>NW_008795034.1:3774188-3883250 GCF_000699145.1 Aptenodytes forsteri
TGTGTTTTTTTTTTTTTTTTTACTACAGTAGCAGTCGGGATCTTTTTCCTAAACTTTTGTTCATCCTTGCTTTCCCATATGTGTAAGTTAAACCAATGTGTAACTTAAAGCAGCACTGTCTTCGCGGGATATGACCTGCCTCATGCCTGTGATGTGTTCTTGCACTGTTGTCTACTGTAGAAGGAAGTGGATAGAAATTGTATGAAATCACTACATTGTAAGCAGCTGTTATGAACCTTTTCAAGAGGACCTTTAGTGTGTGAGAAGTGCTACAAGTTAAAGTAAAAAAGAAAGGTGGTGGTAAAGAATGAAATTTTTGGGGTAGTCTAATCCAGCTTGTTGGATGCAGTTCTGAGGACTGAGGTCCTGAAAATCAGTCACGCTAACTATGACCTTGTACTTGCTGTAATGGCCAGCAGAAGTGTCTTCAGTGGTAGGAAAATGGGACCGGTGCACACATCACAATTTTTTTGTACATATAGGCAGATTTGATAGCTTTCTCTTACCGAGAAGGTGCTTACACCTGAGTAAAGTGTAGCTAACATTTCTAGAATCCCATACCTGCATGCATACCTGCATACATACATGTGCTCTGAGTAGCTTAGGTACAAATGACAGCTGGGGATACAGTCTTCAATGATAAGACTGGTATGAGAAAATGACAAGTCATCAAAAATGGAGCTTGTGTTATATCTTTCAGTTGACCTACTGCTAATGAATTGTATTAAGCTTCTGGCACAGATGATCCCATTGGCAGTGCAAAGCCTTGCAATTAGCCAAGCAGAATGTGTGTGGTGCTAACAGGTGGGGAGGCTTGTGCTGTTTTGTTGACTAAGGATGTTGCTGTCAGTCTGATGTCTTCCACAAGCACTAAACACATTCTCTCAAATTCTGTTTAGAAAAAAATGTGTGTGAGCTTGTTCTCGCTTCCTCCTTTCTTAATGCAATTTGATCTTACTACTGCAATTGTTTTCCAGGAGACCTTGATCTTCAAATTACTTCCTTGTGCCTTGTTTCAGTTGGTGCAATGCTGCTTTTTCAATAGGCACAAAAGGCTTGGTTTTTTGACTTGTGCTGATGGAGCGTGAACCAGGGATCAAGATGTGTTTAATTTAATGATTGTTGCATGACTCAGCTACATACCAGAACCCTCCTGAGCCTGAGGAATGTCTTCCTGGTTTATTTTTAGCAGCACCAGTATGATGAGCATAGCTACAGTAACATCTCTTTCTGTGACTGTGTGTGGTCTTGGGCTGTCCCTCTGATGCTATTACAGCACAAACCCCTCTGTGGTGCATTGTTAATTGTGGTGAGGTTCTTACTGCAGTGCTCCCCTCCTCCCCCCCTTTCTCACGCATGCTGGGGCTGCCAGAGGACTGGATGAGTCTGTGAACTAATGCTTCTACCCTAATAACTTAACTCTGTTAGTCTGAGGACCAAGTGAAGAAGGAAGATGTGTGGCTGGTTTTGTGGTACCCAGGCTTACTGCTGATGCAGGGTTCCACGTGCAAGTGCATACTCCAAGTGCCAGCTCTGAACTGGAAACAGGCTGAAGCACAGCCTCTCTGGAAGCCTGCAGTGGAACAACCATGCTTTTCCCTGAGAAATCCAGCTTGTTGACCAGCGGTATTAGAACCAGTTTGGAAAGGAAGACTAGTAAATGAAACATCCACTGCTACCAGGAGTAAGGTGTCGTCCCCATCTCGCTTGTACTGGCAGACACTTAGACCGCTTCTAGTCTGTAACTTTTTCCTAGGGTTTAGGCAAATGATTTGATACCTGTCCCTTGTTCTTTTCCTTTGACAAAGGCACTAGGAGTGTATGTTTCAACACAATTACTAAGAGCCTTTGCAGTTATTTCTGCACTGTAGTCACACACCACTTTGGGTACATCCCTGTCTTCTTGTTTACATTTAAAGCTATATTGATTGAGGATGTTGCAGTAGCTGGGAGCGTAATGATGCTATATTTGTCCATCAAGTGAGTTTATTTTCTGTGATTTGGCTAGAACTCTGCAAAGCTGATGTAAGTGCAGAGCTGTCATGAAGCTAATAAAAGCCACTTTACTTATTGTGGCAATGAGAATGGGCACTGAGACAGAGTTCAAAATGTCATCTTATGTCATATAGATTCATTAATATTTCAAAATGTGTTTTTATAAAGCAGTCTGTGACAAGGAACCCTTTAAGATCTATCTAATAGAGAGTGTATTTTAGGTAAGTTGCTAATTAATCTTGGTGCTTTGGCAGTCTCCCCAAAGGGATCAAACATACATAGACATAATTTTACAGAACTAGAGCAATTCTGTGCCAGAGCTGCCATCACCAGAAGAGTAAAATATGATCCCAAAGTCCTGCCAAAGAGGTCTTGGCTGGTTGACAGTTATGCTTCCAAACAGTTTATGGTCTATGTAAATATCTAAGTTAAAAAGTAATTAAACTTTAATACAGCAAGAACAGTAAAAGCACTGCAAAGCGTCAAGAAGCCAGCACCCCTCTGCGTGTATATGCAGGAGTATTCCTCCTTGTGCTGTGATAGATGAATGGATCACTACATTAATACACCATGCCTTGCCTGCATTCTCACAGATCGTTTCCAGCAGGTGGTATGGGAAGGACTTGTTATGGAATATTTTGCATAAGCTGTTACTAATAATGAAGCAAAATAAACCTCCCCAGATAAGAACCAGCACCACTTCAGCTCTACCTCCTTTGTATCAGAAATGAGAACTGGGCTGTTGATGCTAGCTAAGCAATGGGCCACAACTGAAAGGTGCCGTTCCTTCAAAGCATCCTCCATCCCCTTGGCAGAGGTAGGATATGCTGCGCCTGTGTCCTCCCTAGAGGTGTCACTAGGGGGAGGGCATGTCCCAGGGTCTGGTTGAGGCAAGCAGGCCTTCAGAGGGTGTTACCCACAGGCAGTGATAGCTTCTTGTGTGATACAGTGTTACGGTGGCTGTTGCCTGCATACGACTTCTTTTTTTGTCTTCCTCTGTTCAGTATGCACCCTCTCCTCAATGAAGAGAAATCATTTGCAGCTGGAAAATGTGTGTCAAACTGCCACGCTTTGGCTCCAGTCAGTGTCCTGCTCCTGTTCCTGTTTTTGTTTTGTGTAAGGAGATGGTCAAGGAGATCCTGTGTTTTGCAAGGTGAAGCTGAACGATGGGTGGGCTCTTGCACATTTTTGACCTATCTGATCGTGAGCCAGCAAAGCCCTGTGACATGTACTAGCTCTAGGTATGTAAACTGTCCCTCTGAAGTTGAAGAGGCAACAGTTGAATGCTTAAGTGCTTTGCTGGGTCAGGGCCAGAGTGCTCTACATTTTTGTGTAGAGATTTTTAATTCCTGGACCTTTAGGATGGTTGCAGATGTGGATTATTGCATCCTGACCTTTCATTTTTGAGCGCGTCTCTTGCATTGGGAAAGCTCAAAGAAACTGCCTTCCTTGGGCGAGTTGGAGGATGTTGACAGCATCTATAGATAGTCTCTGATGTTCTTTGGAGAGGTGTCTGATGCCATAGTAAAACGTAGCGCTCTCTGATGAACTGTTTTATAAGCCATGTTTCTCTCTCCCTTTCTTCTCACTTGTGTGAGATGGTTGAAAATTTAAAAAGTTCTGTTTACGTTTTTCAGGTCCTCCTGACTGCATTTAAGCTGAGTGCTTGAAATCCCATGGCATGAGTTTTTGCTTGTATTTGCATTGAGAACTTTGTGTGCTCGTGGTGTGTTTCAGTTGAACAAGGGACCCCGTCACTGCGTCTGCAGGGTCTCTTTGGAGCATCACGCATGTTGTTAGCTGTTTACGTTTGTTTATTTTTTCTGTCGTATCGGGGTTTTTTGTTGTATTTCTTGATGCCTTTTAATGGCGCCCGTGTCTTTTGCAAAAAGCGTCTAGCAGATAGATGCCTGCATTGCCCACGTACAAATCCGTAACGATACCAGGCATTAATTGACTGGCACAGAGAAACTGCCCTCTTAGCAGTCCCAGTCTTTATATTCCACCATACTCAGCGCAGCACAAACAGAACATGAAAAAGCTCCTACTTGCCTCTTTATTCTGATTCTGGAGATACAAGACTGTGTTTATTCTGCTCACTGCTGTTCAGCTGATTGTATTGATGATCATGTAGCAAATCCTCAGTACTGGAGGAAACATTCCAGTCTGTTGCTGGGAAGAAATAAGAAAATTAAAAGGTCACATACTCATTAGTAGTTCCTGCAGACACAGCTGCTGGCAAGAGCTATCCAAGGATGGGACTGATCAGTAGCATTAACAGCTCTGCATATTGGATGGACTTACTGAGTTAGTTATATACCGTATTGCAGTGATTTTCCAAGACTGAGTAATTTCCTAGCCTACTGAATTAAACTTCCCATCTGATACATGGGGAGTTGATAGTTTTTAAAAAGAGAGTGAACCACCCAAGCGTGTTCTGCTCAGCCTGACAAATATAGCCCCTTCGACGATTTGATGAGTAGATATTTGTGTAGAGCAAATGGGAAAAGTTTGCTTGGAGGCAAGGTCATTGCCATGTATTTAATAACAGCATAACAAAAATAGGAGGGGAAGAAATGTCTGTGGTTGTGATGAAATTGGTGACTTACCTCTGTCATATGGGCTTGAGTTCTATTCATGGAACAAAATATTACAAAAACATCAGGATAGAATCCTGTTTTGTTGAAGTTCTGGGTCATGATTTCTGCTGTATTTACAGTGGGCTATTGGATCTTGGTTTGGAAACACTAGCAAGTGTGTTGGAAGGGTGTTTTGTTGGCAAGCGAAGAAAGATTAGGGCTTCTGCAGCGTAAAATGAAATGCCAACCTGGGCTGTATTTACTGACAATATTACAAAAACATCAGGATAGAATCCTGTTTTGTTGAAGTTCTGGGTCATGATTTCTGCTGTATTTACAGTGGGCTATTGGATCTTGGTTTGGAAACACTAGCAAGTGTGTTGGAAGGGTGTTTTGTTGGCAAGCGAAGAAAGATTAGGGCTTCTGCAGCGTAAAATGAAATGCCAACCTGGGCTGTATTTACTGACAAGGATGTTCTTAAGATTTCATGTAGAAAGCGATAGGTCCCTTCTTGTTGTTGGGGAGGAATGGGGTTTGGCTGCTTCTGTTTCTGCTTTCCCTTGGCATGTATTAAAATGCCACTCTGCAAAAGTTAAAGCACAAGAAAGGAGTTTGGATTTCTCTGCAGGATTTCTCAGCAACCTCCTAGCAGAATAGGGTCCCAAGCCATGTCCCTCTCCCCAAGGGCAATGTGTAGTCTGTCATGTTATGGTGCTTCTCTCAGTGGACTCTGCAAAATGAAAAGGTCTGCTGGCGAGCATCCGAATCGATGAATCTACAAAGTTCAACCCAGTACAATTTCCAATTTTTTTTTTTTTTTTTTGCTTAGCAATGCTATTTATTTCAATGTTCCAAGCTAACAATTTTACTGACGTGCGAGTACTTTTTTTTTTATACTGCTTGAAAGCTAAACTTCAACAGTTGACGTTTGAGTGAATTGGAATTCTAATTTCTCATTATCTGCTGATAAATGTTCTCAAAAGATGAAAACCTTTGTCCTTGCAACATCAAGACTGGTCTAGTGAATCGGGGACAGCAGCTAAAAAGCACACAGTGCCTAGGCAACATGGTTTTTTTTTTTGAATGCGTACTGCTCTTAAATCTCCTAAATTATTAAATTTGACTTCAGCAAAGTCTCTTTAAATAGGCTACATTATGTGGTAGCTGCCTTCTGAATAGCCTAAAGAAAATCCTATTGCATGTCTCTCCTAAATTGAGGAAAATCGGCTTTGTTGTGTAGAGGAGACATCTGGCTTAGAAAATGTTGGGAGGAGCAGCCAGGTGAGGGAACTGGAGGGGACAGTTTTGGTTTTGGTCTTACCAACGTGCGCAAGTAACTTGAAGTGTCAGTGGAGCTTCTTGCTGTTTGATGATACAATGTGTATGTGTGCAAAATAAAAATTGACAAAATGAAAGCTTTGGGGATAGGTTGTTTTTGGTTGGGTTTTTTTTTAAGAGGAAAGCCAGGGTCGGGAGAAAGGATAGTGCCCCAGATGATTTTGCAAGAGGTTTCTTGATATTTGGTAATGTTTCTTTGAGCCTCAGCTACTGGGACATTCTGTGAGAATCTTTGCTTTGATTTCTTAACGAAAGAGCATTTCTTGCTCTCGTGGTTTAGAGTGAGTAGCTTGTAAAAGCAAAGTGGAAATGCTCCAGAATAAACAGGGTCATATTAAGAAACCAAATTGTCTTAGATTATTTTTCTTTTTTTAAATTGTGACTTTGTTCTTAACTTGGGAGAGAAGTGTGTTTGGGAGTGGAGAGGGAAATGGGCATGTTTCCTGATTATTATTTTATAATCCAGGAAGGGGGAGGCTTGGCTGCACTGCACAGAATCCATTGCTGTTCTTTTCTCCTCTGGTCTCAGTATGCCCTGTGGTACCAATATTCCCCACCAATGTTTCAATCCTGTAATTGGGCGTTACGGAAAGAGCAAAAAAACATCAGTGCTCATGGGCGCTAATCTGTGTTCTGCTACTGATTTACCTGGTGTTCTCATGACTCGCTTAATTATGGCATCTTTTTATTTTTCAAGAATTAAGGATAATAAGATACTGATTTTTTTTTTGGGGGGGGGGGAACATTAAGACTGACTGGCCTTTCTGATATGGTAAGTGGTTACTCCTGGGAGAAATGAATCTCTGTGTTCACCAAAGCAGCAGACCAATATATGGATTGTTCTGTACGGATTGCTGTGTCCTGAGGGTCTGCCTGTTGGCCTCTGGTGAAAGAGCACAAGGTAAATAATGTCTTCCCCAGCCCTGAATGCTCACTAGCTGTATCTTTGTTGTATGCAAATGAAACACTCAAAGCTAGTATCTAACACCGTCAGCCAGGCCTGGCCCAGGAGTCCAGTGTTTTATTTTATATGTTCATTGCTTTGACTGGCCAAATGTCCTGCAGACCCTTTGTCTCAGGAAGAAAGCCTGCCAGTGAAGCCCAGTATTTAAGGTGCAGATGTCATCTGAAAAATTGCGGTGTCAAATCTTCTCCCTGTGTGTACTGACTCATCTCTACTGCCTTTAAAATCTAGCAACATCTTATTTCTGTCACTAGTTCTTGTTAGATTGTGGTGACCGTAGGAGGGAGCTTTGATTTTTTTTTTTTTTTTAATTATTTTTCAATGATTCCCCCCCCCCTTCCTTTCCCAGCTGCCAACAGAACAGGGCTGAAGGAAGCAGCTGTACGTGTGCCCACTTGTATTGGACACAAATGTCCTGCTGCAGTGAGCAGGCTCTCATAAATGGGCTCCTCTGGTTAGGCAAGTGCAAGATGAGGCTTTTGCTCTAACAAGAACATCCTCCAGAGTGCTGTTTGCAGAGGAACCAAGCATGGAAAAAATCCACTCCTCAGCAGCAGTGGAGAGAATGTGATTTGCAGAGTCCCTGATTAAACAAATTAAGTAGTGATGTTTTAGGGCATGAAGAAACCCGTATGTAAGTGAATGCTGTATATATGCCCAGGTCTGCAGGCAGACTGCTCCAGTGTCTTGACTGCTAGTGCTGGGTTTTCTGCTGGGTGAAGTACATCTAAAAAACCATACTGGTGTGACTTTGTCAGTGAAAGCAATGACTATTTTTACTTGTAGGGCTAAAGCTGACATAAGTAGTGTAGGTGCAGCTGCATTATATAAAGGTGGTTTTTACGGGGTGTAGCTCATTCCACATTTTCAGCCAGATTGAGCGGTGGTGGTTTAAGTGCTTGTGTCTTGCAATAGCTGTTTTCATGTTGTGGAGGAGGCGGATGCGCCAGCATAGCTAATGTGATAAAACTTTCTGCAGTGTAGACAAGTACTCAGTAGCAGCAGAATGAAGTTAACAGCCTGTCTGATCGATGCGACAGCTGCTGTTCAGAGCCTTGGGAATAGTAGTAGAATTGTATAGATTTCTTAACTTCTCATTGCTGCCGCTTAAAGCAGGACATCTGAGCCACGGGTGAAGAGGTTTATGAAAGATAGTAAAAATAAAGAGGAGAGGGGAGTCAGCAGGAGGGGTAGAAAGATGGAGATTTCTTCACAGTCAGTTTTGTCTCAATTGCTGTCTTCCAGGGAGCTTTGTTCTTTTTCAGTAAGCAAGGTAGTAAAACCTCAAATCCAGAAGCAGAGCTTCCAAAGTGGGGACCAAGATCTGAGCGTAGCACCGCATCCTGTGCAAGTTTTCCCCTACTTGCAGGTGTTTTAGCAAGAGATTTCCACCATCCCTGAGTCATTGGTGTTGAGCCTCTCTCATGGAGGTGAGACCCAATTCACCTGCTACTGAAGGGACTTAACACTCTACCTAGCAGGCGATGAGCAGGTGATTGCTTTTTCCATTTTTTCCATTGCTGAGATAGTGACTGGGAAGCTGGCCCGCACTAGGAATTACTGGGGTCATATGTTCCAACAGCTTAAGAGGACACACAAACCCTTGTGTTTGCAAACTACTGTTTACCTTGTTTAGAAACTAGCTGGAGAGAGAGATGTTGGCTGTTTCAGAGGTTTAGAAATAAAAGTGAACATTAAAAAAACCACAAACCCAACAGAGTTCGTTGATAATGTTTTGCACTCAAGGAGGCCTGAACAGATCATCTACATGATGATGATCAAATGAGCAAAATGTGTCTCGTGTGACAATTATTTTCAATGTGCTAATATGCAAGCTGTTGTGAGTTGTTTAAAGGTTCCTGGATGGAAAGCATCCTGCCATATCTGTGGAAATCTGCTTTTTTACTAGGAAGGAGGAACAGGTACAATCTACTTTGCATGAAAATGGGTTGCAGTGCAGGTTGGCTTATTCTAAAACACTGAAAATTGCAAGAGCTTGATGACCTAGGATGTTCAGTGGGAGTACACTGAGTAAGATTGCCTTTCTCGTCCAAGGTTGTAAAATGTGATTTAGGTGTCACTTAAATGCTTTACATGTTGTAATTAACTAGCCTTGCAAAATTTCTCAAATGCATTTGTCGCAGGAACTTAATTTAAGCTGTAAAATATAATTTGTTTTGATCACTTTTTGGCAAGGAGAATTTTGTTTCTGGGCTCGTAAATCTCCTATTTGGTGTTTTTTTGGCAAGGTCAGACTGAAGGAGGGCTGGGAGGAAACTCCTTCCTGGCCCAGAGCTTGGCATGTGGGCACAGGGAAGGTGTGGGAGCAGGGGCTAGTGGTTGATGGGTGGCGGTTTCTGATCAGTGTTTACTTCTGCTGTATTATTGTGCCTTGTCTGTTCCTGGAGGCAAGATGACAAATTTGCGGACTTGGAAACTGGCGGCTGGTAGGACAACTTGTGTGCTGGCCAAATTGGATCCTGCTCACGTTCTGCCTGCCTCAGACAACAATACTGGACCTTGTCAAGGCTGGCTGAGGGAATGTCTTGAAAGAGCCGATTGATTAGTCTGAAGACACTGGATTGTAGCAGGAAATATGAATTCAGGTCCTAAGCCAGATGATCATGCAGAAGAGATTTTCATGGTCTTTCCTGGGCCAGCATGAGCTCTCTCTGACTCTGCTTGCAGGCACCGGGAATCTGTGTAGTGACGGATAACACGGCTTTCCTGCTGAGAGCCGGCCGCACAGCCTAGGCATCGCACTGTGTTGGTGCTGTCACGCGGGCCTGTTTTTCCCATGTCCCTGTGTGCAATGGGCCCTGCAGACAGGAGCTCTGCACAGGAGGCTTTCTCATACTGGCTGCTGCAGCATGGTGCACAGCAGGGCTTCGAGCTCCGCTTGAGCCTGGCAATGTCTTTGGACCAGGCAGGACAGAGGAGGCAGCCAGGAACAGGGTGCAGGAAAGGCACTCCCTGGGTCCCTTAATCAGAGGGGACAACAGGGTAAATATGGGGTAGAAGTAGGTGTCTAATTCATGATGCTGCCTTGGAGCATTGGCAGCACATTTTTAAACCAAGAAATAGTTATGGAGATGCTCAGGTGTCCTGGCATGAGCAGTGCTGCATAACCAAACATGCCAGCCATGTTGTCATAACAGTCCCATTTATCCCAGAAGGCGCTAGCACTTGCCACTCTGAAACCTTTTAGATAGTGGCTAAATGAGAATCTTGGCTTCGCTGCTTGTGTGCGCCTTGTTTCAGCAGTGCTGAGGAGGTTAAAAATTAATTTTTGTTCTCAAAAATAGTTTTTTTTTTTTAAGCCACAGCCAGGGCTTTGCCTTATCCTCCTTTCCCCTTGAATTTGAAACATACATGTAACGTGTCTGTGTCCGCCATGTGTGAAGTACTGCAGTTACAGCTTGTGGATTGCGGAAAATTGATTTGGCAAGTGTTTCTTAAGCACCTCTGGTTTTCACTTTTTACATCTAAAGCCTTCAAATAAGTTTTGTAACTTTTAAGTAAATAATTGATCACATTAAATGCTTGTTCAGTGAGGATGCTTGTTAAGGATCTTGAAGGATAATTTTTTGTTTGTCGTTAACTTAGGAACGAGTCCCTCTTCCCCCTCCCCCCCGCTTGGTCCTGTTGAGGTCAACAGGCTGTGTGAAACTCCAGACCTTTAAGTTAGTCACAAGTTTAAGTCCTCTGTTAAGTATTGTCATGACAGTTCCTAGCCGAGAAGACTGTCTTGCCCTCAGTGTTAGAGTGCTCAGTCTTTTATAATTCTGATTATAATG
This sequence comes from Aptenodytes forsteri, assembly GCF_000699145.1. NCBI lineage: Eukaryota > Metazoa > Chordata > Aves > Sphenisciformes > Spheniscidae > Aptenodytes > Aptenodytes forsteri. The sequence continues at coordinate 3,784,862 of NW_008795034.1, forward strand.
TGTCAAGGAACATTAGAAACTTGCATATATATAGCAGACATTGAACTGCCGTTGCTTCTGTACTACCTGCTGTGAATTTGCTGTACAGAACAGGGAGCGCCGTTGTTGTGGGCCTTATTCTTCTTTCCCTTTCGTAATTTGCCCTTTTGAATAAGCTTCTAGGCTGTCCTAACTTGGACTCTGCCTGCCAAACCATATCAAACAAACTTGTAGCTTATAGGCTCAGAAATGCTCAAATGCACGAAACAAATGTGGTAGAGAAATGAAAAGCAAGCCCTGAAACTCAGGGCTGCTCTGTTGGAGCCTTTCTTTCCATCCCACACCCAATGTAAATGTAAAAATAGAGTAGTTTAGCTGTGGGAGCAGAAATGGGGTTAGATTGGCACTTGCTTCATGGCTTTGCATGCTGTTTGTTTTCTTTTTACAAAAGCTTTGACAGTAATTGGAAGAGACTTTTGCTGTGGTGCTCTGGATATCCTGCCCTGTAGTAATAAATGACAGGTTATTCTCCTGTAACCAATAGTCCTGTTAGCTGGAGCTTGCTGTGGGTTTGGGGTTTTTGGGGGGGTTGTTTTTGTTTTGTTTTTTAAACATGTAACAAATTGCAGATACCCGAGGAATTTATTTCATAGTTTGACTATTTCTTAAAATTCCAAGAAAGCTTATTTGGAATTTCCCATATTCTTGGCATATGTTCTTTTACCCCAGCTTTCCTGGTAGCATTTGTCATGAATGAAGAATGTGATTCATGCGATTGCAGTCTCAAAGGGCTTGGTAGGTGAGAATTTCTAGAAGTGCAATTATTTTTTGCCATATCCCTATGGTTGTAGAAGAGTCTTAATGCTGAGGATTACGTACTGAGAGCTGCTGTTTTATAATGTGTGCTGGCACTGAATCAGATGTGCTGGCAGGTCAGGTTATGCTGTAGCTTTGCTGCTGTAGTGTGTATGCCAGAAGGGAGACATCAGTGCTCTGAAATACCAGGAGCCTGTGTGGTGTGATACCACCTGTATATTTTTGACTCCTGGACTTCGAAGAGCAGTGAAATGATGATAGCACTAAAGCCTCGATGCTTCTTCAGTTCTAAAAATATATTTGACTTGCACAAACTTGTAATTTTCCAGGTAACGTTTTCTTTTTTTATATATATTATATATATAAAGGTAAAAAGAAGCTCTTGCCATGCTGGTGCCATGCTTCATGTTGGTAAAACTGTGTCCACGATGCAAAAATGATAGGCATAAGGTGGGGAAAATCCATCTTGATGTCTTTGGTAAGCATGTAAACTTCCCACTGCTTCTATTATAATGTGCAGGGAGGTCTGATGTAGCTCAAATACTGTCCTGGGTCAGACCTAATGAGACGTTTCTGTCCTGCCATGTGCTTCAGGCAAGCCAGTTAAACTTACCGCCTCTCTCCTATAAGCTGGAAATGCCACCAGGGAATTTGGAAGGGTTAATCAGCTGTAGGCTGCAAGCTGCTTTGAGATCATCTGACAAAATGGCTGTGTGAAAACTCAGACTTGGTGTTTGGCATGTTGCAGTGTGTGGGCACATCTTCAGTTCCATGCTCCTCTGATGGTGGCAGAGGGTGACTGCTGATTTCAGTGTCTTTTCTCATGGGAGTGTGTCTGTGTGGTATCTTTTTTCACTTGCATGCAAAGCTGCCTCCAGCCAGCCTCCTAAAACACTTGGGACTGGGAAAAGCATTTCTTTTCACATCAGAAACAAGTGTCGTCTTATTAACAGTGTGCTTTTCTTTGAAAAAACAACCCTGAATTTAGGTCATGCCTTCATCTCTTCAACATTGCAAACAGAATCTCTACATCATTGCAAAGGCTTGTTTGGTTTTGGCTTTTCTCTTTCACAACTGCAGTGATTGAAAGATACCTTGATCTGTTCCCCTCCATCCAGCTCACTGGGATGGTGAGTCACCTGGATGGTGACTGGGGAGAGCTGCTGTTCTGACCTACACGGCTGCTATGCCTGTTCTAGATATTTGCTTTCAATAAGAAAACAGTGGCTGAATTGGTAGGGGTTAATACGTTGCTTGCCATTTTAAATAGTCGGGCTGCTTGTCTTGTCCTTTACTGCGAAGGGTAAAGGTAGGTTGTATAACCCAGCAACCCCGCCAGCTTGCACTCCTTTTTAGCATCTAAATAAGGTAGGTGAGTGCATCTGGGAATTACCAGCACATCTCAGTTACTGCAGTGAGCATGTTTACTATTTCAGAAAGACATCTTGACCATTTATACTGAATGGCATTTTGTGTAGTCATTGCAGATAAGAAAGAAATAAACAAAGCTGGCAGAAAATCAGAGGGTCAGCACTGCAGTTAGTTATTGTTTGTTCTGTTCTCCCACATGGACTGATAATGAGCGTTTCTGCCTCATTTAGTCATATGGTTGATAGATATATGTATGTATGTATCTACTATCCTTCCTTGAATAGACTTCACTTTTATTTATTTTTGTACTATTTTATGGTCTTTCTTTTTAAAAACTGACATTAAGGAGAAAATGTTTTGATTAGGCAACTGTGTGGCTCCTAGGGCACAGGATGGGCTGCAGCATTCTTCTCCGCCCTTAATAAAAAGCTCTAATGTAGCTGTCAACTGCTCGTAACTATTCTCACACATTCTCATTTCAGAGATTGTGCATATGGGGGGACAACAACTTTCTTTTCTGAACTGGACTGGAGTTTGGTAGCTGGGACTCTTGGGTCTCCTGCTATTTTTGTCCATTTGTGAAGTGTTGATAATACTTGGCTCTCTCGAAGGGCTGTCATGAACACAGCAGGCTTGATTTGGCACTGAGAAAATGCAGAGAATCCTCTATGATATTCTTGGGAACAGTATTGTTCTGGCAGCCTCCAAAATTGCCAAATGCTTGTAAGACATTCAAAAAAACCAGTGACGCTGGGGAGGGCAGGACGGAGAGGGACAGAACCGGGTAGCTGTCGAGCTCCAGGTCTGTGCTGGATTTTGTGGGAGTACTTTCCAAACTTTGAATTGCTGCTGGTCTGTGATGTGATGGTAAAACATGCAGCTGGTCCCTGTGTCATGTATAAAAGACACATCATGAACATGTTAAGGGTAAATGATGGACTGTGAGAAATTATGGGGGTTGTTGTGATGCAAAAGATTTGAACTAGCTGGGGTGGCTTGGCTCCTCCTAAGGTGCTCTGTGTGTGACCTTGCACTTCAGAAGTCTTGGTGAGGAGGTAAGAGTTGGTTGTTTGTGTAAGGTCAGTGCGTCCTTTAGTGAACAGGTCCCAACTGCTTCTGAGGAAGCTATAAGAAAGTAGGAATCAGACATGCAATGTGTGCATTGGGAAAGTTTCTTTTTACTACTGTTTCTTTTTTCTACTGCTCAGCAAGGAGAGGGCTTGTGTCTTCTAGCACAAGCTTGTAAAATGCTGCTTTTTATTTTTTTTTAAATGTGTGTGAAATCTGTAGTCCTGAGGTACTATCAGGGTAGCTTAACAGGAGCCTTCTCTGTGCTTTGCACCCACTTGCAGTATGAATGCTTTTGTAATTGTCAAAGAAGAGACGGTGCCTTGAGGTTTATGACCCTGCCTGAGACTTTCGGAATGAATTACGGCTTTGCATCTACTCCGAGGGTCACGTTCTCTTTGTAATTGCACTGAAGTGACTTTCCACTACATTTGGTACATGCATGCAGACATGCCATAATTTGTTCTGTAAGACACAGCCTCCCCATAATTACAAGGAATATGTAAGCTTGCCTGCCTCGAATGTGGCATTAGGGTGCTCTCTCTCATTACGTCAAAAGATTTATGTTGATTTAGTCTTGTTGGTTCCCTGCCGCATTTTCTCCCTCGAGTAAAGAACGGAATTTCTGTTTGTGAGTGAAAGCGCGCTCTATTTGGATAATTCTCTTCGTTGGCCATACTGGTGCAAACTGGAGGTAAGCTTACATAGATGTGTGACATTACTCTCTCGTACCACAAATATGAGCGCTGGAATTATCTGGTGGGGGACCTGTGTTCAGTGTCCTGTCCTTCCCAGAAGCCTGGAGTACGTTGTACAGGAAACACAGACCTCCCTGAGCTCGTGAGGTGTTCTGTTCAACTGCCTACAACTTTGGATATCATATTGCTCTCAGGAGATCCAGGGATTTCTTCTCTTCCCTCACTTTGAATTCTTCAGTAAATAGTTCCCTAAAAATGCTCCAGTAGAAGTGTGGGTACCATATGTCCAGTTTTTAGCCTCCTGCTACATGTTTTCCAGGTTGCTTCCTTTGGACCCAAGGGGTATCTGGAGGCCAGGTTGGGTATCACCAGGCTGCATGTTTTTGAGGCCTCTTAGACTTTTGATCTCAATGGTGTCTTTGATAAAGAGTTTTACAAACTCTGCTCAGTTGTGTTCTGTAGGGTGGGTTCAGTTGCAACGTGTGGTTAAAAAATGGCAGCCCTTGCATTCTTTGGACGAGATTAACTCTCGATGTAATTCCCAATGATTTTTGGTATTTATACCTGCATTCAATTTCGGTCTGCGTGATGGCAGCTAGAGGCAACGTGTTTTCTTTATATGTGGGTAGAATTTGCTCGCTAACTCCCATGTTGCTGCAAAAATTTTCCCTTTAAATCCTCTAAACTATTTGCACTAATCCTCATTAGTGTATTCTGTGCATTTCTATCATTGCTTTTGTCTATTGCTGCATTTTTCTTGTACCTAAGAAAGCCATAAAATAGGAATTCTGGAATAGAAAAGGACTTGTAAAAAGATTGCAGATTACTGTTGGTTTTCTAGTGGCTACTCTTTTCATTGCTGTGTTAATGTAGAGACTTAATGAGCAAGTTTGACTCCAGGGCAAGGCTGAGTGCTGCTCTGGACAGCAGTTTCCATCTAGGGTTCCTTTGAAACGAAGCATTTGCTAACCTGCCAGCTTTTATTTTTGTTTATTTGTGCCTACTGCATTCATCAGGGCACGGTAAAGGGTACAGTCACGCAAAGGGCTGCCTGAAGACTTTTGGAGACTGAAAGTGATGCGCTCAGAGCAGCTACTAAAGCATATTTTGGATATTAATGCCTAAATCTAAAAGCGGAATGGTCCTTCCCCTCTCCTTTGACCTTCCTTTTTAAGTATGTGCATTCAGTCAAAATCCACCACCCTGTCTCCTGAGGACTGACTCTGTTAGGGTCTAGAGAATGTTTTCTAACAGAGTGACATACATGTTGGTGAGGATACGCAGCACCTGTAACGTGGCATTCCCTGGATACTGTGCTTAGCTGTTTGCTTCAGCGGGGTATTTGCATTGCTAACACCTTCCCTAGAGAGTATGGAGTTTCATGTCTCCTCTCCCCTTTCTCTTTCAGGCCCAGGCCTGTTTGCTTCTCCAGAAGGTTCTGCTACTTCGTGAACTGAAGCTCTTCATGACAGAGGAGGAGTGGGAGGAATTGATCAGAGAAAGCATCAGCCAAGTGACAGAGGTAACAAGCTTCAACATGTTAAATGTATAGATAGCACGTAATGAGTGCTGCTTTTACTAGTGTGGTGCTCGTTCTCAGAGCTGGAGTCTGCGGCTGTGCTCAGCTTAACTGATCTTAGAGGGGTTGTGCCTGCTTGCACCAGGTCTGAGTAGTGTCCACCAAGATTACAGCATTCTTCTAACACCGCTGTTTAGATGTATTTTCACAGAGTGCAAGGAATGTGCCTGGTGCAGCTCAGCGGTGCCCGTGTACGAATCCAAGAGACAGAGCTCAACTTGTAGGGAATACACTCATACAGATCAACTTAAGGTGGTTTTAAAAAATAAGTTTTGAATTGAAAGGTATTGTGAACATTTACTTAATTTCAGAAAATGTTATGGAAGTTCTGTATCTGAATGAACTTCAGGGCCAAAGAGGTAGGGCTGAGGTGCACTAGACTTCTGACTCCTGGTGTGTTGCAGGCCTTCTGGACCAGACTCCCTTGCTAATATTGTTTATCAGGGAAACCTCAAAATACATTGGAAAATAATTTGTACAGAAAAAACAGTGACAGAAATTGCAGGGCTCCTGATTCAGTGGCAAGTGCGGATTGCACCTGAAGACAGTTTTTGGGTGCAGCTATTATGTAGGAAGTGATCTGTGGGACAGGAGACTGAAGAAGCAAATGCCATTCAATTATATTCTTGTGGATTGATGTGGGGGGAGCCAAGCAGCCAAATTAATGTTATGATGTGGTGACTAAACTTGATGACATGGGAGATTCCAGTCTTGGTGTTCCTACGTAACTGTAGTATTGACCTCATTCTAAGTGTAGCTTTCATTTGCTTACTTCTTTAAATGCTGGTTACATGGTAATTTAGGCCATTCTATAATTTACCATATTGGAGCAGAACTATTAGCTCTATTTTCTTTTGTCAAGGAGGGACAAAATTTAAGCAAGTTTAAATCAAGGCATTCAGAGGTGCTGTTTATAATTCTTGAGGAAGCAGGTAATCCTGGGTTTCATTAAATAGCTTTTATTTAATGGTTACATCAGGAATCCAATGGGTGGAGTTAGGTATGATTTTATTTTCCAGGTACATAAAACATGCCTCTCCTTCCAAACCGGTCATCTCCATGTTTCTCTCTAGCAGCTGAATACTTGCAGGACTCGGTGATTCACTGGGAAACCACAGACATTTACAATGCCTTTATGTTGTTCTTGTCAGGGAAAGTTTAGCAACTTGGAACCCATCCAGTATTTTAATGAGCTTTGCTACCAAAGCTTCCTCAGTGTCTTTCATTTCTGTGGTCATCTGTGTTTAAAGAAAAATTCCTGGGAAATATTGTCAGTTTGTTTGGGCTGTCCAAGGTATACCCTGCGGGCAGGAGGCCTCCCATACTATTAACTGGCAGTGGCATATAGGTGCTAGTTCTCTTTTTGGCCTGAAAAAGCCCTGACATAACACTTTTACAGAGTGCTCTGTTGGTGGACATATATGCATTGGGTTTTGTCTCCCTTCTTCCTGCTCCCCCCTTGCGCTAACACAGTCCTAGTATGGCTCCTTGGAGCTGGGGCAGCTGCATGTCTTTAAATGTTGCTGTAATTAGGAGGGATCAAGGACTTTATATTCCATGTAACAGTTTTGATTCATAGCCAAAGGCTGACACTTGTGCTGCAAAACTTTCTAAAGCTGCAAAAGGTATTCTGTGTCCTTTTGGTGGCGCAGAAGTGCTCACTTATCTGAGTAATAGCTGTAAAAACATGCAGTGGCTTTATGGTGTAGTAGAACAATACTCATATCATGACTGATCACTTCTGGAGATAGTAAAAAATCCCGTGTAGCAGAAGTCAGGCTGGAAACTGAGCAAATTTAGAATGTAGAAAGTATGTTTGTCAAAGAGAGTAATCTACCATTAAACTAACTTGCTGAAGAGTTTATTCGCTCTGAATTGCCAAGTGAAGAGATTGTTTGCTTGACTGAAAGAGAAGCTGCAGATTGGGTGGAAGTTATGGGCTTGATTTTGAAATTATGGGGTGAATTTTCTTGGACTGTGTTAGGCAAGAGCTTGGGCTAAATGATAGCCCTTTCTGTCCCTGATGTCCACACGTGCCTCTGCTTAGCTAGAGGGTAGGGAGGGCATTTGCAGAACTGAGAGTTTCTCCTGCAGCTCAGTCTTGTCCCTTTTCATCTGAGACTTGTTTCGGTGGGCCATTCCAGGTCAGCCATGATTTCAGAGGTGGGTATGTAAGTAGGTAGATGTTGGTATGTGAGTGCTTACCCATGATAACCTTGACTGAGAGCAGTGGTTCATGATGCTTTGGAAAATGATGAAGTTTTATTGCCCTACCTCTAGTTGAAAGGTGTGCATTTGCTGTCATTGGCCATTCCTGCCACCATCCCTCACAAATACCTGTTTTAAGAGGAAAAAATGATAATGCAGAATTTTATACCTTTCTTTGACCCAGGGAGAAGTCTGAAATAACCTGGGAGGGCCAACTCTTTAGCTGACTATACTGATGTGCACTTGTAATTCAAGCAGTGGTATCGTTCACAAGGAAGCTGTCACTTGAAGGCTTTGCTACGCTCTCTGTGTCCTTGGTCAGATTTGCAGCTATGGGGCTGGTAGCTCTTGAAGTGCAGGATTGCCATTGCAGGTGTAAGGCTGTGAGAGAGGATAGGATGCTATCTCCTGGTGCCTGCTTTCTCATCCTGTCTTGCCTCAGTGATTGCATTGCATACCTGCAGATCATGTGGTGAGGAGCAGGGAGCCTGGGATGGTTTTAGGCAGCGATATGTGCTGGAACTAGGAAAGAGGCGATGTGAGAAAACTGCAGGCTTGGATATCATTGAATTATGCGTGTAAAACTAAGAGGCAGATGAGGGAGAATCAATGGCCAGGAGCTTTAAATGAAGAGACAGCTTCCTGAAATAGGAGCTCGGGCTGCTGCGAGGCAATGGCTCTTGTGCTTACATAAGCTAACTTGACCTTATTTGTTCCCAAAATGTTTAAGCGTGCTTATAAAACATCTATTGCAGTCGTGAGGGATTCATGTTTGCCATCTCCTTACTGTCAGTGAGGGAAGTCTTGATATCCTAGCAGGTACTTTGGAGTTGACTTGTTCTTGTGAGAGCCCTGCTTGCTGTTGGTGCTCTTGGTTTCTTCTGCTGGGTCACCTGGGCGGGAAGCCATGTCCACAAGCTGTGGGACTGCCCTGTGAGCTGTTTTGTTTATTGGACAGCAAGCAAAGGTAAGGAAGTAGAGAAATAGCTCTGGCACAGTTTTAGCCTCCCTGGTCCTAGTTACTTTAAACAAAGCAGAACCTTGCTACAGTTGTTCAAGTTTATTCTAATGTTGGGAGTCTAGACAACTCAGTTGTGTTTACAGTATAAAGAAGTAGAATTGTAAATGTTGTAAATGACAGAGCTCACCTGAGATGCTAGAGCATCTGACAGAGACTTCTTCCTCTTCGAGAGCTTTGTTCTTTTATCGGTAGGTCTCAAAGCGCTTTACAAAGGAAATTCAAACCAGTGAGTTGTTGATGTAATGAAGAAAGTATTTTGCAGAAACCCAAGAGCTAATGTATTTAATTTACTAAAGTCGTTCACCCTGTTTTACAGATGACATGCTTGGCTGGGAACTGAGCCAAGAATCAAACTTGGGTCTCCTGAGACATCCCAGAGACCTTCCTTCTGCATGGACAATCTGACTGTTTCTTAACTTGGCTTCAGAACATCCCATTGTGTTGGATAGCAATCTCTGTCCCCATGTTATCTAAGGATGCTGGTTGTTACGAGTTCAGACTGCCCAGAGCCATCCAATGAGGCAAGTGGCAGAACCCGAAAGGCCCGAGTTTCCCCATTTCATGCAGGGAACTGTTGCACAGTTTTGGCGAGGGATCTTTCTGGGGTTGCTGCTAGGACTCTCACACTGTCTTTTTGACTCTGTCAAACACCTCTCAATTTGGTCTTTCGGCTCTCCCAGTTGTCATTGTGAGCACATTCTGGTGTTTGTTCCCCGTGTTAGATGCATTTCTGTTTTCTTTCTGATATGTTACAAAATTGCTGTCTTGGCTTTAGAGTGATCTTGAAGCCGTGCCAATTCTTTAGTAACTCACTGACAGATTTGGGGCAGGAAGCTCCAGGATCTGAACACATAGTTTCATTACCTTTTTATGTCATCCCTTTTGCAGGGACTGGCTTGCCCTCCTGAACTGAGGTGCTTTGTGTAACTCCCAACTTATGCTGAAACTCCCAGTTACGATGTGAAAGTCAGGGGGAAGTGGGAAAGGATTTTGAGGAATATCCAGAAAACTTATATTTTCACGGCTGAGCAACTTCAAAACAAAACAGCTCTCAAAAAACTGTTGTTAAAGCTGCTTTCTCTGGCTTGTACACAGCAGTTTCCTGAGGGTTTCCTTTGTCTGTCTTCTGCAGTAAGTACCTCATAGGAAGGGCCCAACTTCACTACTATTTTTTCCTTTGCTTGTTTTGTCAATGTCATAAGGGATGAGCAGAGCAGATAGTGTTCAGGTTGGCTGTTTGAAACCAAAATGGGATCAAGGCATCCTGGAATGTAAAAATGCTCACAGAATCTGATACCCAAGTTCAGTGCAAGACCAAAGCACTGCAGGTCACCAGTATGGGAGACTTTCAGGTAAATATACACATAATCCTAATGAGACACATGTGATGCCTCCTTCCACTTAGGTGGTTACTTAGACTTGGACTGGGCAGGCAACTGTGTTTCTGTAGAAAGGCATGAATGTAGACAGACAGGGGATTACATGGCCTGGGCAAGGGATGGTATAGCTAACCCAAGACCTCTTTTCCAAGATTCATATTGTTTGAAAGTTACCGTATGCTCTCCGAAGACTTTTATTGTATGGCACTAGAGGGTTTTGTTGCTATTGTGTTGTTCAGCTAGGGATTTAAAATAACTAGCTGGAGCCACTCAGAATGTGGCGGGGGGGAGAGAGGGATATACTATATAGCCTTCCAGAGTAGACATGCCCTTCATTCCTGAAGGGCATCACATTTGATTATCGGTGTCTTAATTTGTAGGGAGATAAATTATTAACAGTGACTTCATCAAATCTCTAAAAAAGCCATTCTTCAATTTTTTTCTTGAAGATTGCCTGAACTTTTATCTGTCCGTCTTTATAAAATCTTAATTCATTGCCCTTTCTCAGCCTCTTAGCTTGTAAAATGAGGCCAGTAGTGATTTAACTGATATCTTTGACATGCTTTCAGAGTACTGGATGTCTATGTGGAGAATTCATTCTCCTCTGTTCCCTCAGCTGTCCTTTACGGTTTTTCCCTGCTGCATTTTCATATGGTCTATGGAAAAAAAAAATCAGATCTTTAAGCTTGGGAAAGCAGCGACATTTTCTGTGAGAATGGCTTCTGGATTTTTGGGCTCCTCCCTCTAATAACAGCCAAAATAAACATTGCAAAAAATGCCCTTTAGGTATACCCTTCAGCATGTGGGTCTGCTTAGTCCCCTACCTTCCCTCTCTCTCTCGGTCAGGGACAAGCAGAAACTTGGTGGTTCCCTTCCCTTTGTGAGGATTTCATGACAACTTGTTTCTGGTACAGATGCAAGGAAAAAAGTTTTGAACGTTTATACTTTCAGTCTTCAGAAACTTGGTGAGAGAGAACGGAGGGAGGAGGGACTGTCAGTGCTTTTTTTCCTCCTTTCAGTGCTCTTGGCAGCAGCTGCTGTGCTGTTCAGGTGGGTGGTGTGAGAACCTCTCCCTGTGTGCTTGTGTACCTTGTGTACATGGAGTTGGAAATGGATCTGGCTCTGTGGATAGATGGAAACTGGTGTGAAGAGGCATACTCTTCCCTCCTCCCTTCGTTGTCTTTCATGATTTAGCCCTAAGTTCTGCCTTGGGTTCTTCTATTGTACAGTGAATATTGTCATAAAAGGAAGTATTTGGGGGTGGCTTGTCTGGGTTTTGGGAAGCTCAGAGTTGATTCCTGGCTCTGTCATTGTCTGTGTGACTCAGTCATGTTACTTGGCCTCTCTGAACCTCTGTGAAATGGAGGGAATGATGCTGGCTTACCTCTTACCTCTCAGGACAAATGTGAGAGTAATTACAGGTGAGGAGAGGGTGCTTACATCAGATAATAACAGGAGCTATGAGCATACAGAATACTAAAATACTTCATTTGGTTGTCAGTTTGTTATTAGCCTCTAAATAGCAGAGGAAGGCTGTGCCTCTCCCAAACCTCTCAGCTTACCTGTATGCGGACATGGGAAATCTTGTGCTTTGGCTCAGGTAATGGGCATGTGCTTGTGGAGCCCCAAAGCCACTTGCTGGGGCGCCTCTGGTTGTGACTCCACCATTGGGACCTGAGCCACAACAACAGCAAAATGCTGTTGAGACACAAAAAGGTTGTGTGTCTGCTCTTGGGACCCCGCATGCAGCATGGAGCTAGGGCAAAGCTTTAGCTTTCACAGTCAGTGTGAAAGCAGTCAGCAAACTGAGATCAGACCTCTTAAGCGCTTTCTTGTCGTGACTGTGGACGTTCAGTAGGGTGGAAATTTTGCTGAACTATTTGCTGCTGGAGAAGGCAGTTTACCTTAGCAACCTTGGGCTGTGCCAGGGGGTGTAAGGTCGTGCAGGGTGGGTGGAGGTGTGTGTTTTGCAGAAGGCACTTGGCGCTGTATTCAGCCATGAATCTGCACATTTATCCATCAGCGTCAGATCTGTTATGGGGGAGGAGGGGGAAGGATGGAGATAGCGCAGCGTGCAGAAAGAACGCAGGTTGGCCGGGCTTCTCCAGCTCACAGAGCAGTGATGGATCTGTCAGGCTGATCCCACGGAGGGGAAGGGCTGTTTGTTTTGAACAATGAAATAGGCTGAAGGACGTGCTGGGAATGCATAAATATTAAATGCTGTTCAAACTTCCAGCTAGGAAATGTGCTTGTCTCTTGGTAGCAGAACACTCGTCTGCTCTCTTGAGATACTGCTGTGTCTTGTAAGTCTGAGCTAAGTGTGTCCCCCACTGTGGTACCTGTGAAAGGGGAAGAGGTGCAGACAGGCTGAGATTGCAGGTGGGTGTGGATGTGGAGGCTTCCAGAAACATTGCCTGGCTCCATATAACAGCATATTGCCATCTCCCTTGCAGGGAAAGCTGGGCAGTGGCTGGGATGCTGACTTTGGCTCTAGGTGCACATGCACCACTTTTTGCTGTATTGCAGGTTTCAGGGAGAGTCTTCGGCTTAGACTAAAATCCAACCTGGGAAACTGAGGCATGGAGCTGTGTGGTTAACACCTCTTTCTAGCTGCCAGCCCTCTGTCCTACTTGTATGGCTGAATTACTGCAGGTATTCACCTCCTGTGCTCTAACAAACTTGTTTTATACTTTGTGAAGATGAAGGATTGCTGTGTAGTGCAATGAGGGATGGAACGAAGGTTGCATCCTGCAGTAGTTGGGGTACTTCCATGTGTCATACAGAAATTTGGAATATAAGAGAAAACACTGATTGATAAGATGCTGGAGGTGTGCTGTTCTCCTTGTAGAAATCCTAGAAGCAGAGAACTTTGGATCCAGGAGTGCCACCCACCAGAAACAGCCAGAGGCTTTGGAAGCAGCATGTTTGACATGACAAGGCAAAACCATCTCTGCCAGCTGAATCCATGTAGGGTGAGGCAGGAACTGTATTGTTGTATTGGCTTGAGGTGAGATGGGAGTTCCAGCTGTAAAAACTGCCTCCGTATTTTTTCCTTTTGGAAAATGACCTGCCCAGATCTGCTGACAGCTCAGATGTACAGGCATGATAAACTGTCACAGGTATTACTGAGCTGTAGCTGGAACTGGGATTCCCTGTAAAGTGGGACTGGCTGTTACTGAAGGAGCAGAGTAAGAAAAGCAGAAAATGGGAGAAAAAACAACATAATCAGCAAGTGCGGCCGTTGAGTATAAGCCACGTGGTCTCTCTGCTTTTAGTATGGAGTGATTGGGTTATGTGACTCTTAGGTTGGTAATGCTTTCAGAGGGCAGGGGAAGGGAGAGTTGGATACCTTTGCGAACAGCACATGGCAGAGAATCACCAAACAGGTGGTTAGACAAGTTCTTCTGGGTTTTCGCTTAACCCTCCACCACTGGCCTGTAGCATAGCTGGAAGCAAAACCCCTGCTTTGTGCCTCAGTCTTGCTATGTAAAGTGGAGATACTTGCCAACCTTGTGCAAGTCTTTTGCGATCTCATCAGTGTTTGAGGCTCTCCTAAGGATGCTGCAGATGACTGAAATACTACTTTTCTTTTTAAAGTATGTTTGCCACGTGTTGCAGTTTGCCATCTGTTACATAATAGCTTTTTTATGATTGTATTTTATACATTCCCCAAATGAAATCACAGTAGGCCTGTAAAAGGATTGACCTACGCAATTGGGGCGGCACTGCTAATTTCATCTTTCAGATTGCTTTGGCCTGCTCCCTCACTCAGCTATCTGCTGTGCAAACCCATAACATACAATGGTTGGTACCTTACGTAGCAAGAAGTTATGACAAATACTTGGGAAAGCTGCTTTTGAGGTTTGGACCCAGTTCCTATTGAAGAGACTTGGGATTTCATTCCTTGGGAGCAGTTCCCCAAGGCTTGCCAGCAGCCCCAGTCCAAAGTCAGCTTCTTTTTACGTAACCAGAGCGCAGCACGTTTGTATTGATGTCCCATGCTAACACAAATCCCATGGAAGCAAACGCTCCGCTGTGTACACTCCCTGCTATGGGAGGAGGAGAGTGAAGCAATGCATGCCTGACAAGATACCATCTCACGTAAAGCCTAATGGGGAAGTACTCTGAGACAGTGGTGATGGGATCAGGATAATAAATGACACTGAGCTGAGCAGGAATTGGACTCAAGTCTTTAAGGAGGCTTGACTGTCTCAACCATACCACATACAGAGGTGCTGGCATTTTTGTGTTCTTTGGAGTAAATTTCTTTTACACGCTCTGTAGCAGAAGGGAAAGGGAAAAGACACATATTGAGAAATAGTAAGACGTTATCTGAATCCAGCTTCCTTAAAGCCAATCCATTCTGCTTCTGGACTATAGAAAATTGTGCATTCTGTAGGAATGAATTATCTGCTGCTTTTTTGCAGCTCCTTTGGCTTCTCCGTCCACCCCCACCCTCTTCCTTGTTCCTTCCTGGTCTTTGGGAGCTGTTTAAAAGTGATCCATTTCAGTAGGGAGCTATTTGTTTGCAGAGCCACCTAAATTGTACTGGATTGCTTCTAGCTATTTATGCTGGTGGAACTGTGCTTGTGTTTCCAGACTCATGCAAAACACTGCTTTTAATATAGATGTTTAGTCTTACAGCACTGATGTCGCTAGACCAGTGATATCTTCCATCTCCAGCTGGGCAAGCCACCCTTTTTATTCTATGGTTCTGCATGAATTTGGTTAGGCACCCCAAACTAGACGCACGTCCCAATTTCCCAAGCACCTGAAAACTGCTTGCAGACTTCTGAAAATCAGCCCCTCGGGTGTTGTTCAGAGCTATAGGACTTTTCTGTTTACTTCAGTAGGATTTGTTTCAAACCCTTCAAAGGATCAGGGCAATTCTGGCAGCAAGAACAGACAGAGTCAAGCCAGCGCAATTTAAATGCAGTCATCTACATCACTCATCTACAGTGAAGAGAAAATGCAATTTATTTTTAACACCTTCTTAATTCCAAAATGTTCATATATTGCAAAGAAGAAATGACAATTGACTTCACTGTGGCTCCTTCTCACAGTCCTACCCTGATTCCTCTTGCCCTGAAGAGCTGACAGTCCATACTGATTTTCTCTCACTGTGAACTTGTACGCAACTTAGCAAAATAGGGATCTCAATTTAATAGCCTCTCTGAAAGCTACTTTAACCACAAGTAATGACTGTTAGCCTGGCAATATCTTGTTCTTCAAATGGCAAAGAAAATTTTTATGCAAATCAGGCTGGTTTGTTTTCATTATTGATTTGCTCATCATTATCATTATTATTTATTGTGGTAAGCCTAATAAATGGAGTGTGCATGGCCCATGGGCTGTTATGTCCTACATGTGAAGATTTTTTTTTTTTTTTTTAAATCACACACCCTATGTTTGTTTCTCGGTTTACCTGAGAGACTTTAGACCTGCTGAATTGTATGACCTTGTAGGTTAATGACAGCTCTGGAATAGAGTTGCAGTGCATCTATATCAGGAGAGAGTAAATAGCAATTTATTGATAGTTAGATGAAGTTGCGGCATGAATTCCAGCAGCAGAGCATGGTGGCTTTCTAATACAGGGCTTGAGTGGACCATCCTGGTCAGGAAATAACTGTATCTTTATTATTTAAAAAAAGATAATCCTAGGGTGTGGAGCTTGTACAGACAGTAAATAATTCTACTTGAAGGCTGCTGTTCCTGCAGATATGTTATCTGGTCTCCCCACTTTTTCTGCTAAAAGTTTTCCTTACACTCTTGCTGACCATCATTATTTTTCTGTTGTGGGACTCATTATGAAAGAGCTTGCTTTGGGGAATAAATTTCTTGCTTCTCTCTGTGTCTGCAAGAATTTTTACTTTATTTGCCAGCTTTATGCTGATATAGATGGAGAATAGTTTGCTTGGAGTCCTTAAAATTACTTCTAGTCTGAATGGAGCAAAAGCAATAGATGGTCTAATGGGAGAGATTGCATCTCCTGGAGAACCTTCCACTGCTGGGTACAGGTTTGGCGCAGTGACTTATCAGCGATGCGTGTTGCCTGAGGCACCGAGGATGCTGAGCCTGGGGTGGACCTTGCCTGTTGGCCGTGTTGGCGTGTTCAAATTCCAAGCAAAGGCGGGCTTGGCCACAAGTGCAGCCTCCTGTAGCAAGATAGGCTGTGATGGGGCATGCCACTGTCTACAATCAGCTTGTCCCTGCAAATCCTATCTCTCATTAGTGTAATCCATGCAAGCTGTGGGGCTTGCTGTGGTGTGTGCATCCACACAGAAATACAGTGGGGAAGAAAACTACAAGGGCTGTGAGGACCAGCTGCAGACAGAGGATCAGTACCCCTGAGCCAGTGGGCCGCCTCTTTGATCCAGCTGCCTTTTTATGGCTATTTTCTGCCCTTCTCCACTTGTAAATAACTCTGGCTTTTATTTGACCTATCTTTGGAGTGATTTTCCTCTAAGCCAGACCTTTTGGTGTCTCAGAAACCCTGCAGCACATAAAGGGAACACAAAGAGATGAGATTTTTCTCTCAGTCATTTCAGTGAATTTAAGCTTGATTGACAAGCCCTGTTCTAGTGCTGGCAACTGGGATTTCCTAGGCGTGTTAATGGATTTTTGCATTAGCGCTTTACATGTAAATCCCAGCTTCTGCAGCTGAGTAGCTGTTGTCCCTCAGGTGAGTCTGTTGTCTGGCAGCCTCCTGGCCTTTTCAGGGCGGCGGCGGATATTGTCTTTCCTCTTTTTCTCCAGGAAGCAGCAACATGTCTCCAGTTGTGCTTTAGCTTGGAAACTAGGGAGAGCAGCAAGGTTGTGCCTTTGTGGTATGCTTGCTCTTATTTTGTCCAGTTGTTTCTTAATTAACCTGGGCATCAGCAGCTTCCACCATGTACCCTCCTGAGCATTCCAGAGTTTGGTAGGTTTTGCGTTCCAGAGTTATTTTGGTGACAGGTTAATCCTGCCAATTGTTACTCATTTTCTGCTTTCTCCTGAGAAGAGTGATTTTTTTTTTTTTTTCCCTCCATTTAATGCATGCTTCTTCTCAATCTTCCCACTTAATTTGCAGAGTTTGAAAATGGTTGGCAAGTGTATCCTGAAGGCTGAGAAAGAGAAAGTTGCCAAGAGCTTGGAGCTGTTGAACTTTCTCCTCAAAACTGTGATGGAGCAGGTGAGTGCGTGACCCGATGTGTGGCAAATGGCTGTTCTTCTGAATACCACCAAGGCCTCTTTTAAATGTCACACTTGGATTTTACCTTGTGACTGCTACATCCCACCTCATTTCTTACCAAAGGTACCCCTAGAGGGAATGCCTGGCTGGATTTGAGGACAGAAAAGCCCTCATGTCTGAAGGAGTGATCCATAGCTCTTATGAGCTGATCTCCAAGAGCTTGTTGAAGGATTGTGCAGTGTTCTGCAAATGCATGTGGCATCTCCTTTCTTAGTAGCAGAAATACAGCCTGGGGTAACAGTGAGGGTGAGCTGGGTTTTGTCCCAGATGATTGCTCTGTCCTCTCCACTGAACCCCAGAGATTTTGATTCCCAAAAACTGAGACTTATTCAGAAGTTTTGCGAGCGGGAGTGAAGCTTTGTCCTGGGGCTTTGTTTTCCCTAATGAAAAATGGCTTTTTTTGAACGTGAGAAGATTTTCTATAGGTGACAAAATAAGTCTCTAACATGGTCTTATTTACTGGAGCAAAATACCACAAGCAGCAGAATTGCTGAAGCCCAGTTTCCTACTGATAAGCACTGAGCTCACACCACAGCCTGTTTCTTTGTGAAGACCTAATAGGAAAGCGGGTGGAGGAGAGAGATTATTTCCAAGGCTCTTGTAGGAACTGAATAGCCTTTGAGACGCCCCTTTCTGTCTGGTTTTACTGAAATTATCCAGTGGGTTATGGAAGAGGCAGCCAGAGGCAGCATGACTGCATTCTTTAGAAACTAGACTGAAAATGCTGCTGCTTTTGTTTTAGATAGGTACATAGTCACGTGTCTTCTTCCCCCTGCTCCTAGCCATGGACTGAAAAGGAAAGAGGACCAAAGGACCTTTCAGTCCCTTTTATGCCAGTACAATTCTAGCTGTTAGACTTAGAGACCCAGTTTTCAAGCAACCCCTGTACCTGATGGCATGGTGTAACACACCTGTGACTTATGCCTCTCGTGCTAGAGACCCAGTTTTCAAGCAAACCCTGTACCTGATGGCATGGTGTAACACACCAGTTTTTGCCCCCAAATGGAAGTGGTGTTGCAAATGGGCTCAGGGCAGTGGCTTGGAGAAGCCGGGCAGGACTGATTATTCTGCCATAGTCTTATCCTGAGGATGGACTGTACCCTGCTGCTGTGAGTGCCCCTTCTGAGTTCATTCTGCAGATCATCTGTTTGTATTTGGCTCTTGCAGAAGCTGCGCGTGAAGTTGACAGAGTTGGAAAAAGTGCTGGTAGCTCTGAACCAGCCAGAAGGCATTGGGAATTCGGCACGTCTCGACTCTCTCTACTGGAATGTCATGCGCTGGCTGAATTATACGTATGTATGCTTGGAACTCTGGCTTCTTGGCTTGCCTGGGGGACTGCCTGCCTGTCCTACTTGTCTTCATTGATGTGGGGAAGTAGGAAGAGAAAGGAAGTCAAGGCGCACTGAGCTCAGGCTGGAGTTTGAGTTAAATGGAGCTCCTGGGTTGGTGAGGTTGAAATGTTTGTTGTTTTCCTTGTTTGGAATAATGCTAGGGTCATTGTTCCAGATGCTTACATGCTTAGGATTGGTCCTTGATGGGAAAGGATTGTAACGTGTGTCTGATATCTGACCGTGTCTTGCCAGTAGGTAAGACAGCTGATCACCCACGGATAGAATGCCTGCTTTCAGCAGTCCCAAGTGGTGGCCTGATTTAAGAGGCATCACCAAAGTTGCAGAGAAATTTCTAGGCTGACTCACTAAGGTCCTACCACATCATTATGGATTGATTCTGCAAATGTGAGGCTGGAGGGAATGAGTAGCTGTCTTGGGAAGTGACTGGGTACCAGAGAGTACATGCCGGGACCTTCAGTCCTCTCCAGTGATTTTTGGGCTCCTCGGTGTCTGGATCCCCAGCCTGATGCCTGGAGTGGTTGCCTTGCAGCTCTGAAAGCTGGGGAGCATTCAGTGTTTATGCTTTAGTGCTCCTGTGTTTAAATGGCAGCTGGATTTGACTTTTGCTCCAGGGCAAAAAAAAAAAAAATAGGATCTTTTTCTCCTTTCTATCAATAGCTTGCAATCAGAACTTTTGTCTCACCTTCCTGCTGGCAGTATTTAGTGAGACACACAGCATTAGGGAATGCTGGGTGCTCTGCTTATGACTGGGAGCTGCGGTCCCAGTGTGTGGGTGGCCTGGTCTGTGGTATCTCAGCCCAGCAAGAGGCTCTGAGGGAAATGCTTGCATGTGGCTCAGTGTGAGAGGGCTCACAGGCAGGGAGGAATCATACAAAGCAGCTGAAGCTGTTGTGGCCCCTTCTAATGCTTTGAACAGGCTTGCAGAGCACAGTTGCTTCACCCAGCCCTATGACACAGCCCCAGGCCCTTTCCCAGTCTCACACAGGTCCCCTGGCATTGTACTGCCAGGGCTGGCACAAGGGTAAGGCTTGGTTTAGGAGCTAGTAGAGACTGCAGCTAGGAGGGGGATTGCTAAGGTAGGAAACGCTGAGCTTGTGCATGCTGTCTGAGGAAGGGATTGGGGTTCAGTGGTGCAGCCTGCTGTCACTGTTGGTGCCGTCTTGCTGTGACACGCAGAGGTCTTTGTGCAGGCGAGTTGGAACAAGCCTACGGCAGGTGTGGTTTGTACACAGGATCCTGGTGGAGGTGCTCAGAGGCAAGTGCTAACATCAAGTTGTCAGGATAGCATTTTTCCACCCTGAAGAGACACAGCTTGAAAAATTCTCCAAAAAGCTTCACATTGAAAACCAGGCCATGGAATTAAAGCCTGGTTCCTTTTCAGGACTCCTCTCTGGGGACTGAGCTGGTGCAGAGCAGCATAGACTGGCTGGTGGTGAAGTTGCTGACGCACTCTGTCTGAGAACAGTAGCAGCAGTGGTTGTCTTGCACGCATACAAAGGCTGCCTAGATGAGACTGGAATGGTCTGGGGGTTCTTGCTCGAAGACCCCTTGGGATTGTTAGCACGGTGAAGGCCTTGCTGGGGCTGTCACCTTGGACAGACAGACAGTGTCTCAGTAGCCTTGCACGGGGCCACAGGCGGGTGTGCTCGAGAAGGTGGCAAGTACAGCATTATCTGGTCTGTGGAATGGGGATTCTTCCTCAAGTCTCTGTGTGCCTTCTTGAGTCCTGGTCTGGCTCCTGCTGTTCATTTAACCAGTCCCTGTGCAGACTGAGGACCACCTGCAGGGATAATGCTCATCCTTGCAGCATGCCTGCGCTTCCTGCACCTTTCTTGTGCTTCTGCCTGTTCGTGGCTTGCCTGTAGCATGGATCACACTGTTCCCTGGCTGTAAACTAAGTTGCTCTTGATTTTTGGCGTTCTCTCTGCAGGAAGCCCAAGAAAGAGAAGACAGCCGATAAGCCTGTGCAGGAAGCAGAGCCGCTTAAGCGAAAGAAGAAAGGCTTTCTGCCAGAGACCAAGAAGCGTAAGAATCGCAAGAAAGGCATCCAGGAGAATGGGGTAGCACCAGTGGCTAGTGAAGATGGAGAACCAGCAGCCCCAGAGGAGCAACCCCTGGCAACAGAAACCCCCAGGCAGAAGAAAGGCCTCGTGCCCAGTAGCAGCAAACACAAGAATCAGAACAGAGGGGTCAGGGAGAATGGAGTGGCAATGGCGGGTGGTGGGGAGGAAGCTGTTAATGGAGGAGATGCTGTGGCTGACAAGGAGAAGAAGAAGAAGAAGAAAAATATGAACAGAAAAAGAAAAGGTGATGCAGGCAATGAAGCCGAGCAGGTTCCGGCTGCAAAGAAAACCAAGGGGAGTGTCAGCCAGGAGACCCAGCAGAAGCAGGGCAAAGCCAAGAAGAAAAGAAAAGAGAAAAATACTCCAGTGCCGCAGGAGTAAACTCCATGGACTCACTCAGGCCTGGCATGGCTAGCGTGGCTCAGAGGACTGTTTTACTATCTTTTATAACTATAGTTTTTATGTCCTCCATGACTTTAAATAAACCTTCCATGATGCTGAGCTCTAAAGCTGTGGGTCTGACTTGTGTGGAGGGTTCAGCCTAGAGCACAGGGAGCTTCAGGAGGTTACATACCCTCTAGGCTCTGGTAGATGTCCACCTTCTCTTCTCTGGCAGTGCCAAACAGCCTGTGTTTGAGAGCACAGACTCCTGTCTCCACGATTTCCCAAGGCAGAAGTGAGAGGCTTGTTTGGATTTCTTGGGGAGCTGCAGTCGGTGTGCTGGCACGTGCTGAGTCTGTCCTGCACAGGCCCAGCAGCACTCCCAGCTTTTCCAGTCTGGGAGATGCTGCCTCTTAAATGCCTGGGGTTAAATGGGCTTGCACATGCATATTCTGGGGTCAAATATATCCAGTTTGGTCACTCAGGTCTCATCAGTAACTACCATGATGTGGCTGTCTTGCCTTTTTGCTGTTGGTGCAGGAGGGGTGATGGCCTCTGCGATAGCACAGGGACATCAATAAATCAGTGAAACAATTGAAATGGTTGATTGATTTGCTAGTCTGCCAGGCCAGCAGGCTCTGTGCAGCCATGCAAGGCACCCGTTACTAGCAGGCTTACAACAGTCTATGAAGGTGACTGCTTGGAATTGCATCTGCTTATTTATCCCCAGGCTCCTGAATGCCAGAATGGCATCACCCCTTTGGAGAGGCCAGGACCAGGTTCTCTGATGTGTTGGGTACCTGGTTCTTGTTGAGAGCTGAGTCTCAAAGTGTTTGAAACCCTACTCATGTTGTGGTTGCCTCTAAAGCCTCCTCCCTCCTTTCCTCACCCCCACCTGCTGACCACCTTGCTCCTGGAGGCTGGAAGGTGTGGGCTGGTGGCTGGCCCTGACTCCTCTCCCAGCATTGGAGGGAGCAGTCCCCACGAAGGCCCAAGTGCTCTCCTTCCTGCTGCAGAGGAGTTTGGTGCTGGCTCCTGTCAGAAACAGGCGGCTGCTGGCAGAGTGAAGGGCCCTGGAGCAGGGTTGTTCCTGCTGTGCCTTCGGCTCTCGTCCCATAGGTGGGTCTGTACCACCAGACGTAGATAAGGGCGCCAGAAATGTCACGTTGCAGCTCTTCTCTCACTCCCTCCAAAAGCAAAGGGCTGTGTTTGCCCGTGGCTATTTATCTGCCTTTGCAATGATTCTTTTCTCAAAAGGCATAAAACTCCCTGGGAGACAGCTGCTGGCAGCAATGCAAACACATTCAGCTGCAAACCCCTGGGTAGGTGCAGCCCTCTTCTCATTTCCATGTCACAGCAGTGATCCTGCAAGGTCTGCTGCGCATCCGAAGGAGTGCGCTGGCTCCTGTTAGCAGCAGGTGAGGGCTGGAGTTGCAGTGCCCATCTGCTGGCAGTGTTTAGCGGAGAACATCCATCCTTTCCCTGCCTTTCCCTTTTTGCCTTCACAGCTGGCTTCCTCTGGCACTCGAGGCAGGACTGAGGAGCACTGTCGTTGCCTTGGAGGACGCAGCCCTTGTAGGTCCTGGATGAAGAGGGGTAGGCGGACCAGAGCTGGACTCTGCAAATCAAGCAAGCGCCCTTCAGGTAGTGGCACAAATTGGAGCAGGAGGTGAAGGGGAGCTCTGCAAGGTTGCCGAGGTCCCTTAGCGTGAGAAGGGAAGCTCTCCTTTTGCCCACACGCACTAGCTGTTGGCCTCCAGCCTCAGCAGGGGTGGCAGGAAGCCACTGGTCCCCAAGCAGGATGGAGGCTTAGGCTGCAGGTAGGTGGCCAGGACAATGCAGATCAGACCTTCGGTGAAGTGGCTGGTGCCTGCATCTCTGTGTGGTGCTCCCACACTTGGAATTTCCCCACCTCAAACACCAACCGATTCTGAGCAGTTTAGGGCTGGACTCGTCCTGCTGGACCTTTTCTCCCAAGCCACTTATTAATCTGAAGGTTGTTGTAGGGTCTTGACTGGAATAGCTGCTGTTGCAGCCTGCAGAAGAGCTGCAAGTCTTTGTTCCCAGTCAGGAGGTATTGGCAATTATTGCCAATTGTGCCTCCAAGAAAAAGGGTGCCGCTGCTTCAAAGGGGACTGTTGGCACTGGGGATGCTGCTCTGCCTCTGCCATTTAATGCTGAAAGCTGGTTCATTGCCTTGTTAAAACCTCAATCCTAGCTAAGCCCCTCCAGATGTCTCCTGAGTGATGACTTTTCATGTATTAGGCAAATGCAGCATTCAAGAGGCCAGCAGGTCAGGGCCATCCGTGTTTAATGATCCAGAGATGCTCTGAAGGGGAGCAGGGGTTTCAAATCTGAACACTGTCTTCACTAAAGATTTATTTCCTTCTCTCTGTGCCTGTAAGTAGGACATCCTGGGACTTTGTACCACTGCCCCTGCAGAACCAGAGGAGAAACAGCATGCAGGTTTGGTGGGTGGGAAGCAAGGCGAGCGCACAGGTACGTGGGTGTGTTGGGAGTGGGAAGACAGCGTTAGAGCCCGCTGGGCTGTCTCTTCAGATGTGCAGCAGAGCAGCAGCTTGATTGTCTTGTGGGAGCTGAGCCTGGTGCTCAAGTCAACAGGGCCTTGAGCAGCCTGGAGCAGTGCCAGGGCCATGCTGCACCAGGCTCTCCAGTTTGGATGATGCTACCGCACTTTTCTGTGGGAACGTGAGCCTGCTCCTGGGCCTGGCAGGTGATGGGCAGAGCAGGTACTGTGGCCTCGCAACAGGGGCTTCTGCCCCGTGAGACTTTTGGGGTGAAGCCTCATCTACGAGTGTTTCCCTCCCTCAGCTGGTGTGGTTTCTGCCTCATAGAGCATGCTGAGTTGTTTTAAGGACCATCTGAGCTCTCCAACTTGCAGGCTCAGAGATGCAATTGCCACCAAGCTGTGGGACAGCAGAAGGTCCTGGTGAAAGTAACAGCGTTATAGAAAGAGCTTTTCACGGTGCTCTCAGCAGAGCTGCTGCAGCAGGCTGAAGTCTACTTCCCCTGCACATGGCACGTGGCAGGGCCAGGGCTTTTACTAGGGATAGGCATCGTTTTCTGTATCTACTCTTTCTGGCTTGCTGCTGCCAATATATGACTGGTTTAAATAGCAGGTTTTGACTTAACGGCTCACTGGAGTGAGCTGGATGAGAGAGCTCTCTCCAGGCAGCTCAGGCTGCAAAGGGGGGGAACCTTCTCCTGTCTGCAGAGAGTGCATCTGCCCGGCACCCCAGAGCCACTGCATGCTCCTGCTGTGGCCAATGCTGCCGGGCGAGTCCTTGCCCATGTGGGTGTGAGCTGGGGCCACAGAGGCTAGCTGAGCCTCTCCGGGATATCTGCCAGGGTCACAGAGGTTAAGAGCTCATGCAGATCAGTTTGTCACCATCATTTTGAGGAGAGACCAGGGAAGGGCAAAGCACAAGGCCGAAGCCATGCCAGCTGTTGTTTCTGACAGAGGGATGGCAACCGGGCAGTGCCACATGTCAGCTGCCAAGCTGGAGAGGTTGACTTTGACCTCCGCCTTGCCAGTGTGGAGGCTGCCAGGCTTGTGTGCGTGTGTTTGGTCTTCAGCGCTTGCAGAGCGGTCAAGGGGAAAAGGGACAGGAAAGCTGCGAGGCATTGTGCAAGTTGTGCTTCAGTAACAAGTCTTTTGCCAACTAAATTACCTGACTTTAGACAGGCTTTGTTGCACAGTTTATAGAAAGCAGTCACTAATCCACCAAGTCAAATCGTGTTTCACCGGCACTTATTTGTGCCTTTTAACAATCGCAAAGGTTTCATTGTGCTTGATTGCATGTCCTGTGTGTCGCTGGACCTTTAGGGCTTTAGGGGATAGAGCATGCTTTGATTTTAATGAAGCCTTTTCTTTTCTGCTGTCCTGGGCTCAGATGCTCTTTGGCAGCGATAAGAGCTCAAGGGTTCTTCTGAATGCAAGAAAATAGCTGCAGGCCCTGGGGCACTAAGCTCAAGGGAGCACTCCTCTGCGGGTGCACTGCTGGAGACTGGCCTTTGTCCCAGGCAGGTGGAGGCCTGGGAGGAGCAGGGCTATGAACTGCCGTTCCCAGCCTGGTGCCTGCTTCTTGTGTGAAGGCTGTGGACTGTTTTAACCGAAGTCATGACTGGTTGGTCCCAAGGTGCATTAAGACTCTCCCCACTGCCTGTGACTGGCAGAAGAATCAGTGCTGAATTGCTAGCTGAGGGTTTGGACAGGGCATAAAGGCTGAGACAAGGCTGGCTCGTCTGTGCAAGGGAGTAAGGCTGCATGTGGCAGCCAGGTGAAGCTGGGCAGTAAAATGTGCTTCCCTGCAAAGGGGATTAAAAAATCTACCTGTCCCAAGCTGAGCGTGTGCTGGAACAGCCATGGTCCGGTCTCTGTCCTCCCTCTGAATCTCATCCTTGCAGATGAGATCAGTCTTGATCAGTCCATGGCTTTCAAACCTCTGCCATGGCAGGAGGCCTTGCCTGCCGTTTGTCAAGGCAAATGGTGGCTCAGCCACCTTGCTAACAAGACTGGTGGGGAATTAGCTGCCCTGTAGTGGTGGGATCTTGGTGATGCAGGAGAAGCCCTGGGTTTTAGTGCCAGCAACTGGTGTTTAGTTTTAGTGTTCCTGGGGGGTGGGAAGTGTCGTAGTGCAGTGCAATGCACTGGTGCTGATGTGTCAGTTGTGGCCAGTATGCATCATAGCATCAATGCTAAAAGTGGCAAATACAGCAGCTGTGATCAACTCAGCAGCAGCCAGTCCTCTTCCAGAGAAAAACAGCTGCAATAGCTTTTACTTTGAAGTGTGGGACAACAAAATAAAAGGTGATTTTTCTGCGGATTTGCTCTTGCTGCCAAGACATGAGTCCCAAGCTTATTTCCAACTGTTCCAGATTTGTGTAAAATATGGCCTGGGATGGGCTCAAGACATACCTGGAAGACACCTAAAAGACAGGGAAGCCACATGCCTGGTCTTGCTGTCTTCAGAAACACTCCACTGCAAGTTGAGCATGCAGAATGCCGAGTTGTATTTTTATTTTATTTTTCTCCTTTTCTCAGGCAAAGGTGAGCCTGTCGTACTCAAATCTTAGTGGAAGCAGGGCTTAATGCTGACATTTCTCTGCTGTCTCTTAAAGGATTAATTCCTTATAATCAGAAGCCCTGAGGTTAGAGGAATTGGCTCAAACTGGGGTGTTAATGATGTGGTTGTGGTGTTCTGCTTTGTGCTGTGAGACGAGAGAAACCAGCCAGTTTCCTGTTCAGCAGGAGGCCAGCAGCATGTGCTGGGGGTGGCAGGACGCTCCTGGTTGTTTGGTGCTGGTTTGGTTCGGGGCAGTGACACTCCTGCCAGACTGGCTGTGCTGTGAGGGAGGGGTGTCCCAGGCTGGCCAGCCACGTGGAACCTCTGCCCCAGCACCCAGCCAGCAACAGGTTCACATTATGGCTCTTCCCAGCAGGAGAAAGCCTGGCCACAGGGATTTCCTCCTGACTTGCCTTGCATCTGTTGGTCATCGCATATAGCCACAGAGAAGGACGAATTGACTGCTGGCGAGGTAAATGTGTCCGTTTAAGCATATTCTCAAATGCTAAAACTTTATTTTGAATTAATGTACTATATGTCATACAGAGATTTTTGCCAGGGACACTAGGAGATGGTTGCAGTGTGTTGGCGTTGATTAGGAGCGAAAGCGAGGTTGCCATGCAGTCAGGGCCTCTTCGTACAACCGCGGTAAATGCACCAGCAGTCAGACCACGTCACCTACAGCATAAATGGCATCAGCTTGTACAAGCCAGCGCGGGCTTCACAAGGTGACGCGCAGCTCTGGTGTCGGTATGTGTTGGAGATGGTCAGTGTAGTCACCCTGCGCAAGCCCAAGCAGCGAGGCTGTTGTCCATTTGTCAGGCTGCAGATGGTCTTGGTAAGAGCGCTACAGAAACGGCAGGGGGAAGATTTATGAAAAAGGAAGGCAAGTAGGGCTGTAAGAGTGAGAGTGTGTGTGCGCGCATACCCATGTATGTCCATGATCAAAAAAAAAAAAGTCAACAGTACAGTCACTTAGCAGTTGTTGGTTGACGGAAGCTAAAGCTGCTGAGCTTCAAAGCTTAGCCGCTGGAACATCAGAATTTATAAAATTGTGCTTAATCAAGTCATTTACAGAGTATGATTAAGCTGAAAGCCCTGAGATGCGCTGCCAAAAGGTGATCAGGGTTGATTGTTTAAGCGACAAATCCTTTGCTTGCAGGGGTGTCCTGGCCTGGACACTTGCACTGTGCTGAAAGAAAAGAATGCTGAAGGGAGGCGCTGCAAGGATGTGTAGGAGAGGTCTCCTCCGCAGCTGGTAAGGGGAGACTCAAATGCACCTTGTCTGTGCTGCCACTGCAGACCAAGGCAGAACAGGTGGGCTGCAGTGCTCCTGAAGCAGCAGAACCAGCCCCTTTGCTCCTTCTTTTGCCCTCAAGTGAGATGCTGCCATCCAGTGAAGCTGGCAGGCATGGCTGGCACAGGATCCCCGGAGAAGGGCAGCATTGGTGCCTACCATGGCTACCACTTGGGGATTAATTTCCCGGTCTGCTTCCTGCCCATCTTCCCGAGCACCCAATCCATAGCTACCACCACATTAGCCAGTTTTGCCAGTCAGATCAGCCAGGTCTTTTAGCTCTGACTTGTCATGCTGTGCAGTGAGGGGCCTAGAAGGGGATGGAGCAGGACCCTGACTCCTTCCCCCCTGCTCTGATCCTGGGTTAGATCCCAGCAGCCAACTGAGAGGGAAAAGGAGGCTGTCACCCACCACCCCTCTGCTCCCTCTGACCTTCCTGGCTTGCGGTGTTACTTTTTAAACGAGCTCCAGGCAGGCGGGTGTCCAGGTAGGTTCATTGCCGTCCACATCAAAGTGTTCCTGGCAGGAGCTGTGTGGCTGGTGGAACTCGGGGTAGCCTTGTCCCAGGGACCAGCCCTGCAGACAGTAACCACAGGAGCGTGCAACCAGAGCAAGAGGTGACTCAAGAAAGGGAGCCAGGAGGTATGTTTTAAATACTTTTATTTCTTAATTTACATAAAGGTATATATTTGGCTTATTTATCTTTTTTTTATACTCTGAGATTCACAATCAATTGCTCTTAAAAAATAAAATAGTCATTTGCTTCTGAAAGAAATCAGAAAACTATTTTATACTCCTCCCTTGTATAACAAGAAAATATACTATATACTCCCGTACATCACATAGCAAAAGTGATCGTAAGTGCTGGTTTACCAAACAATAAAGCAAATGGAGAAGAAAACAAACAATTAGGACGGAGGATGCAGAGAGGAACTCTGCTTTCCAGAGTACAGCCATTCATTTCTAGGGTTTAGTCACCCTGAGGTTCTCTCTTAGGTAGCGTATATAAAAGGGGAGAGGCTCTTGGGTTCACCCAGATTCTAGCTCTGTGAGCGATGGCAGCAGGAGGCATTATAGTTACTTGGGTTGGCAGCTTGCTGCTTTTTGGGTAATTTTCTTGCCTCTCTGTGCAGTTCCCATTACCTCAGTTCCTCTCGCTGTGTACAAGCGCCTAATTGCTTCTGTAGCGGGTGCATTAGTGCGAATGCAGTATTAGAGTTAATGCTTGCTTAAAAAACCCCCAAACGTTTATGGAGTGGATTTGAAGAAAGCTCTCATGATTAACTGAGGGGCATCCTGGACCCTCCCCAGTGCACTCTGGACATGCTGCGCCCTGCTCGGACCCTGATGAATGCAGTAAGGCTGCATCTAACATTGTAGGTCCCACAGAGTGCGGGGAGATTGGAAGAAACCTGCACCTTGCAGAAAACCATCGGTGATGGCTGACCCTCGGGCAGAGGTGGGGAACAGGGGCAGAGCACTGGGGAAGGACCAGTTGCAGCCCTGAGGAACAGGGCGAGGCAGCAGGTACCAGGGAGGGGGGGCAAGACACAGCAGCACCAGCTGATAACCTGGACACCCTTTCCCTCGCTTGGCCCCGTCCTGAGACGTGTATGTGCTGGGGTGGGAGGGCGTGAGTAGCGCTCACTGCCTTTTGGTAGTATTTTCCCATGTTTTCAAACGCATTCAAGGGCTCCTGTTTGTGTAGTCAGACACTGACACGAAGTGATTTTGTGTGCAAGAGATCAGTGGCTTTAAAGGTATTTCTGTCCTTATGGGGACTATTTAATTTTGTGTTGAAGTTTAGAACCACAAACATAACCTTGATGACCTACCTGTACAACTACTTATTTAAGTGACAGGCTGGAATCTTACTTCATTCAGTGTGGTACAACTACTTATTTAAGTGGCAGGCTGGAATCTTACTTCATTCAGTGTGATGGATACTAAAATACGTGGGTTCTTTATTAAAAACTAACTATATTTTCCTATTAAGAGCCTTTCTTTATAAAACCAGAAATACAATTTTAATGAGGGCTGTTACTCAGCTTGGATATAAGTAATGTGCATTCAGTCTAAGCTTCTATTCTCATTGCAGAAACACTTCCTATGTATATATCAAAAATTGTTCCACTGCTCCCACACTGCTCCACAAGGTCAACAACCAAACGGCCCTAACAGCTTCCAAGCCTGGTTACATCTAAACGTACATGAAATGGAGTCATAGGGGAAACCAGCACAATATGGCTTGCTAAGTCCAGAGTTCAGCACCAGTATAACACAATACTGTAAGGTTTTGGTTTTTTAATAATGGGGAACTTCTGACCTCTACTAGAGTATAGAAACACAACATGGCTTGTTTATAGAGCATCTCAGCCTCGCACATAAAGAAACTGAGGCCAGGCCGTGACTCTCCCCAAGTCACATACTGGCAGAAATGGGCTGATGTCCTGGGACAGGGAACAGTATGTTAGAATCCAGGGAAGGGGCTTATATGGCAGCATAGGTCCAGTTTCTGTTCGGTAATACATAACGTTTCATGTCCAGACTTGATGCACCTGTTATTGCCATAATCTACGGACCCTTGATCTAAGTGAGCTGGTTTCCCTCTATGTTAAACCATGACACTCTAACAGACCAAATACCTTTATAGAAGCACTAACTGAACAATTCTTCACAGCTAAAACAAGAAACACTCAACCAGAAACGCAGCCTTTCAGCTTCTAGCCATTCAAATATGGGCCATCAACGTGTAAAGGAGCAGCAGTGTCAGCAGGAGGTGGAAAGGCTGAGTTTCCTTTCCCTTCTGTTCACCTCCTCTGAGCTGTCAGCTGCTGCTTTGGCTTCCCTCTCTTAGCCTGGAACACGTGGGAGCAGGGATTCAGGGATCCCTTGGTGTGGAACTGCTGCAGGTAGGACTCACTTCTCACTCCCTTGCTTGCTCCCTTCCCTCTTTCCTTGTTAAAAAGAAAGCCACAGCAATTTCCTTCATATGCGCAGAAGACAAAGCTGGCCTCCTGTAACAGCGCTGTGCTTCTCTAACAAGGATTGGGGCTTGTCATGAACAAGGAGAGCTACTGAAATTACAAAACACTTAAGTTCCCTTTTCATTGTTGACTCCTGAGAATTAAGTTTAAGGACAATTCCTAATCTCTGAACTTCAGCAGGAATGCTTCATTTTGTTGACAGTAAATGCTACAACAGAGAGAGCCTATTAGAAAAGCAATTTAGGAAATGTGGCTAATCTTCTTTGGTCTCTGAGATGAAGTGACTGATTGTTGGGTTGCTTTTCGTTTCTTTTTAAACAGCTTAACAAGGGATTTCTTAATGGGAATCAGAAATTCATGTGCCTTTAAAGCCAAGCGTTTGGCTCCTAGACTACAGAGGCGGTATTTCCCCTACGAATGTAAATAGTGGCACAAGGTGGGAAATGAAGCATTGTTTTGGATTTGCTTTGCTTTATTATTTCTAGCACCCGCTTGCTGTTCTCCAGAGGATGCCCAGGCACTCGAGGAAAATTTCTGGCTCTAGTTGTTTAGCCAAATCTTAAAGCTATTGTTAAGGTGTTTTAGGTGACAGAGCAACCTTTGCAGAAGAGTGGAGTTTGAGGAGGAGGAAAGGCTCACGTTGTTATAGGAGTCACTCTCAGAACCCATCTGCCTGGGCAGAGACTGGCTACGTGGTGAATATCAACCAGTTCGCTCGTAACTGGAATTACCATCTCTACTACAATGCTGTACTGTAGGTCCTAGCACATCCTGGAAGTGAATGGGAGATAAAACCCAGATTTACTAACAGTACCTTCCTGTGTCTCTGAACAAACTTACGCCACAAGTCTGGAAGCTGGCTGTCTGATTAACTCGCATCCAGTCCTGGTTTGGCATCTGCTTTGCTGATTTAGTCCTACTAGCAGCCCAACCACAGCCACTTGTTAAAGATGAGCACAAGAGCGAGGTGCATTCACCTGCTCGAGGTGTGTGCTAAACTGGAGGGGAGTATCTAAACTGTGGGAGACATCTAAACAGAAAAAAGGGAGCGGGGAGTTCACTGAACCAATGCCCCTTCTCTGGAAGCCTGCCTTTTGCCAGGGCCCGTGCTCCCCTGCCTTCCCCACACTGTTGCAGCATCAAGATGACATAGCATAAATTTGGCTTGTGGAGGCCAAGTGCAGGAAACAAGACTAGTGAAATGGCACTCTGACTGCTTTACAGACACACGCTTCTGCATTTGAGACTAACGCAGTTCAGACACTGGCCTTGTATATTAAAGATCTCAAATGCATCTTCATAAAGATAAAAGCGACCAACTGACAGCCCAGTAAAAGTAGTCTGGGACTGTGCATGGGGTTGGGCATGCATTAAACCTGAGCATTGTTCCAAAGGAAACGGCTATGGTAGAGTATCAGCCACCTGCTTTGAAAATACTGACAGAGGGAGAACTAGCATTGACAATACATGTAATGTGATATGCATGTAAACAAAGCACGATGTCACTGGCACAGCAGTATTGCACTACCAGGCCTTAGGTAAAGCAATTCAGCCAGATGGATTTTGGTATTTTAAAAACCTAGGCAAGGCTGAATTCAGCATATTGAGCAAACTCTAGAGTCCCTAGGTATTTCTGTCCAAAGTTCTTCTGGGCCTTTCTGTAACAACCACCAGCATACCCAGTGCAGCGAAACTCTCTCCTCTGTCCCATTGCTCAGCCTCAGGTGACAGGTAGTCATCCACTGGAAGTCTTCCTACGGTGCCCTTGCAGGGCCTGATACCAGGGCACTGAGATGAGGAGAGTTGTGGACGTTATTCGTGTCTGGTATGGTTGCACAGGCAGCTCCAGATTTTAAATGTTTAAATAAAAACTGTTTATCTAAATATATATATATATATCTGTCATCTAATGTCTTCAGCAGAGATAAAGCATCTTATGACATATTTAAATAAAAAATAATAATCTGAATTGAGCCTTCAGTGTTAAAGAAAAGGTGATGTACAGAATAGGTCCCCAACTAGTGCAGTCTCTGGGTGTGGGAGTGCTGACAGAACAGCAGCATTCAATAGGACGTAAGTTGCCCTACAAATGATGCGGACTTCATTGGCTACAACTAAAACCATATACACAATCTACAGTCACTCACTTGGGTAGCACATTGTGGGTCCAGTGGACAGTTGCTTTCGATGCTCAGAGGAACCTGTGAACGTCCTTATGCTCAAGAAGTACTTGTGTTCCAGGCTGCCCTGCTCATCTCCTGGTGCCTGACCCTGCAGGCTGGAGTGGCGTGATTGATTTGGTGCTGAATAACCCTTCCAGGGCAGTGTGGAGCTGAAGGATCCACTGGTTTTCAGTACGGAAGGGCTTCGAGCTTGAGATTGGTGCGGTGGTGGTGGGAGCAGCAGTCCATATGTCATTTCCTTCACTGGCAACTGCAGACAGGGAAGAGAAGGTGGTGGTTAATGGGGCAGTCACAGGAATGGATTGGTAATGGTGAATGCATGCACCCAGCTTCGTGGCGGAGGCCAGCTAAGAGACCCCTTGCCTCCATGCAAGTTGGAGGCTAGCAAAGCTTGACCACTGTGGAGACAGCACTTTGGGATGTACTGTAGGCTTTTGGAATTGGAAACACAAATACACTGTGATCCAGGCACAATCTGCTTAAGGAGGTGAACCAGTAACAGGTTTAGACTGCTGTCCGTAGTATTTAAGGGCATCGACCATGTCTTGTTTAATGTCAGTTGTGTAGGTACAACTGTTTGTGATGTGGGTTGAAACAGCTCGGTGGATAACAGGGTTAATTTTTGCTAGACTGTTTTTAACCCCTGTAAGAAAACAGGGACTGCCTCTTGCCTTAAACTGTCATTTTCAAAACTGCTGTCCTCTGGAGAGCCCGGTCCGGGGGGCGAGTCCAGCATACACATCCCCAGCAGTAGAGCTCAGCTATCAGTCTTGCTGCTAACCAAGTAGAGCAGACACTGGCTCTCTCCCAGCATGCTGGTGGTATACACTTGCTTTAAAGAGCAACATCAGCACATCTATTGACTGGTGAGATAGCACTTGTGCGTCCTGTAGCATATCTAAGCAGCCAGCAGCTTTCCTAGATGAGGTGGAAAGGATAACCAGTTCTCTCGCTGCAGGATTTCCTGTGAGAGGTTCTGTGCTCCATGTTATGCAGGAAATTGCCCCTGACCTTAAAAAACAGTGACTGCTGGGTTATAGAAAAATTCCCTGTAACGATGGCCTGGTTTCTCTCAACCTGTATAAAACTGGACCGAAAGAGAAGAAAGTACAGTGAAAAACCTAGGTGTGCACAGGACCCAAGCGTTCAGTGTTTTATAAGGCAAGTCTCAGCAACGCCACCTAATACTTGCTCCCAGATTTTTTGAGGCCTTTTTTTTTATTTTTTTAAACAAACAAGCACCATTATCTACAGGGTACTGATAAATAATAATAATGTGTGAGTACACGTTCGGCCCAGAGACTGCAAGGTACAGGCAGGCCTGTTATATCCTTAGCCTATACCAGAATATACCCCCCTCTGTGGAAATAACACGTCTGCTGTACTAGAGATTGTATTAAATCTTTTCTCCCAAAAGGCCATTCTTAAGTGTGTTATTGAGTTCTGATTTTATGATTACTCTTTCAATGCATTTAATTTATGGGAAAGAAATCTCCTCTTCAAAAACTTGCTTTAATTAATTTTGGCTACGGTAAAATGCTGGGAAGTGTTTATCAATCATTGCAGCTCTGAGCTGCAATGCTGTGACTGCTGGTGAGTGATAAGAATAGCATGAACACAAGGGAGAAGAAAGGGCAGCGGGAGTGGGGCTCTCCCTCTGGCTCGCTGCCGAGGCCTCAGCTTTGTCACCCTGGATCAAGGGTTGCAGTGGGGACAGTCCTAGCAACAACATGCAAGTTCACGTGCTGCCAGAAAGCATTTTTCTGCAGAAAAGTTGGAATACGCTAGGGAAGGTCATTTGATAGCGAGCAGATGTTGGACCAAGAGCAATGCAGCAGCAGGTTTTATGAACGCAAGATATGTTCAGGCAAAACCTAAGTTCTGGCCTCGGACAATCACACCTGCTGGTGGTCAGGTCAACAGGGGTTGCATGGCCTTACCTGCTCAAAGAAGGGGGCATCAGGTTTCTGGAAGCAACTCAATGCAACAGAGAACACTTGAGTTGACCCCTGGTTTCCCTGTTCTTGATTTGCTCCAATTTGGGTTGAGGGTAGCAAAGGTGCAGGCCATGGCTGTCTAAGGTTAACTTCTTTCCAATTTGTAAGGAAAGACATGGGTTGATAGGGATTTGGAGCAGATGGGTAGCTTGAGACCAGTTGCTGGTTTGGGTCACTCACCGTCTCAGACTTTCACAGAGGCTGGTGGCATCACAAGTTGATTCACCCTGGTGAAGGGAAAACAAAAGTGACATGTGAGAGCTGCAATTAGCCAAGAAACAGGCTCCTAAAAACATACCAGCCTATTAAATCCAGGTTCCTGTTGCTTAACAGTTTCTAACGAGATAGGACATTAATAACTGTCCTGCACAGTGGTATAAAGCTGAAACCCTTTCACAGTGGTGTCTGATAGCAATTCTGACAGTTGCTGGAACATGCCAAGTAACATTGCTGACACTAATTGACAAGGATTTAGGAAGGTCCCAAAGGCATTCAGACGTAGCAATTGTCTCCCTAAGCCAGTAACAAGACTGTTTATACAGTGGCTGTTGAATGGTGTCCTTCAGACTGACAGCATAAATGTAAACAGTCACCACTGATAAAAATTAAATTAAGAAAAAAGTAGCTGCCTTTCAGTTTTCATCTCCTGAAGACCTGCTGCTGTTCCAGACAACTGCTCCCAAGAGATGGATGGAGTCCAGCGGGGACTGCAGTGTCACCAGGCAGAAGCTGTTCGCGGCAACACGCTGTCCTGCACCTCCTGCTACTGAGGGCAGCGAGGGGAACAGCTCCTGTTTGCTCCGTGGGGTACCCAGGGAAAAGGCAGCAATAGTTTTACAAAGTTCATCCCTTAGACCTGCTCCTTCTCATCGCAGTATGTGCCCTGTGCAGTCCAGCCTTCCTCGTCAACAGCTCCCCTGCTGCAGCAGCTCACCTCTCTCCCACACTGTTCATGCCTTCCCAGAGCGTGGTTACTTAGGGACAGGAGCAATCTCCTTTGATAGTGTTAAGCACAGCAGGGCCTGTGTGGACTGTAAGAAAGACAAGTCACCCTCGGACTCTGAGACCTTTGGGACTTGCTTTCTATCTCGGGTGCTCACTGACCTCAGTGGGAACTCCTGGATTCTTAGTAACGACACTGGAAAAACCCCACCTCACTCAAGGACCTGGCTTGACGTTGCCACGTTTCGGTGCTTTTACCCAAATGCACTCTAGCTGCCAACAGGAGAGGAAACCTGAGTCACAAAGTAAGAGTCTTCTCGTGCCATTTGCCTGTGCTAACTTAACAGGACAAATAAACTGAAACAGCAGTATTTTATACCTTCAAGGATTGCAGCAGGATTTTGCCATCGCATGCAAAAGCACAGCTTCTTTCTGAATCAGTGAAAAACCTGGGCAGGTTTACAGGGAAGATCACAGAAACCATCTCCGCCTCAGGTCCTACCAGATAAGAACTTCTCAATGAAACATCATTTTCCTTTGGAAAATGCTGATTCATTAAAAATCATCTGTGGCTCTTCACCAGACTTCATACCTGATCCAGGACACTCTTTTTTGCTGAAAGGGTATGATGCTGGATTCAGACACGTGTTCCAGGATAAAAATTAACCAGTGGTTAGAGGAAACCTTCCAAGAAATCTCTGCATCAGAAATTGGCCCAGTTCAGCCTACAGCTCTTAACTTCACACCAGCCTCACAGAAAGCTTGTCTCCAAGATGCGTAGAAGCCTCTGTGCCTTTTCTGCCTTTCAAGGCTATAAACTGAAATATTTTTGATGGAGCAGCTGACCCAAGTTTCTTCGTAGAATTACCGTTCTTGGTAACCCTACTGCATTGGACATTACGTTGCATTGAACATTGCAACTGTGCTTTAACTATCCGAATACATCAGAAAGAAAACAGATTACCTTGTGATGCTACAGTCAACTTCAGAAGTAGGAAGTAAACTATGACGGTTAGGAAGCTATCATAGAATGCTAAAACTTCAGATGTTTGAATGTGCCGTAATGTTGTTTGAAAGTCATGTCCCTTAACATGTAATTGATTCCACATTTTTACAAGATACAGAATATATACAGAAAAAGTTAGTTTTGCCATTGCTTTCTCTTTAGCACAGAGAACCCACCTGCATTGCTGACAGATGAACCATAAACACACACAAGACTTTCCTCCGTGTATCACTTATAGTTCAGCCTCCTATGGGATGAAATGTACCTCCCACATAAGTACTTATGTTGTCCCAAGTCATGAGAGTTACTCATTCTTTGCATTTTAACACATTTCTCTCAACTTCTGCTTTATGTCTCTTTTACAGATGGGAGCAGAGGCCTAGAGGGGCATTTAGAAGAAACAGGGAAATTAGACCCCGCATGACTTGAGAAGCTGCTGGGGAGAGAAGTGACTTTCAGGGATCACATAGGAAGCTAGTGGGCAGAAGAGGGAACCGAAATAGTCTCCCAAATTTCAGACAGTGCAGTCTTCACTCTCTCTGAAGCACTGTGTTGTAGACAGTGGTCTGCTGGCTTCTGCACAGCCTGATTTCAACGAGGCTCAGCTTACAGGTGGCAGCAGGTCAGCTGTGAATTTTTTAATTTTTTTTTTAAAATCAGAAACGCTAATAATAAATTTTAGATTCTCTTAGGTGGTAAAATGTAGTACATGGACTTAAGCTAACGAGGCTTAAGAGCATCTAAATCCCTGTTTAAGTCTCACTTGCCTTTCTAATAACGATAATCCCACACTGAATAGATTGTCGCTTCCGATTTGGGGATATCTGCTGACTAAACATTGGTTCCTAAATTGTTCTATTTTCTCTGCAGTGTTTTCTCAAGATTGTGAATGTTTTCATTCCTTGAAGAGAGCGGGGTGGGAACCACTCTGTTATTTCCTGAGGGGGAGGAAACTTACCCAAATTGCCTTTCAAGAACAGAAGCTGTACAACTTTTTTAGTTGTTTTTACGGGCTCCTCCAGCAGTTAAAAATGTGGCTGACTCCTTCTAACCCCATCATTTCCTCCCCTGTCAAACCTAAATATTTCTCCTAGATCCTATCAAACCATTTCCATGTAGTGTGACAGCATCTATAATACTGAAGTATTTATAAGACTGTCTGTTTAATATTAAACCAAATGCTCTAGAGCTGTTAAATATTTATACTACGTAAAATGGATCTAATTTCACAGCACCTCAGCCGGTTAGAGAACCGCATAAGAAAAAGAAGACAAATTTGAGATAACAGATGAGTGGCCAGAATCTTTTACAGGTCAGCTATACTCTACTTTGTTTCAGGAATCGTGCAGAGATGATTCTCCAAATGCTCTGTCCCTTTCAGTCTAGCTGGTCACCAAGCCAACAGACGTTGGAGATGACAGTTTGTAATACAGCCAGCACTGCTGTACAGTCCCCGGCACAATCCGGGCCTTCTGAGGCCTTTGAAAGAGGTTTTGCTGCCCACATGCAATCCAAGAATGCTCTGCTCCACCCTGTGCCAGCCAGAATAAAACCCAGATCTCCCTTCTCACCTGCAGCTGCTCCAACAATTTAGGGTGAAGTTGTGAGAAGCAGCGGCAGGATGTATGTGCCACTGACTTTCCATAAGCTATAGGCTACTGAATGTTTGAGCTCCGTGAATTGACATCTCTGTTCATGAGCTCAAACTCAAGCAAGTAACAGGACGTCAAAGAAGGAGAACACACTTGCAGGCTAGTGTGTGCGGCACCGTCATGCACAAGGCTGCAAGACAAAGGCTGTGCACAAACAAAGCTTTTGTGAATGCTGCCAACACCGTTTAATGTTACGTTTCATACATAGCTTAAACACCACA
The DNA here is from genome assembly GCF_000699145.1 of Aptenodytes forsteri. NCBI lineage: Eukaryota > Metazoa > Chordata > Aves > Sphenisciformes > Spheniscidae > Aptenodytes > Aptenodytes forsteri. The sequence goes on from NW_008795034.1 coordinate 3,823,380, forward strand.
CATATTTCAGTATCCTACAGCTTTCCAAAAGCCCTGTTTCCTTGATATCTAAACAAGTCAGGCTCTGGCTTTTGTAACAGAGAAGCATATTAGGAAATAATGTCCTAATTTTTACAGCCTGCTGTACTTAACATCACTTAACTTTTACAACCGACAATAAAATGCTTCGGTGGGGTCCTTCTAGCCTGCAAATAACTCATTTTTTGACTAGCAGGAGCTCATTCAGCAGACAAGAGTATTGGGGCTACAGGGGCAGCTAGATCACTGTACTTAGCAGCAACTCCTGCCTGTGATTAAGGATCCTTCTCCTTCATTTCACTGGAGAGAATTCTGTGTTTCTGAAGTACCATGCAGTATGCTATAAAGTGCCTGTTTGAAGCAGCGCTTTAGGAAGGGATACCACGTAACAGTCACTAATGGCACCCTTCAGCAGATTCCTCCCTGTCTGAACTTTCTCAGACATTGCTGGGGGGGGAGGTAAACCTCTCCAAAAGACCTTGTGATCACACTGGAATCAGAAATTTTAGGTGATGAAATATTTACATGGACATCCTTGAAAGGCAATGAGACTTTATGGCCTTAAATCTATGAAAAAAAATCTCTCTCTCAAATACAGCTAGCTAAAGGGGGTTTTTGGCATCAAGGCCTTCGAGCCAATGACGCACTCCACCCGTGTATCAGTGATGATTAGCAGCCCAGCCGGGTGCAGCATTCTGCAAATCCCCCTACTGAACCTCATCAGTAGCATTCAAATCTAATGTTGCTGCCTGAACCTGTGCAAGAAAAACAGAGGCTGAGGATTATCATTTGTAGCTCCACACTTGTATGACTTTCAGATGTAACAGTGAATTTTATCAACTGATGAATGAACACAGAAAGTTACTTGCACACGAGGTTGGCTCATGCTATTGTTATCCCTGTATTCCTGCAGATAACCGACAAAATAATTACGGAATAGGAGAGCTGGGGCAGCCTTCCACATTGGGTTTCTCGATCTTCAGATGCACACAAGCTCAGGTCCATCAGGTAAGTTAAAATCCTAGGGTAGTAATACTGTCACTGTGGTCTCCCTGACACTTAGAGAGGACAAGGGTAGTTGCAGCTGGAAGGAGGAAAGAGATCACTAAGGCAGAGGAACATAAAGTGGGCTTAGGCATAGGCCAAGTCCTCTCTCTGCACAATAACCACCTCCTAATTTACCAAATGTGATTCAGAAAGGGAGAAATGTCAGGAAAGTGTGTGTTTTACATACTCGCCCACTTCATCCACCACCTTGTTACTGCAGGGATCAACTGCCTTAAGTAAATCCTTGCTGAAGCCAATTGCCAAAACACATTAACATTTTAGTAAACAAAGGAGGGAAATGAACACAAGTTTACAGATCGTCCCACTCATATTTTCCACCACTGTCTGCATACTGTCATCACCCTCATAAACAGAGTCAGCTTCAAGAGGATATAAAGCTTATTGCAGTTGGCCTGCCAGCAATACAAACAGGTAACACAGTACCAGGAAACACCTTAAATACACAACCAACCACCCCTCATATGTTGTCACACTTCATTCATACTCTACACGGACCCTACTGCTTCGTCTCACCAATATTTTACCACAGGGGGATTTATAGCTGCGTTTCACTGGGATTTTGTGACATTTCCCTTGAGGACTTTGAATCGGTCAAACTCCGTTAAATGCACAAAGTTTCATCTAGTAATGCACAACGCCAACAGGGCCGCGCATGTGGGCACTGAGTTCATGCAAAGATTTCTGCCCCTGAAACAAATCAAAGTTGTCCACGGCTATTCTGCTTTCTCTTATTATTTTGCTCACTGCTGAAGCCAAACCCAGCGCTCTTATCTACTGCAGAGTTCTCTTTCAGCTTGGCTCTCTACCACACTTGCGAGTGTAACATACTGGTCCCAACAATGCATCACCTCTTTGCCAGACACTTTACAAAGAGCAAAACCAACAGGCTGGAGACTCCAGTTCAAGTGTGTACCTTTTATGCCCTTCATTATACAGAGTTTTTAATCAAGCAGCACAGAATGTAAATACGTTAGCCGTTACTGTCCTTCAGTAACTTAAGTCTAGTTGCCATTTGCACCTGCAGTTGGAAGGAGCTGGCTTTGGTTCCCCGCTCTACAACAGAGTTCTCTCGAGATGCTGAACAAACTGCTAGGTGCGCTTGTGCCTCCATCTCCTCCCTAAAAAATGGCTGCAGAACATTAAACCTTAGTACAACCTATTACCTCCTGAGCAGGGTGTAAGAACAGCCAAATCAAGGACTGTTTCCAGAGAACATGTCCTGTTTTAACTGAACTCAAGCTATTTTGACAGTTAAGTCAGTAACTTTGGGACAAGACACCCACGATTAACAACATCCATTAGTACAGAAACACAGTGCTTTGATTTAAACGGCTCCTAGTGTGCTGCAGCTGAAAACAATCACTGAAAGTGAAGATGCATGAAAGGTGAGCAATAATACTACATCAACCTAGAAAGATCCCAGCGAGTGGTACAGGGACAGGACTGGCACAGCTAAAAATAGTCTACGCACTGAGCTTCCTGATGCATCATGACAGGTTCATCCAGCCTCCCAGGAACAGGGTCTGTTTGGTGAAGCTGAGGTCAGTTTGCTAAAGGAACAGGACACTAAGCAGAACGCTAACAAAATTTAACAAAAGAATGAGGCATAGGAGTAGCTTGCATTGGAGTAGGAAACCATTGCTTAATTTAGCCCTGCTGGCTGCTTATGCTCACTCATTTCTACCCAGAGAAGAAGCCTGGGGCTTGTGTAAATCTGAAGGGCTCCAAAGCAAGGCTCAAACAGGACTTGGTTGCGTGCAGCCTTCCTGGCGGCCGTTGGCGTAGAGTTGCCCTTCCCTCTGGAGGTAGAAATGGTGGATCAGTCTGTACTGAGCAGCAGCTCTCTTGTGGAGACAGCCCAACAGGAGCTTCGTGCTGGTGGTGACAGGTGCTCCGCCAGCTGCACTGAAGAAATGAATTGGCTTAAATCCCCTTTTGTTCCTGCGCGTCAGTGGGTTTAGCGAACGGAATATGATAATCATGTACAGCAAATACATTTTTTCCTCTCTACTCGGTACAGCCCCGTAAAGCTGCGCAGACTCTGTTAGTACTTTCCATCTGTTCATTTAATCTAGGTGCTGAGCATATTTGCCTCCAGAGGAAGAAACATAGGTCAGCTTCTATTTTTCCTCTTTCGCAGATCTTGACAGAGGAGAAAACGGGCATAAAGAAAAAAATCAATAACCTTTCCTTCTATTTTTCCAGGCAGCTGCAACAGAACAGATGTGAAGACGAGCGGTTAACAGCACTCATTAGGTATCAAGGACTTGGATAGAAATGATCTCCAGAGACAAGTCTGCCTTACTGCTCTGCGGTGGTACGCTGATGTGGACTCCTGAAGTTAGTGAAGATGTGGGTCTCTGAAGCCCTCAAAACTTTGTGCCCGAGTCTGTCCCTGTATGTATACTTCTGCCAGATACTGATGGGCTCAGAATTAAGGTGGTGGGATTTTTAGTGCCATGGAAGATGTGGGTAACATCATACTCTCATGTCCACTGAAATAATGGAGGAAAGAGGAAGTGGAGGGTCTTGCTTTTTTCTTGGCATGATTGAATGGGAAAGGGGATAAAACATGACATAAAAAGCAGGTATGATCTCATTAAATCCTTAAACAGAAAATCCTGTAGAGCTTCCTGATGCCACTTGATTAGAAACATACTTCTTACCCTCCAAAATAACTGCCTCACGATACAGCTCTTTTCACCAACCTCTCAGGTACCAGGTCTGGGGAAACGTCCTTCTGTTTTGCTCCGCTGTAAGTCTGGGCCAAGCCCTCTCTGGCATGTGGTAGTGGTCTGGCAGCAACTTTAGGAACAACCAAGCCGGAGCACTTAAGACACCCCTTATTGAAGCACTGGAAGTAATACTCTAACAGTTTTGTCCCTGTTTGACTAAAAGATGCCATTCAGGCCAAGGACCCAACCACAAGGAAATTACTCTAACACACCTACAATCACAGCTTGCTGAAAATCTGCCTCGCAGATTTCTCCACATGAAGAGGTCATCTACTGTTGATAAAAGTCAACACCTTCATAATATGCTCTGTGACCGTGACAGGCTTCAGGAAACAGGCTAGCAGGGCTGAATTTTTCATGATTTGTTCTGTTTCCTTGTGTCAGAAAGGGTTTCTGGCTTGGAAGGCTGCCTTCTGTTCAGTGCTCCAGTCACCTGCGTGGGATCTGATCAGCTTTCGTATCTGTGCCAGGGCAGCCTTAGCAATGAAACTGTCTTAGCGTGAGTTTAAAATATATTCCTGCGTGATAAAGTCCCTGCACGCCAAGAACTGTCCTTTGCAATGACAATGCAAATCAACATATTGAATCCATTGTAAGCATATGGTTTAAGTGCCCCTTGTACCTTGTGGACAAGTGCTTTTAATCCTGTTTTACCGCTGATGAGCATTTTAGGGACAGCATCTGACTTCTTGAAGGTCGCAGCAGAGAGTCAGTAGCCAAGACAGCAGTAGGACTCCAAGTAGTTCTTGATCTGGTGCTCTTCTTGGACAAGAAAGCTTTGCCTTCCTATAACTGCAGGCACAGGGAGAAATTCCATTCTTCCTGTAGAACAGCACTCAAGTAGCTAGGAATAGGCTAGGAACATTGTTTTCCTTTCTCCGTGGCACAGCAGGTTAACCTCAAAAGGGCAGTATATGTGGGGAATTGAGAGAACCATGTCAGGGCTTGGAGAACCATGAAGTTCTTGCCTGCAGCCTCTTCTGCAGCTTGCAGTTAGCAAGAGCTATGCCAACACCAGCTGGCTCAGTCCTTCTGCCTGTACTTAAGCAAAGCTCCTGCTGCCAACAATTAACTTGAACAGCATATTTCAAGTGCCATGAGCATTTTGTGTAAGGACCACGACTGAGCTCAAAGTGTCTGTGAACAACCAAACTGACCTTTGACATCTTCCTACCTAACCTGCAGGAAATCCGCAGGCCGACTAAAGCAACAGAACAAATCAGTATTTTTTCTATATGAGACCATATTTTCCATGTGCGTGAAACCAGCAGCTCCCAGCTGAAGAAGCAAACCAGCATTTAAAATTCAGCCAGTCCCAAGCTCCATTTATGGAGTTGCAAACATGGCTAGTAAACAGGGGACAAAAAAAACCCAAAACAGCTCTACGAGCAGGCTTTTTCCGGCAATAATAAGACTACCTACATTTTCACCACTTCTTCCCTTCATATTCCCAACCCTTCAGTTCCATATAAACCATCAAATAGTCTGATCTTATTCCATCTGCAGTCTATGCATCTTTATCACGCCACTCTCAGATAGCCAGAACACACTCCTCGCCTCTCTTCTTCCATCATCACACATCCTCTGCGTCCTAATCTGGGCTTTTTGCTGTAAATTCACATGCCTTTAAAGGCCAAGGACATCTTACCTGGGCTAAAAAAGCATTGTGAGTTTATATCACTGTAGGAAATATTTAATTATTGTTCTTTTTTTGTAAAGTAAAAAACAAACAAAGCAATCATATTATTCCCCCTAAATAGCTGAACATCAGCAGTGAGTGAACTGTTCCTCAAATATTCCTTTATGGGAGTTGTTTGATTAAATCCACTTGCTGGCCCTGAAATCCTCAAATTCAAACTCTGCTTCAATGCAGCACTGAGACGTCTCTCTACAGTAACTGTCCAGCCTCTTTAAAAAAACCCTCTCAATTCATCTTAAAATATTTCATAGAAGAAATATTCTTTTTAGCAATGCAAACTACCAGAACGGAACATGCTGTGTATGAGTCTAGCATTCCAATTTAATACCTGTGACACTATTAATGGAGGGGACTCTATCCTTTGCTGGCAACAACATGAGGTCATCTGATGGGTCCTTTCTGACTCTTAACTGCTGCCACAGAAAAATCAGAGAAAAGAGGGTTGACAACTCTGCGAATCCTTCCCCTGCCCCACATAATAGAATCTGCAAAGCAAAAATAAGGTCAGACACTTTCAAATTGCTGCAACAGGAGAACTGGGAGATCATTTTATATCTAGTTCTAGAAAAGGCTAAAAATAAGCCTGATGTGAGGCAGAAGACAGAGTCTGAAAATGGATTATTCTCATTTTTCCTGTAATGTAATTTGCAGATGTGCCGTGTTTAAGACAGCAGAAAAGGTGTATGGACTAGGGATTGTTCTTTTTGTGGCTTGCACTATCTAGACTGCAATGAGTATTTTCTTTCTACTGGTTGTACCTACCACTTTAAAAATGAAAAGTTAATCAGCACTGCTACTCACCAAGAGTTTCCACACCTGATCAAAGGTGTTAAGAGTAGTTTTTTTTCTCTTATTAAATGTTTAATTTTAATTTTAGGAGAGAAGAAAAACCTACTAGAGCTGTTTAAATAACCTGATTCTTGTCATGTAAACAAATGGGTGAACCGTTTATGCTCTCTCTGAAGTGCTGAGTGGTAACTAGTTAACTACTTAAATTCTTTTGTTCTCACCAGCTGCATCAGCGCAGCTATTTATTCCTGTTCATGTCTGCGCCAGGGATACACACTGCAGTTGCATCCTGCTGCCTGATCTGCATTGCTGTATCTTTGGAGAAAATATCCAGCATATATCATGCAGGATGCAGAGAGACTGAACAATTATAAGACTTGGATATCCATCCAGAGCATCTTTCCATACCTCTGCAAGGATATGGGAAAAAAACAGAAAATCTCATGCTTCCAGGTATAAAAACAGGGATTAAAAAAAATAAAAATTAAAAAAAAAAATCCTTTGGGGGGTAGATTATCCTACACCTGCACAGGGTGGTGTTTCTCAGGAAAAATCTAGGTGAGTTTAGGTTTTCCCACAGCAACAACTGGGAGTGGCCATCGCTGGAGACAGGACTGCAGAATCACCCTGCGCCCGCTGCAGAGCATCAGTGGTCCTACAGGTCTGTGCCCGTGCAGAGACAGGGGATCGTTGCTCAGCAAAGCTCCAGACGCGTAACACTCGCGCTGACTGCCCAGAAAAGAATCATGTTACATGCTAATTCCATTACAGTGATTTATATGCCCCGGCACCTAAACGTTGTCACAGCTTGGGGAAAGGACTTTTTTTTTTCTTTTTCATAATAAAACCAGCACATTCTTCCCGATTACTGGTGAAGCCACTGCTTCTAATAAGTACCAATGTAGGCATTTCTTCTGCAGCTCTCCAGGGTGAAGCTTTGGTTTTTTCAAGTTATCTGCATTATGAGCGAGGAAGAGGACCTAGACAGACCACAAGATGCAATACTCAGCAGTGCTGAGTTTTTACATCCAAGGAGTGAAGTACCTGAAGTACTCCTGACCTCTGAACGCTGCCTTCTGGCAGGTATCTGCCAAGGCTGCACAGGTATCGGTGATGGAGCTAGGGAATAAAAGTAAGGTCATCAGATTTCTGATCCATTTCTGTAGGGCTCTGCCATGGCAAGATACTGTACTCGTATGTATCGTCTTCCAGAGGATGCCAGAGTATAGCTTGGGTCTCACAAATTTTCATCAAGCAGGTAAGAGAAATAAAGTACAGAGTGCAGTCATGTTTGAAAATAAAATACGACTGCTTTAACCCTCCACTGCAGTACTACAGAACAGGAAAGAAACAACAATATAGTCAAGCAAAATCACAGCAGGAATTGTAGTTAAGTGGTTTAAAAAAAGAACTGAAGTATTTATTATTACTAGTGCATAAGAGCTCTTACAGAAACCATTCTTCACCATTTTCTCGCTCTTATCACTTTGGAAGGGTGGGATTAAATTTGTGTTATAAAAATTGCACCAAAAATGACTGGATTATATTAGAGTGATGTACTGTATTGTGTTCTCTGCTAGTCCTAAATTTACTAAAAGCCTCTTTAAGCTGTCAGACTTCTGAAGCAGCTTGAAAATAGTTATAAAAGAATCGTGATTTAGGGAAGAAAAAAAAGAATTGCTGTATAAAGAAGTTTTTCTCATGAGTGTTTTTGTGAGAGGGGCAGCCTTATTGACTGGAATTCCTGTGCTAAAAAAGTAATCTACAAAATATGCCAGGAATTGAGGCAATGATAAAAGTAGTGTAAAAAAAGTCACAAGGCACTGAAAGCCTGGAAATTCTGTTTTTGAAAGGAAGCGTGGTGGAAGCTGGAGGAAGCTTTACAGGAAAGAGAGGTTGCTATCCTGATGCTCTGTCCTGCCTGGAAGAAGAAATTATCTCTAAGCAAACGCCCAGAGACCATTACACAAAGGAACAAACAAACGAAAAAATCCTAGCAATAAAACCCTGAACTACTTTTCACAGAGGCATGGGAATTAAAGCGGGGAAAGCTTAATTTCCATAGGCAGAGCTGCAGAGCACGGCGTTACACTTCTTTGCTTCCATATTAGTTCATTAGAGAGGTCTGTGACATCTGGCCTGCGTGCCCTGACCCTGCTGGTGATGAATGGGTTTAATCTCTGGCGTGTGACACCAGCGTCAGTGATTCCTGCAGGTTAATTGATTTCTTTTGGCAAAGCACATTTCCAAGTCCTGTTGTCTGAGCAGCATGACTGACTGCAGAGGGAAAACAAGGCATCTTGAAAAAGAGATTCTCCTGTACCCAGCAAGTAATAGGTAGGATACAAGGGAGGACTGGCCAGGCAGAAAGCGATCCTTGCCAAAGGTGCGCAATGCCAAGTGCAGATGGCCCGTTGGATAGGCGGGAGCTGGACGTCGGATTTGGAGTCAGCGTGGAGCTTTAAGCTGCTAATAGCAAAATGCTCCGTTGTCTTTTCTCTCTCAGGCAAGCATGCAGCTAATAGCAAACAAATCCTCCCCCATAAATTCTTCCAAGGAGACCACTGAACCTGTCGGCAAGGGCAGACGGGACCCAATCGACAGCACAGACACCACTGCACATGGCAGGGAGAGAAGCCTTACTCCGCAGTTGCCAACATTATTAAAGATACTGTCTTACTGTTCAGTAATGTGTCAAACTTGAATTAAGTTGCACTCTCCAGGAATCTGACTGTAGGATGCCAGGGTATTTTTACCACGGGAGTGGGCATATCCCAGAAACAGTGCACTAGGAGCCATTTGAGAGAAATTATTTTGTTAACCATTATTTATGACAACTGTTCTCCCTCGGTATCTGAGCCAGTTTGTAACGTGAAAGATCCATGGCTGAATAATATAAAATTTATAAACCAATGTGAGTCAGACAGACCAGGAAAGGGAAGGGTGCTGAAAGAGAGAGAGCAACAAAGCTGCATCTGAAACCTGAATATGTTTCTTCAAAAAGTGGACCAGTGACTGGTTGGGAAGCTGGTATGCTTTGGACGCAAACAGAGTACAACCGAATCTGCTCAGGCTAGACAGCAACAGACAGAAATAAACAGTTCTACGCAGGAGAAAGCAGAGCTGTGGGATGTGATCTCCCTCCCACAGTAACACTACTGCAAAGCTGGTGTTTTGGTGCACTGTAGAACACACCAGCGCTGGCACCCAAGCAGAGTCAACCAGTTAGTGACCAGCCTGTGACCTGCAGTACCTCCTCAGAAAGCCCTCTTTCCTTGCGAACTCGACTGGAGCTGTGATACCGGCTGGATACCACAGTGCGTTGCCCAGTGTAAAGGTCCAGGTGGGGTCAGACATGCTGATAAAGATGGGAGTGACCCGGAATTCATCAGTACCTGAGTACTGAAATCCTCCCTCACCACCTGAGATGCTGTCATGCCATGCTGGCAGCACACATGGTGCAAAGGGACGCATATCTCCACCGTAATTGTAAGTAAGTGGAACGAGAGTTCTCCCCTCTGAATACAGTGAAGACAAACACTGAAGTTTGCCTAGAAATAGGTGGGGGCCCTGAGTGAAGACTTAACGCTATGGCTACACGAGGGGGAAAGACTTAACGCTATGGCTACACGAGGGGGATGTTGTCTGCTGCACTGTATCACTACCCTGTCACCAAACAGAACTTTTGGCTCCTTGCAGCAAAAAAAACCACCCTGAGCACCCAGAAACTTATGTTCATATTGCCATGGCCCCAGGTGATCACTACTTAGACTTGCATGTACAGCTTATGTGCACAATGACAGAAATAGGATTGGAAGGCAGCCAGAGAGCAGTTCCCATCTTCCTGCCTCAAGAGCGAGCCAGGGAGGCCTTGTGCCTCTGCACAAGAGGCCTTCTGCAGGAGGCCTGCAGAAACACAGGACAGCTTTCATGTCTTCTCCAAATAATCTGCTGTAGCGTTTACCTCTTTTTTTTTTCCTCAGGAAGTTCTTCCTAACATCTAATCTCCAATTCACTTCTTGCAATTTAAAGCCCTTATATGCAAATAACAAACCAGGCACACATCAGTCATGTCACATCTCCAAAACCACACTGAAGTTCAACTGTGCAAGACTTGACCTCCTTACAAGATACATGATGAGGTCTTGTTTTTTCCACAACGTTTAAACATCTCATTATAGGGGGAATGTATATATCTAAAGGCACCAGGAGGCAGAAAACCCTTCCTTTCTCTGGTATTTGCACGTGTTAGTAAAAGGAAGGTGGAACTGCTCTTACAGGGCCACAGCACCATCTGTGGCACTGCTTCCAAACCTCTTGCATCCATCTGATATGACAGTGTGAGCCAGAAAGTATCACCCAAACTGTTCACGCACTTATGTCAATCTCCAAACACCTTATTTTCCTTCTAGTTGTACTATGTCTAGTGACAGTGATATGCCAGGGCCCCTCTCCTTAAGGTATAGCAAGGTATACTCTGCTCTCTTTGTCTGCAGAATTACGACAGGCTGTTAACGTCTGCATTGTATGTCTGCACGTCTCCCATTCTGCCAGTGGGAGAAAGGCAAAGGCAACTTATAGTCAACACCAGATTAGTCACCTACCCACACATTCAGCATGACATTATACATAGATACTCTTATTTTTCGACAATTATGAGAAAGAGACTAACCCCAGAAGTTTGTATGTCATGTGGAAGCGTCTTCTGAATTACTGTAGTTGCCAACCGTGAGGTGGTCCGAATCGGTTTCTTTACTGAAAAACAGTAGCTTTTTTTTTACAAGCTGCAATAAGGGACTGGGAAAGACTGTCTTTATTACAGCGACCCTTGAGCACATATGTCCCCACACACAGCTTGCTTCCTTCTTGCCTGACGTTCCTGTGTATTGGAGGTAGCGAGCAGGGCACGGAGCGCTGAGATAGGACTGTGGGCTCAACGTTGACCACCAAGCTCTGTAAAGTATCTCTTGCTCTTCACCTAGCAGTACACCGGTTCCAGCACACAGCAACCCCTCACCACGGATGGCCTGGGCTGTGGCATGCTCACGCAAGGGTAAAAGGGACCTGTGATCTCAAATACTGTGCTCCCCTCCAGGCCGTATGGCCAACAACTGAGATCCACCAGAGCAGAAGCATGTAAAGGATGCCCAGCCAGCATGACCCAAGCCCCTGTGCTTCGTGCAGCCTCATGCGCTCTGCTGAGCTGAGGTTCTTAACACACAACCCGACATCCTTTACCTGAAGGACCAAGGCCAGGGAAAGAGTACAAGCGTAACGTTCAAGAGAGAAAACAGGCTTCGGTACCTCCCCATTTGCAATTGCCAGGTTACTCACTGTTCAGCTTTGGCTCGGTCACTTAGGAAGAAGAGGGCTGTGGCCAGGAAAAACATCCCTCCTAGGACAACGACAAACGGGCAGAGCATGAGTGCATACCCCAAGCTGAGGAACTCCCAGACTGGGGACTCCTTTGTGCTTTGTCGTATCAGGTCTGAGATCTAGGAGAGAAGGGCAAAAAAATTAGTCACTTAGATGAAAGAGAGACACGATAATGGTGAGGGAACACACGATTCCCTAAACAACCACCCACTGAACACGTGCATGAGGTTTAAAATGGAACAGTGTGTTCGGTAAAGGCTGAATGTCCCTTGCATGCTTCAGCCTTCCACACGCCACTCTGGAGCCTGGGCAACTTATGCTGTGAGCAGCCTGGCAGGGGTTCTCCTCTACCTCTCAGGCTCTCCTGGCCTGATCTATTACTCCTCCCACAGCCCTCTCCATCTTCTCCCTGGCCGCTTCAGTGACTGAATCCATGGGTGCCTAACCTCGCTGTACTGACCAAGCCTCCTGGTGTGCTGACAGGGCCACGCCGGCATTGCTTGGTGGGCGAGGGAGTGACCAGTATTCTGCAATTTCTATCAAGTCCTGCTTACTCCTACACCTTACCTACCTTTGAGCAAAAGAAAGTATTAAATTCCATTTCTGTGTATTGAGTGGGAAGGGAGAAATGTCTTTCAAAGAACAAAAAAAACAGAGATCCCATCTGATTTTCAGAAACAGAACTGGAATGTGGGGTTTTTTATCGTCGTCTCTGAGGCACAGACCTCATTCCCTCTTCTAACCTCCTAAGCTTGCTGCACTTTGAAGTGTAATTGTGTGCAAGATGTGACTCTGCCCCGCAGGCCCAGACAAGGTCTGTTGCATAAGGGCTGCACTCACGCCAAAGAACCACGCACCACCAAGTTTATGGGCTAAGGCAACCTGCATCTTCCCACAGTCAAAAAGCGTAATTATATGAAAGAGGACACAAGTTTGTGCACACATGAAGAAGCAGTGACATACAATGGCAGTATTTAGTTCATTATGAAAAGCTTTTGATAAAACTCAGTAATATTTAATGACTGTCTGTAGCTAAAACAATCACATTTTAGTATTTACTGCCCAGCAAACAACTTTACTCTCTATAAATCCAACAGAGTGGTAGCAGCAGTGGGGATGAGTCTCAAGGCATTGGGTATTTAAAGATAAAAAGATAAAACAGCTCTGTTTTTATCTGTAACCTTTTGTTGAGGCAGAAATACTAGTTTATACCAAAAGACTGCAGGGAATTTGCAGCATAAAATCCTACTGCTGCACACGCATGCAGATCAGTTCCAGAAATAGTCAAAGCTTGTGCAGCAACTTCTAAACTGCTACACTACTGCTAATGTAAAAGGTGGCGTCAGACACAAACTACAAGCAAAATCCAACATTCAAGGCTTAAATCTAAAGACACTTGAAAATCAAGTGAAGAAATGTCACATGCAGGAGAAATCACCAACCCACAGCCCTGCAGCCAAGTGTAGCGACCTGGAAGGTAAATGTGTGTGAAGAGATGCCTCAGCAGAGGCCAAGCACAACAGAAGGTGACAGAAAGATGACGCTCATGGGGACTCCAACGAACAGGTCGCAGGGTGTGCTTTAGCAGGGAGACTCTGGAGCGCTGGTGGTCTCAGTGCCTTAATATCCATCTTACAGCTCAGCCTGGCTCCTGCTACAGTGAAGGACAAGAGGAGCGGCCAGCCTGATGGTGGAGGTGAAGCCATTCTGCACACGAAAGAGCAGAGGACTGTCTTTCAGGATGGAGCATTCTCAAGTAGAGAGGAGTGAACAAACACTGGAAGAGCGTATCTACAGAAAGAACTGAAGGCTTTTAGCCAGACTCCTCCGTTTCCTTCCTTGCCCTAGAAAGGAGGAGGAGAAAATTCCTGTGCTTGGGATATAGCTAAGGCAGCGCTCCTGTCCTCTCAAAGAGAACTTTATTCACAGCGTGTAACACACACAAGGAAAAACAGGGTTGTTATGAACAAGTCTAGTGAGAACTGATGGTTAAAAAAGTCCTTAGACTGAAGGCAAACAACAGTGGCTATTAGTCTGAGAGACTTAAAAAATAGCAACAAGACTTGAACGTGTAAAGAACGCACTCCCAGGAAATTAGCAGAACACGCACTGCAACCCAGAGGGCAGGGACATCAGTTGGTAATTTATTCCCTCTTGTATCCAGACACCTTAATTCCCAACATTTCCCTTACTCTTCATTATGAACCAAAATTTGGCATCGAATCAGCCCCTCTGTGTGCAATAGCCAGAATTGAGGCTATTCTAAAATAGAAATTTAGAAATTCTAAACCACTTTTCATTTTTGGGAATGGATACAATTATCCTCTAAAAGGACCAGACAATAAATCACTAGACAAATTGATATGATAAATCAGCAGTAGAGGATGAAAAGCCAGGCATGTGCTCCCAATTGCTTTCTCTTATGGATGACATGACATCCTAAGCTAAAACTAGCTTTGAAAATGCAAAGTCTCCAACAAATAAAACTCCCAATGCAGCCTGCCCCATACCTTCCCTTCTAAGGTATCACGTTGATCTTTTATACCAACAAATCTTGTTAATATTGAATCTGCTACCTTTTTCATTTTTAGCCCAACATATTGTTTAAGTGCATATTTTAGAAAAAGCAGTGTTTCCTCCCATCCAAGGTGTAATTCTTCCCACCAAGCCAGCTGGGCTTTCTTATCTAGGTTTCATACAACCCCCTCACCCATGTCTACATCTCTTAACTCTAGAACTTTATCAGGGCCCCACATACATGTTTTTGCTGTTAACGTACAGTCACTATTCCCTGTTGTTTTCTCCCACTCAGTTACAAGCCACCTGCTAAGACTGGAACTTTGGCATCTCCTCTCAAGAGGACACAGGACATAATTACAGACTTGGGCTCCAAGAACGACATACTGTCTGCCAAATGGTCTGCTCTGTATTGCCAATTTTTGGCTTTCCAGACTCCTTGCAATGATAGCATCCCGAGTCGTCTAACCGTGATTTGGCAAGACCCAATCTAGCATCATATTCGGTGTCTTCTCTCTATCATGAGTAACAAAAAGTGGGGGTTGCAAGCACGGTCAGTGGCAGTTTTTCAGCATGGAGTCACGTGTGGGATCCCTTTCTTTGTTCTGCCAATTGGTAGGTGGCAAAAAACTTCCAAACATTTACCCAAAACTTGGGGGTGGAAAATCAAGACGGAAGTCCTGTGGCTGCTTTGCAGTCCAATCAAAAGTCTTTGATAACATCCTAACTACGAAAGTTCACATCTTCTTTTCCCTCACTGCGTAACATAGATCTCAGACCAAGAGGAATGACTTTGCTAAATAAACTTCAGCTCATGGCATTTTTACAACAGAATACAAATGGCATGTAGTCAGCCGGTGGCAGCCAACTGGATGGAGTCCAGCTAGAGAAAATGCCCACCTTCCGGAGAACGAACAGTACAGCTGCAGCCGGCATGATCCAAACCCCCCAAATCGCTGACTGCTTCTCAATCTGAGTGCAGAAGACAATGAAGGAAAAAAGGGAAACCTCCCTACCTTTCTTGGGAAGCACGTGCTGTGTTTTTTGGAACACTGGACAGGCTATTGATGTAATAAGAGCTCAGGTGGGCTGAAGCCCTAGAAAGACGGCTTGCTTCTGTGTTACTGTCCCTCCTGAACAGCATGAGCGGTTAAATTAAACTGATTTACTAATTAGACAATGTAATGGTAACAACTTCTTTGAAATCATCATTTCATCTACTCTGTCTCATCGCCGAGTCGAGCATCTCAATTCCTCTGCGATCACTTGATTTTTCTAAATTTCTGACGTTGCCTCTTGGGCACAAATCTTGCTGCATAAAACGATATTTCCACTGCAGTACCTGGCACAAATACCTGATTTTCATGATTAGCACTTTGATACAAGCCAGGTTCTCCGTCTCCTCTCTTCAGTACAGTTCCTTAACACAGTATTCCCTGTAATCCTACACTGTCACCGCAATGGTTTGGGGTTCACCTACTCTGAATTCAGAGATGCATGTGAAAGGTTTCTTTGATTTTTTTTTTTTTTTTAAATCTAATATGAATGCAAATGAAGACTAGAAACCAAAAATAAGGGATTTTGTAAAGTAAAAGTAAATAATTTGCTGGGCCTGTGGGGGAGGCACAAGCATTTATACAATGCTAAATGGCATGAGAAACACATTATAAAAAGAGGAGGTAAACCTGACTATTTTATGATATTCATTCAGAAAACTGCAGAAAGGTAAAAGCAATTATAGCCTAACAGTTATTTCAATTTTTAACCTTGGCATGTTTGTATGTTGGAGGAAAAAAAAGCGAAACATCCTGCTAATCTTAATTGTGTCCTTTTGAGATCGCAGACAAATTTAATACTTGGCTGGTGACAATATCAATATCCTGCATTAGTGCGTGGTACCCGCGTCTGCCTCAGCAACACCCGTAGCGAGGATTCCTGCACTGCCTCCCCTGTGGCAGGCTCATCTGTTTATGCCCTTGTACCCCCTCCCAGGATTACCAGGCTGCATTAAATAAGTGATGCTTCCTTCAGAAGGCTGCAGTAAATTAAAAGACTCAATCAAGGGTTCTGCTTGCAACGCTAGCAAATGGACTTTGTACGTCTCTCGACGTTAGAGCAACATTTGTCTCCAGACAACATTTGCCCTGGAGAGGGTTGAAAGTCTATTTTCTTCATGTCATTAACTGCCTTTCTCTCCAGGTCTGGTCTGCCCAGGGATTTTCTAAGATAACGCTGGACTTTCTCCTCTCCCAGCAGGAGATGCCTTGTACCATGGGGAACACGGAATCGAGGAACATGGCTCACGTGACAGGGCAGAGGTTCTTAAATGTGTAGGGATGGGGGGTGCCCACTTACATGTAGAAATAAGGCCTGTGGCAGAGGACCGCAGTTTGGGAGCACACCCTTTAGCAGCACCCCTGTCCCCCATCTCTCCTTGCAGCAGAGCCCCTTCCCTGGCGGTACATCCCAGGAGAAGGAAGTCATTCCCCCACGTTGCAGAAATTGGACACCTCGTTCTGAAAGGTGCTCAGCACCATGAAAACTCTCTGTCCGTACTGGGAGCGTACGGGGTCCTTGGCAGCTCAGAGAAAGAAGCCACTTACTTAATGAGATTTTTAGTGCACTGGAAAAGGAGTGACAGAGCAGACGGGACAGAGCTTGAAATACCTGACTAAAACAACGATCAGCTCTGGATTTCTGGGCTTTCTTTAATGCGATACTTTTACATACTTTAAACGTCCGTTTATCAAAAATACTGAGAAGCTGCACTTCTAACCAAAGTCATGGGAAGTGACGGGTGCACAGCAGCTCTGGGAAAAAAAAACCAGAACAGGCTGCGAACCCTTGGCAAAGAACGTTTTATATATGGGAAGCCATTTGGTTTTTTAGGGCAGATTTAAATCCTGTCCATTGCTGAGTCATCAGAAGTGGGAAGCTTGTTAGCTCGTTGCAATGAGGAGATAAATCCTGTGTGGATTGCTCTCCAGGTGCTTAATTCTCCCCTTCTTTTGCAGCTGGCAGCCATGTCAAAAGATTTGGCCTTTCCGTGCACTACGAAAAAGGCTTTTAATTACTCAGCTCAGCCAGGACCAGAGAAATCCTCAACTTAAAGTTACTGCTTGAAGAAACAGATAATAAGGATGAGGGGCTGGGCGCTCTCCTCCTCACAGTATTTCCCTGACGCATGTACATCAGATGTTGGACTGCAAGGGCAAGTCCCATTTTACCCACCACAATCTGGGTCATATGCAAGCATGAATGTGGGGGAAGATCTCCACAGGAGGAGCGATGCCGTTAGGGCTACAGAACACCAGTCAAGCAGCTGGCACTTGGTAAAGAAAGAACAATAAAAAACACGAATGTGTATCACATTTCATCTGCTATCTCCATCAGGTGATGGAAGATGCTGCCTATACACACTCCTATATACTATAAATATTAGAACATGTAACATGCTGCAAAAGGCAACAAGGCAGAGACCTCCGTTCCATCCCTAATCCCACAACAGCAGTGGAATATCTCCTGATAGTCCGTAAAACAGAGAGTGATGCTAGGAGAATAATTTGCACATTTTTATTACAGGATATGCTTGCCTTTTTGAACTCCAGTTCATCTCGCACCCTGCTCTGGCAGAAGAGACAGTACTATGTAATCACCAGCAAGCACATAATGGGCCATATTTGAGGAATGGCTGCACAGGTCAGACAGGGACAAAACACCCAGACTGCAGCATCACATCGCAACGATCCACTTTATTCCACTACCCTGCTTTTAAGTCAGACGGCAGTGGATTTGAGCCCCAACAGGCTGTTTTAATCTAGCAAACTAAACCGGAAAAAATGTTATTCCAGAGTAAGCATATCCACAGATCTACTCTGAAGTAGCCATAGCATTTTAAACCATAAAATACGAATTTTAAACCATAATACATGAATTCCACTTTCTCAGGCAGGCAAGTCTTTACATAGAGAACTACTTTCTATACATACATATTTACTGCGATGGGTAAACACCTTTGAAACCAAATCAACAAAAAGGCTGTCTCAAACTGGGACAAGAAGGCTGTGAAATCTAGACCTCCAATTATAACTTTCATTTAAAAAGTATCTTAATTGCTGCATTTACTACAATTTTCTTCGAGTTGCCCCTAATCAAATGCTGATCTGCCTTCCCTTCACTCTGCACCAATGATAATTAAGACTGTTCTGCTAACTACTTGCTAAAGGAAGGTCGTTAGCATTCTTGCTATTTAAGTAGCTCATTAGATCTAGTTTATCAACCTACTCACATAAGAAAGTTGGGGAAGGGAGAAAAAGTGAAGGGTGACAAGCGATAGGCTTATTAATAAAATTTTTTTCCAGGTAATATTAGGAGTTGCACAAAACCCCTTCGAAACAGAACAGCTCAGATTTGCTTACAATTAATTACAAGGTCACTCACACTCAGACCTCTTTTTCGAAAGGAGACAGTTCAAAGAGAAGCTGCCTGTTCAGACGCTCGTGACCTCTGCTGCCAGGCGAAGCAGCGTGCCTGGGCACCGCAAACCGACACAGCATTCGGTCGCGGGGTCTGCCAAGAGGAGGCCATCGGAGACCCAGCAATTCAGGTAATGCTGCCATTTGCCTAACTAGAGATGGACAGACGGGGAGAGCTTTCGCGTGACCCTCAGCACACAGATGAGTGATCGGGGTCCCCCCTCTCACAGAGCCTAGTTGCCAGGCCGTGGCATGCTGTCCTGACGCTGCTTGGCCAGAGTGGCTGGAGGTTGTGTCCCTCAGGTAAAACTGAAGCAGCAGCAGCCAAGGAGGTCAGGACAGGAGGGAACCACCACCGGTGGAGTACAGGGAATAGCTTTCAGCCCATCAAAAGGTGTTGGTGGAGGAGAACTGATCTCTGGCACTTTAAAACACCCATCCTCACACGCCGATGTTGCCAGGTGACAAGCAGATACAGACAGCTTTCAATCCCTAGACCTGATGGATGATTGCACAGGGGAGATGAGAAAGAATTTAATAAAGCAGGAAGCTAACAGGAGAGCCAACAGCACCAGAGCAGCAAGGACAGCGTGTGCCCACAACAGCAATTTTCCTGGCACATGCAGAGAGAGCAAAGCCTGCAGTAGGTGCCTGTTTCTCATCACAGCCAGGGCTAGAAGCAAGGCAAGGATGGAAGAGGAAAGCACTCCTGTGCTCAGATAGGAAGCAAATGACAGACTTGGAGGAAGGAAAGAAAAAGGAACAAGGCACAGCCTCAAAAGAAAAAAAATCACTGCCTGTACTTGGTTTTCCTGAAGCAAAAGAGTATGTCAGCAAGTGGAGGGAGACTGCTGTTTGTGTGAAGGAATAATGTAAACCCTGAGCAGGGAAGATGGGTTCATGCATGCATGTGCACAGATGAACGCAGAAGCGCAGATTCACTGGCACTTCTTACAATTATTTGATTTTAAAGGCCAACAAAGATATAACCAGAAATAATAATACAAAGAGCTGGAGCTATGATGCGTCGTGAGAAGTTAACTGTATTTCACATTCTGCTGCTAGCTACCTCCACTCAGCTCTTCTGAGTCTGAAATGCTGTCTAAGTATTAGGGTGCAGGAAGAGCAGTTAGAAGACCTTTATCTGATAGTCAACATGAGTGGTGAGATTTGGGGTATTTCTCAACTGTTCTGTGCTTCAGCAACCGTGTCTGCATAGTGGGACCTTTCAAAGACGCAAAAGTACTAGAGATATTTGGGTGTAATGCACTGAGGAGGTGAAATTCCTCACTGACTACCTCAAGAATAAAGCACAGAGTTATACTCCAAGTTGCTAAACAGGAATTATTTAAACTCTGTGGGTTATCACAAAGGTCCTGAAAAAGTTACAGTTATCTAGGAATAAAACCTCTCATCTAACGAAATACTGCAGCAATGCCTGTTCTTATTTGTGAATGAATAGGCAGCACTGATTTATAGTAATTGATCTCAGTGCTTGGCAGGTAGTAAAACCTTACGCAAATTACAGCTTCCACCCTAAAACTGCATTTGCATAACTTCTTTGTAAGTCAATCTTAAGCCTTTTTACCATAATAAAAGTTACCAATATTTAAAGAGACATGAAAAATAACCACACATACATTCTTCCTTCCACTTAGCTTTTAAACACTAACATATATTTGGTGCTTTGGGCTACTGTAAGGAGCTGCATGGCAAGATTTGGAACTGGGGGAGATTACAGAAAAATCTGAGTCTGACCTTCAACTCTCAGGGCAAGGAGCAACCACACATGAGGCTGCAGCTGTTAAGTACCTTACAGAGACAACTGCCTGCGACAGCTTAGTCCTACAAGGACACGGGTATCTGATTCTTTAAGAGCACTGCTAGAGGGAATCTCACTATGAACTCACCAAAACCATGTGAGATTCCAGCCATACTTGATCAAAACACTGCTCATTTAGTGAGGGAGCTTTAGGCGGATTTTGTAAGCAGTCAGAAGAAATGGCAGATCTTCAGGATCTCAGATGAACCCTGAGTGATCAGGAGGCCGAGTTTCGCCGATTCTGAGCATGCCTGTTACTGCAGCTCATTTGATCTATCCTGCCTTCTGTCTCTCTCTTTCAAGACCCACACCCTGCTCTCGGTCCGCTTCGTGGTAACTCTGGAGTAACAGCAGTGTGAGTTGATGTCCTCAGGCTGGGGATTCCCAGAAGGACTATGGGAATTGGGTTCCCAAATTTCCCTTAAAGCCAAGAGGAGTAGGTTGCTTAGCTCCCACAGACTGCCTTGAAAATCCTAGTCATAATCTAAGCCACTTCTGTAACCTGCCCAAATGAGATTTCAATCCTGCATGAAGGTCTCCATCCTACAACTCAGCTGGACAATTCCAGTGACAAACACCTGCAGTTTTTAACAATCAAGTTGACTGCTTGTCTCAGCTCTGGTGGAGAAGTTGGCTGTTTGTCCTTTCACTTCAAATAGTATTTGTTTTTCTGTGGTACGTGAAAGCTGCGGTTGACCTTTCAGTCATTGTAGCACAGGGAGCATGAGTCAGCCAAGCCAGTCCAGAGGCTACAGAATTGGATGCTGGTGCCTTCCATGACACGAGTGCTTTACTCCTGCTCTCCTGCCACAGAGCCTTGTACTTGGGTACTCTCCTCCCAAATGAGAGCTGCCCAACAAGTACAGCATTAGAAAAGAGTAATTCAAAATCATAATTAATATTTTCCCAGTCTAAAGAAAGCCTAAGGCAGCTATTAAATTGGGGTTAAGCATATTTCAGGCAGGCATCCTTAAGTAACTCACAACTTGCTTGATCTCTGAATACCAGAAGGGCAAGGCACATTATTTTCTACAACCAAAGTCCCTTTTTTTAAATCTGCGACACTAAAGAGCCCTAGGCAACTTTCAAGATTAATTGCAATCATTCAGGGTCTTCGCCATTCCTCCCGGACGTCCCTCTTACGTAAGAAAAAGAATGAACATGCAGCAGAGTCACCTGAGACAGCCGTGCCTGCATCTCAGACCCTGCCTCTCATCGCTGGCGCCCGCCTTCAAAGCACGCTGGCCTGCTTATTTCATTCTCCTACTTGACATTCCCCATGTTGCCTGCCCTGCACAAAGCAGACTCTTCCAGTGATTCCTCTGTTCTTGCCACTTCCAAATAATTTCTAAAATAAGATCATTTCTCCCTGGGTGCCCAGAACATTGAATTAAATAAAGAGTAAGGCAAATTGTACATATTTATTCTCTTGAGACTTCTAATTTCTTTGGTCCGTTCAGCCTTACCTGTATCTGTCTCTTCATGTATGCTTCAGAGGGCTACAGAGCATATCATTTTTGGGAGCTGGCATTCAAGAGTAATTAATTATGTATATTTCTCAGACCCTGCCTCTCATCGCTGGCGCCCGCCTTCAAAGCACGCTGGCCTGCTTATTTCATTCTCCTACTTGACATTCCCCATGTTGCCTGCCCTGCACAAAGCAGACTCTTCCAGTGATTCCTCTGTTCTTGCCACTTCCAAATAATTTCTAAAATAAGATCATTTCTCCCTGGGTGCCCAGAACATTGAATTAAATAAAGAGTAAGGCAAATTGTACATATTTATTCTCTTGAGACTTCTAATTTCTTTGGTCCGTTCAGCCTTACCTGTATCTGTCTCTTCATGTATGCTTCAGAGGGCTACAGAGCATATCATTTTTGGGAGCTGGCATTCAAGAGTAAATATTTATGTATATTTAAATATATATATACAAAATTAAATATATATAAATAAATAAATATGTATAGGTACACACACCAGTGTCTATGGGATGAACAGATGAGAAATGACAGGTTTAAAAAAAAAAAACCCAAAACAAACGTCCCCAGCAGCCAGCAGCTGTGTCACACAGCAGTACTGAGCTGGAAGAGCACATCCGAGTTCTGTCTCTCAGGTGACGGGACTAGTGAAGATCCCAGTTACATCCCTGGAAAACTGTAGCACCTTCAACACAACGTGAGCAGTGCCACTTAGGGCTTTACATGGAAGCTACTATATTTTATAAATTATGATCTGTGTTCTCTGAAACTCAAAGCATCAAACTCCACAGAAGGGTGCAAGGGAAAGAAATTACCCCAGTATATCTAGATTGCTTTTCCTCATTAAATTTCCCAGGCCTTGTATTTTCAACTGTGAATGTTCTCTGATTGCCAGCTTTTGGAGCAGGGTCTTTTGTTTTGCTCCGCACTAGGATAATGGTGGCATAATGAGGGAGATCTCCAGTCAGACCAAGGCCAACAACTGCAGCAGTAATAGAAAGGAATAATACTAATAAAAAACCAAAGCATACACACCAGAAAGGAATACTAATAAAACCCCCAAAACATAACACCCATCCTGCCATGGATTTTACACCGTCATTTATTATCATACAAAACAGGTTCAAAATATCAGCAGGTCAGAACAGCTGCATGTTGCTACCCACAAATAGGTATTTGGTTTATGAGACCAGATTAACAGTTAAACACACACACACGACTCTGTTCCAATCTAATTTCTAATGGACCTATGTTCACACCACAGAAGCAACCGCTCTCCCTTTACAGAGCTGTCTATAAGCTTTACAAATGCCCTAGGCTAAAAAGATTTAGAAGCTCACTTCTCGCGCCCAAGTGGTCCTTCCAGGTTTGAATTGTAGCCCCCCCGATAACACAAGCATGTAAAAAAGTTGCGTCGCACTGCACCGCTTCCCATTCTGCTGATAAATACAGGACTTCCTTCCCCTAGCATGGTTTAACTTGGCATTTTAGATAAGCAGTTAGTAAACAGAAACAAACATGTGCACGCAACCCTGCCAAAACCTGCTGTGAGCACTTACAAATCCAATCAGATAAGGACTGCCAGCATCTCCCAGGAGGTGTGAAATGAAACTCTGCAAGGCCACTGCGGTTGCACGGCGCGTTGGAATGACCACATACTGCAAAGAAGAAGGGGAAAGAAAAAAAAAACCATAAGGAAACTGAAATAAGAACCTGTCCAGCTGTCTTGTATTGCTCAGTTTATACCCAGGTCAGGACAAAGTAAACAAGCTCCCCCAGATGTCGGTGGCAGACGCAGCCACTGTCCAGTCCACGGGGGGCTCAAGCCACCGGGGAGCTCAGCTACCCTTCCTGGCTTTCTAGTACTCCTGATGGCAGGTGTCGAGGGAAGGAAGCTCTGTCCGGTCTGCGCTCCTCTCAGCAGCACTGAATGCATGAGTCTGACCAACAACTTCGCCCACGAGACACTTTGCTATTGCTCCTCAGCCTGTATTTTGCTTGGCTGATGGGGAGAGCGAAGTTCGAGGCTGCCTGCAGCACGTAATTTGCTCAGCACCGCCAGCCTTCCAAACGAGGACTTTGCTGTAACCTGGGATATGGTGTTTTTTCCATAATAAAGATATAATTTTGTATCCTAACCATGAGCAATTCACACCAGTATGAAAGGTCACATATCTGCCCCCCCCATCTCTAGCCACTTTTTATTTTTCTCAAAAATTTGCGATTCCACTTGTAAAAAGTGACAGACACATTAGGAAAATTCTCCATAGCCAAGATATTGTAGTTTGATCCCCACTCCTCTAATAGGACATGACACCTTCGACCAGGTCATGCAGAATCAGTCTGACTACACAGGATCAGTGGAAAACACAAATTACTTCCCCGTTAAGGGACCAGAGCTCACAGAAAACAGAGCCCTAACCATGGAAGGGGATGAAAGATTAAAAAAGAAAAAAAAAGCAACAAACCCCCATCCTGTGGAATGACCTTAATTTTATAACACACATTTAGGAGCAGAAAAAAGTAATTGTCTCCTGCATAAAACTTGTGAAAGAAGCTGGCTAAGAACATCTGCATCAAGTTCACATATCCCGGTTTATAAATTGATCCTGTCTTGATTTAAAGGCTGTAAGTAATGAAGAATTCAATAGGTCTCTAAATCCAAGTGAGCTTTGTTTCCACTTCTAAGCACCGAATCTTGTTCTGCCTTTTTCTGTTGCTCTGAAGAGCTATCTACCCTGCCAGAAATTACTCTCTTGTTTAGGTATTTGTAGACCATGATGCCTTTTACTTGTCCACTTCCTCTGTGATGGGCTGCCTTTAGTCTTTCTTTAGAAGGCATGCCTTCCCAGACTTCAACTCATTCTTGCAATCCTTTCCTGAAGTCATTTATTAATGAAATGTGACATTTCGGGACTGGCATATCCCCAGCTAGAGATACAGAGAGATCAATTTACCTTAGCTGACTGAGGTAGGGAGAACTCACTGCTCAACAGCGACGTATCTCAGGGCACAGAATCTGAAGCACTGTTTCAGCGCTTTAACACTTCCTCTCAGGGAAGGTGAGTTGCCCTGTCTGCAGTGGAAAGAGTTAGCCATAAAAAAAGGAAAGAAAAGAAATAGCCTTGAGAAAATCCACACTAGAAGAGAACTGATGCCTATTTAGAATGATCAACTCGTTCCAAGCAGAGACAATTACGAACGATGGGCAAAATTAGATTAAATGCTTTTCCTTAGGGTTTTACCATGTGCTTTCAGAATGACCTGCCAGTTCTTTCATTACTGGTTTGACAAAGCTGCAAATGCACACTGCTAACGCACTTTGATGCCACATATTAAATGGGTACCCTGTTAAAATCCTGTTGTGCAACAGAAGCGCAGAAGGTGATCAGACCCACAGCAGCCACCTGACTGCAGATGTTAGACACCGTCCTCCTTTTGCATCCAGGAGCTCAAAACAGACTTGAAGGCTCACAGAAATCCCAAGAGGAAAATAAGGTCTAGACTTCATTAGAGAGACAGAAACATACTGAAGGTCATGCTGTACAACAGTAGGAGAGCCACACAATTCACTACCATTCCCCAAAGATGCAGGGTAATGGGTGCAACCTGGATAGATTAGACAGAAGAAAATAAAAGAAAAAGTTATTGTTCTTCTGTTCTTCCTCCCACCTGGCCCCAGTTCACACCGGTGCAATGGAGAAGCACCTGCTTCATTCTCCAAGAGCTGTTTGAGAAAGGGCATCTGAGAAGATAAAGTGAAATTTTACCTAATTCAAGAGTCCAGAGTTGTGTATATCTGTGAAACAGGGAATTTTAAAGTTACGTTAAAATATTTTTCTTTCTATAAAGTTTATGCTAACAAATCTGGAGAAGAAAGCCTGCCTGGCTCTATAATCCATCCATTTTCTTAGCAAAATGACAAAGGAAATGGCAGATTCATTAAAAACTTACCATTTTCGGGGAGTGGCAGTGAATTGGTGCCAACTGGACAAAGAAATTTGAATGATCGTGTGTGTGCATATATATATTTATACACATGAACACACACTCACACATATAGACATAATTTTGCATGTATATCTGTATTATGCATACATATAGTTTTGCAAGTAGCAATACAATTTCCAGCAAGTTTTCAGTCTGCCTAACTAAAGACATTATTGATAGTTGAAACCATTGATACGGTTTGGCACTATGAAGTGCCAAAACTTAGTAAATTCAGTCTGGAATTCAGGCGACAAACACCCCGCACCCCCAAACCCAAAAACCCAACATGTGGCAAGCAAATGAACATGAGATTTTGCCTCCTCCTCTAAGAACGTATTGGAAAGAAAAAAAGGCTTAAACCAGCATCTCCAAAACACACAAAAATACTCCACCCTATCCCTACTTAAAAAGCATTTTATTCTGACAGAGAGGGAGTAGTTGGTAGCAAACATTATCTACTGTTCTAGGAAGACAGCAGTAAATTACAGCTCTAAATGGGCATTTTGGTACTAAAATAGACCTAAATTCAAACCATACATGGCCTGGTTTGAACATCCCACAGAAACTGGAGGTGGGAGAGCCACAGCAGCCGAAGTGGAAGTCTGTGGGACCATCCTGGCTCATCTCTGCCTCCAGGTTCCGAGGCAGGCAGCACGGAGGATGGGCAGGGAGGCTGACCAAGCAGCTTTGGCAAAACTCTGCTCTTTAAATAGAGGTTCAAGAAAGGCCATGGCTTACTGCCGACATCCACTTCCTGTAGTGAAACCAGCAGAATGAGCTGGTCTGAAATAACCAGGAAAGCCAAGGAGAGACCACCCTTCTCCCAGTTGAAGGCCACGTGCCAAAGAGGTAAGTTCTGATGTTTATGTCCAATCTTCGATAGAAAACTCTACTCTCTAAAACACTTTGCTACCCTTTCTGGGTCAGACAGTAATCTTCAGGACAATGCATACTGGCCTCTTTCAGCACCAAAGGCAAAGAAAACACACGCTAACCCCGTCCTAGCCACTGACAGAGCCTGGAAATAGGCCAGCTGCCCCCGTTGTAACTACTGTTCAGAAAAGGCAAAGGCTGTCACCCAGAGAACCCAGCCTGAGAAAGACCCTTCACTCAAGCTAGGCAGATGCTGTCTGAAAAAATACTTTTAAGTGAAGTAAAAGGAGGCTGACCTGGTCTCCAGATCACAGCACAACATGGAGCAGCACACAGCCGTCTGCAACCCTTGGCCCACGGAAGAACTGCCGAGACGCCCCCCGGCACACCCTTCCTGGTCAGGGCTGTGCCCAAGTGTTTGAAGTGGGCCGTGTACCTTCGTTCAAAGGCACTCCTCACCCTGCCTTAAAACCTAAACCACAGCACTCAGATTACTGATGCGTGGAGGCACACTGAGAGAAGCAACAATGAGAACTTCTGGAAATGCTCTTTATCTTCGGCTGTAAAAACAGGGCAGTATTTTATACTACATAAATATTTGGTTTTTATTTATAGGGAAGGTAATCAGAACAAAAGCAACACTCCTCCTTGCCTATAGCACAGCTGAGCACCAGTCTATGCCTGTTTCAAGCCTAAAGGAAGACTTTGACTCTACAGCAAAACATTAAAGCGGCTCCTCCATGGCAGCTCACGACCATTTAAAAAGAACTAATGTTTTAAAAGAAAAAAAAAATATGCAGAGCATTTTCTTGCATGAGTGTCAAGACTTTGCATAAACTGGAGGATGGCTTTTCTCAGCAAAGACCTAAAGACATTGTGATCGCAATAGCTGAGGCCCTTTAAATTGCCTACTGGCTCTTACACAGAAATGCCACCAAGCCTCTGTCCATCATCTTTATTTTTGAGATGTGCTATGGAGGAAAAAACCCACTATTAGGACCAGATTCCACAACGTCCCAAGCACTCAGCATGTCTCAGAATGTTGCACACTTGCCTGCTGCACTGAAGCTCATTCATTATTGCTGTTACAAGGCAGTTTTAATGCTACTTTGGGGTTCTGGTAATTTTGAGGCCAATTTGCAAAGATGGCTGATGAAATCTGTTTCATAATTAGCATACTCCGTAAGAAACATCCCCCTGTTCCCTAACCACCATCTGAGCATGTGCCCGGGAGGAGATTTGGAGAGTTGTGCTCAGGAGAATAAGGCCTGTTTGGTACAAATTTGCATTTGGAACAAATATCAGCCTTTTAAAATCTCAGGCAGTGCACTACATTCTGCAGCACTCACAGTTTATTTATCAAACCTAGCGCTCAGCACCTTTTACTGCAGACAATTTGAGGAGCTGCATACCCACCGTTACCCTGGCAAGAACAGTAGATGCAATGGAAGCATGAAGCTATGAAGAGCCAACAATTAAATTTGAAGATAATAAGCAAACATCCTTGTTTTGCCAAGGAAATTAAACTTGCAAAACCTCTGAAGATGCTTACCAACTTGCCCGATAGGGTTCTTAAGCAGTCATGAGATCTGTAAATCTTGGGAGAGCTATGATAAATCATTTGGGATGCAGTTTCCAAAAAGCCTCACTTCTGGCATAATGAAATCAGTGGGAACAGTGTTCAGCCAGTAATGAGAGCTTTTTATCCATGAAAACAGGATAATATTTATGTATATGATGAAAGTGTTGTTAAGCTTACGCTAATAATGCTTTTAAACTCCTTACCAGCCTCAGGCAAGAACAGACACACTTCTGATTACACCAAATAAATAGTAATCAGTAGAAATTAATTTGCCAAACATTTAAAGTGCATCTCGCTAAAGCATATCCATACCTTTCTCTGGCTAGGAATTCTTATAAAGCTGTCTGTCAAACATGGTTATAGCCCTGGCTCTCACCTATTGTCTGACTAAACATCCTCTCAAACCCCTTGTGTAACGTGAATGCACTTCAGACCATCTGTTTACAGGCTTGCATTGATCTAAGTGGATGTTTACATTTATTTGTATAGCACTTTCACAGGTCTACTCGTCCTGATAATGCATTAAGCTGGGCATTATATGTGACACTCAGTTCATTTTTTCTAAACAGACAAGAGAACAGCTAGCTTAAGAGCTGGCATCAATTACCAAAATCCAATTTTTAACATGGTTTTAGTTTCTTTCCCATGTTTTGGAAATTGGAACTAAGAAATTATTTCCAATTATTTCCAATCATTTCTTACGGAGTTCTTTTGCACTAAAGCAACACAAGTAACTGCAAATGCATCCCTACAAAATGCAACTGACTATAGGATGCTGGTAAGACAGATGGCAAACCCTATAAAAGCTATTAAAAAGCTACAGGATACTAAAGTCACATTGAAATCAACACAAAAAATCTCAGTAATTAAAATGGGACAATGATGGCATCCTTAGTACACTTGATATAACAAAGTAGTTGGTTGAAAAATGTCTTTTGGGGTTAGCTTGAGACAACCTAGGTCAAGTGTCAGCTCGCTCTCTGGCACGGATTTTCTGGAGGACCTTGAACTTGTCCGACAGGTACCCTCCCTCCAGCTGCGCTATGTTGGCAGCAGAGATGACTACCTCAGCTGCTCTTCGAGAGTCACTGCTGGACGACTGCAGATGTGCTCCATGGCCAAGCCCTGACCTCTTTCAGCCAATGCTGGTGAGGATAGAAAAGATCTGCTGCTTAAGCCCATCAGCTAATTCTGACCAGAGAGAGTTGGGAGCGCTCCTGGGAACATCACAGCCAAAGGCAGGATGCGACAGGAAGCTCTGGAGGAGGCAGCGATGAGCAACTACAAATATCGTACTATAATTTCTTCCTCAACACGGCTGTCTGTAGACTGCACATCTGTCTAAGTGTTGAGATACCGCTTAATGAAGGGCCATGGCGGCCTTGAACTCAGCACAAGCTGCAAACCCCTGTGAGTACAGAGTAAACACCCGTTCAGCCCATGCAGAGCTCTATCACACTAAAGCTAAACTGGTAGGAGGAACGAACCTCGGTAAGTAAAAGCTATCTAACACTACTGAAGTACGCTGACAACCTTTGTTCCTCCGTGCTTTATTCACATCTGAGAGAAGTGGAATTAAGCACCCCACCCCACCTCCCAAAGCGTTCTCTGCACAAATGAGTTAAAGATTGAAAGTTCATCAGGCAACGCAGTTATGACAACTACAGAGCTACCTTCAAATATAAACACAACCTTCAACTTAAATCATAAACAGAACTTAGCAGAAGCTTGAAGTTCTTTGCCGAATCAATATATCAACACCATTATCTTTACATCTAGGAATACTGAGCCAGATTGTTTTCTCATTGATGTTTGCACAAGCAACAAATACAAGTCAAGGGAGTTTTCTGTTGATGCCAGACAGATTATATTTTTAGTTCTGTCAACAACCTGCCAAAAGACCTCGGGCAAGTCCTGTAATGGTTCTGTGCCCTAGTTTCTTTCTTTTTCATACAATAAGCAACAAGTAACCTCCCTCACAATGGGATTTCAACATACAGTATGTTTGATAGGCTCTGTACGTCTCTGATGGAAGCATCTACAAAACATGCAAGGCTCTCTAACAAACGTCCAGGCTATTTCATATGAAAATCTAGCTGCTGAGGTCAGCTTGCTGATTTGAAAGACTTAAAAAGCTCTATGGTGGAGAAAGAATGGAAAATGAAGGACATGAGGTGAAAAGTCCCTGACAGTTTCCTCCTGGACAAGGTGGACATAGTTCAAAAATTCTTTGTACTTTCTTTTCCTCTCTCCTCTCCCAGAGGTGGTTTTCTATTGTGTATGTGTTGAATGGTAGGTTTGCTGGAGTTAAGCCAAAGAGAGAGGTAGATGGCTGCCTTTGTGGTCAGAGGAGGGAGGGAGGGAAGGATTTCCTATTGCAGAACAAAGCTGAGTTATTGATAACAAAATCCACTAATGTGCTGACTATTAGGAAATGCTGGCTGATTTCTTTGCATATGGGGGTTTGCGCAAATACTTAAAATTTGGGGAAACTACTTGAATTCAGTAATGGTGTCCCTTCTGGACATTTCCTCTCCCTGGTGCTTGGAACAAAGGACAAGAATAATCTTTTTTTCTTTCTCTCTCTCTCTCTTTCCTTTTCACCAAGTAAAAAAAAAAAAAAATGGGGAAAAAAAAAGAATAGGCTGAAGTAGGGGCTAGGCATTTGGAAGAAATTGTGAACTTTAGGCTGTTCTTGCAGGCTGACAGACTGCTCTGGCCACCAGAAGAGAAAGATGCTGTTCCAAAGTACACTCACCATTAGTATGTCTGCTGTGATAGCCCAGTTTGAAAACAGAAGAGTTTCTCCGATAAAAATGCAAATCTGTTGTAACAAAACACACAAAAAGGAGAAGATTTATTCACTTGACATTCAAGGGAAAAATAACCTGTCACAAACTTTCCTTTGTTGCTTATTTGTCTCAAACCTGCTCAAAGGATTCTTCTGTACGCAATACATTCCTGGTTACTGTTGTGGTTTATCCTGAATATTAGAAAACTATAGATTTTTATCAGAGCTCTAGAGGGTTGGCCTGCAACTTCATTAGTGTAAACTGTTTATGATCTACAGAGCAGCTAAATAAAAGGCTGACACACTCGGTAACAGAATACGAGAAGCCAGCAAGAAGAGACAGCCCTGAGCTTCCATACTTAAATCATTCTGTTCCAAAAAGCCAGTTAGAAAAGGCAAGAAGGCCCCAGCTCCCCAAAACACAGTCATTTCCATCACCAGGCATCAAGTTACCTGTTAAGCTCTGTAGCAAACCACATGAGGTTCTCTACCCACTATGTGCCAGATCCCTTCCCTCCCCTGCTAGCATATCGCTGTCCTTTTTGAGGGGGACATAGGCCTAGGCACTATAACAACTCAAGCGTTACACTGGTAATATCTACGTACAGTCAGGACAGGACTTAAGTATAGGTTTTGCAACATCGGTGTCTTACAGTGAAATATAACTCTTGACCCTGTGGAGATGGTCAACAAGATACATTAAAAGCCCTGTGTA
Source organism: Aptenodytes forsteri (assembly GCF_000699145.1). Lineage (NCBI taxonomy): Eukaryota > Metazoa > Chordata > Aves > Sphenisciformes > Spheniscidae > Aptenodytes > Aptenodytes forsteri. The sequence goes on from NW_008795034.1 coordinate 3,855,308, forward strand.
TGTAGTGGGATGAGAGCATCTTTTTGTTTTGGTGCGGTATAAACAGCCACCACGTATCCTTTGACCTCTGGCACTCCCTCCTCACTTACTCCCATCCCATACTGCCTTCTCAGTTGTGCTGGTACAACAGAACCAAGCAGCGATCCAGATCAGGAAACCGAGATGGAGCAAAGAATCCTTTGCTGGGGAGGAGGTAGGGGAAGAGGGGTTTGTTTTGCTTATTTTTCTTATTTTTAACCCAAATCAGTTCCCTGGTGCAGTTCACTAAATGATTCTACAAACACTTACAGCAGTTGAAGAACTGGAAATGATCAAGAGGAGAAACTAATTTAACCTGGCCTCATCATTAAAAGAAATGTTCATCAAACAGAGTCCAATGGAACAAGGGTGACATGGCTTCAGGAGGAACACTGCCTTCATCAAAAAGCTTTTCACTCATATTTCAATCATGAAACTTTTGCTTTTATGCTGTAGGTTAACAATTTAACAAAGAAATGTAGATTCAACAGGATGAAAAAACAAGGATGGAAAATCTTCCACACACATGTTTCCCTCTTCCTTTGTGTATCATGAAGAGCAGAACGCATAGACGAAGCGCTGTGTAAATAACCAGACTTGTAAAAACCAGCTCCCCTGCTCCCCGCCAGCAAGAAGGCAAGCAAAACTCCTTTACTAGATGTCCCCCAAAAGGTTGCTTTTTGCCCAGCTAACCCATTTCTTTTTGTGGCATCTAGAAAGAAAACATAGCTCCTGGAATCCCTATTGGTAGTTGGAGATAACAGCTACGGAAATTTGGATTCAGGTCATTGAAGATCCCCCTTTTAATTGCCTTACGCTCAGTTTTTGTTAAGTTGAATAGGCTACAATTCATTAATGAAACAAAGCCGGCAAGAAATACATGGTACGCTTTGCTCTGAGGAAACAGTCAGATGGATGTTGTTTTATGGTGCTGTTGTGAGCTTTGATGGGCTGATAGTCGCAGTCACTGTCCCAGTCCCTGTTGCTTGCACAGGCGCAGTTTGGGGTGGGAGGAGAACCTCCGAGATTGGCAGCTATGGCTCTGATGTGACCACCCCAGTTGTCTTTCCCACACACCGGTTGAGATTGCCTAAACCCCTCAGACCATCATGTCACTGCCAGGAATAGTTTGCTTTATTTAGCAAGTCTTACGCATTGACCTACAGAAAGCTTCCTCTATTTGTTTCTAAAATTGTCTGTGTTTCCCACACATTCTCCCTCCCTATCCCCTCTTTTTGTGACTGGATCTGCTTCCTCTGCGATGGTGTCTGAGCCAGTCATTATGGCCCAGCTGGTCAGCTAGGAAATCTCCTCTTTCCATTTTCCCACTGTCCACTGGTCTGCCTTGAACTTGGCTCTCACTGGAAATGACAACTGCCGAGCTAAGAAACACAGATCCAATGAATCAAGGTGCTGATGGGAGTTGAAGCCATGTGTCATGTAGCAAGGGCATACCAGAGCCCCAGGTGGGCTCTCGGGACCTGCTCTGAAATCTGTTCTGCTACAGCTTCGCAGCTGCTGTTGCTGGGGTTCTGTGGCTGGATAGATTAAACTGAGCTTGGGAAAGATGTAATCACACTTTTGAATGCGGCATCGACATGCCCTGCCTGTTCATACAATATTGCAAACAGGCAACTGCTTGCCTTAAGGTTATATAAATTACATACACGTAACATATGAATAGTTACATGCAGCAAGTAAAACTTGCCACCTTCTTCAGGAATTCAGCACAAGTCCTATAAATAAATCACTGAAACGCTACAAACTTCAGAGCGCACCAGTTTTGAATTGTTGAATGTGTATGTCACCCAACACGTTTCCACGAAACACGTGCTTAATATGTGGATACTGGTAAAAGGAAAAGAGGAAGAAGAAGATCAAAAAGTAGGACAAAAGATACTGACATTAAAAAAAGCCTGTCCTTCAGCTGCTAATGGGGATTTATAAAAATGAGTTCATCCATTGCAAAGGGCGTATGAGGATATGTGGCATTTCTGCTGGAGAGAGACTCTAGGGATGCTTACTGCAAATAGGGCAGCCGCCAGAACAGAACAATAGCTCCTGAAATGGTCACGGTTTTGGCTCCTCACACACTTTTTGAAGCCTCATTTTACACTGAGATTTCAGCTTTAGAGATATATCCTCTTCTGAATCCAGCTGTGTTGTATAATATCTCACCATCTCCGGTTGCTCATCTATGATGAGCTGATAGAAGTTATGTTCCCCTCAAGTCTTCTGTTCATGTGACCAGTTAGCAAATTCTGATTCCCCAAAATGATACGTAAAGTAGTTTCGGAGTAGTTGCACCAGCAGCTCTCACAGCAAGATCTAAGCAGGTTACAAACTCCTTCCATGGCTATTTGCAAAGTGCGTATCTGTCTACATCTTCATTATCTGTATTTCTCTTTGAAACAGTGGGTAAGACTCCCACATGTACTCTTGAATTTGAAGTAACTCTAACTCCATCTCAGTGTTGGGCAATACCGATGCCTCAGAAGTAGGTAAGTCACCAACACCACGTGAACAGAAAGTCCCTGGAGTCGAGCCTGAGATGCTGTAAAAGCTCGATGGCAAGGTTTTACCCTGGGAGTTGCTGTTTCTGCAAGATCATAAAATGTCTTTAAGGAATTGAAATAGGTGTTGAAATTGAGGTACAACAGCAAGTTGGAACAGTGTCAAAAGGAAGGCAAAGCAAAGCATGTCTCTCCAGTCATTTGGAAATTTAAACTAGTCTAAAATCTGCTGTTGAAATGTCTGAGTAGTATGATACAATGATGCTATATAGCTAATGGGTTTCAAGAGACAGGTTTGAAAACCAACATTTCAAAGAGTACATATTTCAGAAAGAGTGGGACCTAAAGATATGCAAATTGCTGTTTTAAGGAGCCAGACTACAACACACAAATCCACACACTGCAAGGAACACAGAATAAGAACTGATTGGACTATACAGCCAAGCAAGATAGTAGAAGACAGAAATACAAGTGTCTGGGCAGCTAAGTGATATGGAATGCTGTTTTATTCAATATGGTGATAGGTGCTTTATATATAAAAATATAAATACATGGCCACTTCTACCACTGTCAGTAATTTACTGGATTAGCATGAAAAGATTGGACAGAAAAAAGAAGTCTGTCTACCTGCACCAGGTAGGAGTGGCTGCTACAGAACTGGAATAGCAGCTGCCCTCAGGGACCAAAACCACCTGCAAGATAGGACTGAGCAGGGGAGAAAAAGTACACGTGTTCAGGGGAGGAAGAGAGCAGAGAGTTGACAGCCTGTAAGGGACAAGGTGATCATGTCAAAGGATATGCAGGTCTTTTAAAACAAACAAACAAAAACAAAAAAACCCCAAAAGCCAAGAAATTAAAAAGCAAGGGCTCTGTTGATTCTTGCTGGAGTGCTGAACATTTCATTTATGCCGATGCCAGTATCGTTGACATTAAAAACTCTCAACTGTTAACTAGAGCAGGGAGGAAGATGGCGATCTGGTGGCCACCACAGCTCAGTGTGAGAGAACACCATCTCATGGGGACCCATCTAAATGCTTGGAAGTGATAATTTTAAGGCTCTGAGCCAGTGAGGGGTCCAAAACCAGTAACCCTTCAATTTTAGCACAGTGGGATCAATGACAGAAATCTAAGGACAGTCACAGTACAGAAGGTCTGGAAATACCAGAACATTGTTCTTGCCTTTCACAGTTACACAGAACTCAAAGATGCTGTTTCAGGATGAAAGCCAGGACACAGCTGGCAAGGAAGCTATCAGAGATGAGAAAATCCATCCATAAATTTTACTGTATTCTTTTCAGAACAAGCTATTACCATGGATTTTGAGATAAGGAAGGTAACCTAGTCCATAAAGCTGTCCACCGTATCTAGGCGTTCCAACTCCAGTTAGAGAACAGTCTCCTTCATTTTGGACCAATGAGACTTAAAACAGACAGTAATGAGAAAGTGCTACACCATGCAACCTTGCAAGACAGGTCTCCTAGGGAAATACAAGGGAATTAAACACTGGAAGTCTGTAAGATTGCAATAGCACTGAATGGCATGGGAAAACCAGGGCTCGTGTTTGACACTTGCCTTGAAAAGTCAATTCAACTCATGCGTATCACCACCATGATAATACCTTGTGTTATGAGACATTGGTAGCTCCAACACAGACCTGTTCTCTCAGTGGGGTTAGCACCTGTAACACTAAACAGCAACAGCAGCAGGTGTTGTGTCATTGTTTTCTGTTTATATTAATTTATAGTGGATGGCTTGGCCACAGATGATCTAACTCCAGGTGATTTACAAACATTAATGATCTAAGCTACCCTGACCCTTTGTAAGTTAAGAATCCTCATTTTTGCAGAGGCAAAACAAGGCACAACAACAGATTCATGTGTATAATCTGTTAAAGAGAGTTCAGATCTCTGATTCCCCAGTTGGCACAATATCTAGACTTTTATCTGCTTTCTATGCATCAGGTTTCCAGCAGCAGAGAAAGCATATTTAGGGCTACGGAGAGGCAGTGTTACCTGCAACAAATGTATGCATCAGCAAATAGGCTTACATTCCTCATACCTCCTCCATATGCAGATACAACTTCCTTTGCAAATCATTGACTCTAATAGAGTTACTGCTCATGCATAATAAAATAAATTGTTTCTAAGATTGGTTAAATAATACCATCTGTATTTATACATTTACACAATGCAGAATAGTCACATGGCTATCTAAAAAAAAAAAAAACTACTAAGGAAAAAAGATGAAAATGAGACCAATAACCACCTTTTGTTGCAAAATTTTTGAAAACAGTATTTCCAGCTTAGAAAGGGAGGACTTTCTGCATAAAGAGACTACACACCACAAATGAACATGTCTGTCATCAGCTCTGAGAAAGGAGAAAATCACAGTGCTGGCTGCACAAAGAGGTGGAGGGGAGGGGCAGGCGGAGGGATGTGACAGATCTCTTCACTCAGAGACGGATGATGATCGAAGGAGGGTTAATGCTTGGCCAACCAGTAACGCCCTCTTACAGGTTGTCTGAGGTGATCATTTTGCTGCTGGTCACTGAATTGAAGGTTAGCTCTAGACCATGCCACAAAACAAACCAGAGGACTGAATCTCCTTCTGACGCTTTCTAAGCAGCCAGAGTAGGCATTCTTGGTTCTGTCTTAATGTTTTTAAACTTTCACTCTTTCTTCTTGTGTTTCCCCGTAACGATGGCAGCTATTGAAATACTCAGAAAATAACCATGGCTAGGCTAGTGCTAGAAATGTAGAGAAACAAGAAACCGCAGTAGATCGGTTGGTTAATTGTAAATGAATTCTCCTTGCTGGGTGGAGCGTGCACTGCAATGTGGCAGCTAAGGGTGGGCTTTCAGAAATTATCCCACTACTCCAACCATCTCATGCTTTCCCTTCAAAACCTTCTCCCAGGTCTCGGGCTTCTCTCTATTACATTGAAAGGGAACCTGGGGCCTGTTCACCCTACTGGATTTCTACTCTCTACTGAAAGCAAAATTCTAGCCTGTGGCTGGATTATACTACTTGAGTTTTTCCTTTTCCCTTCAGTCTATTTGTCTGGATCTATCAGATGTCTTTTTATATACCTTGATTATAAGCACTCTGAGAGGGGCCATATTTTAATCTGCATTTGTGCAGCATCAACTATTGTGGGTTCCTGGGCTATGACTAGGACTTTCAGGTGCTATGGGGTAATACAGATAACAACTGATTGAAATTACATGGTAATTAATGTTGGTCTGCAGCAAGCTACCTAGTTATGGAAATTAATGGTACTTATAGGTAGCCAAAAGCATGCCCACAGACAAATTATACTGTAATTATAATTTGGTACCACTGCAGCTACAATACCCTTATTATAAGGGAAGTGGCCAATTTTCCTGTACCAAAACGTTAGGCAAGAGCGATAGAGGTATGGATAGAGGTATAGATAGAACAACCCAAAGGCAGGGAACTGTGGGTTTCCATGCATGCACTAAATCCCCCCTCTAAATTTTGATGACAGTTAGCGAGAGGGGATAAGCAGTTGAGATATCGTTTTCCACTCGGGCACATCTAGATAGTGCCAAAATGCCAAGGGGCAAAATGAAGGACATTCAGAAGGGGAAAAGCAAGACCAGCATCTCAGGCTTCCTGCAGGGGACAATGCACACAGTCTTCTAAGGAGTTTGGTAGAGAGAGTAAGAGCGAGACTGACATATGCAAAGGATTATACTTACATAGGCTCCCACAATGCTGCTCTTGGCAGCAACGAAGATCAGACAGATGAAGATGGCTGATCCTAGCATGCCAACAGCACAGACAAGAGGATCAGCTCGCTGGGTTTTTAACCGGCACCATTTGGTTGCCCCAGCCCCTGTGATTACACCCAGGAAACCAGTGAAGCATGTGATTGCTCCGAAGATCAAGCTATTGAAAAGAAAAAAGAAAAAAAAGAGACGGGGGGTTTTTTTTGGAGTTTTTCCCAAAAATGGGCATGGTCTTTGAACAAATTATTAGGGTAAACTGACTAATGGAAATCTGCACATTGGCTTTGCAAATTTAAAATAAAACAAATGAGCTCCCCTGCTGAGTGCTTGTGATTTTAGCACTCTTCCCCTGCAATTAAGAAAAACACAGCATATGAAATTCAGCCTTGTACACAGGCATTGATCAACACACAAAGGGGTGCAAAGGGGTCATACTGCTTCTTTGTGTGGAACTGAGCTTCCTATCAAGTGCATTGTACAGCTAATTATGTATGCACAAAACTAAGCAATAACCTGCACATTGATCATGTAAGGGGAAATCATGGACAGAACAGGCACTAGGGAGCTTAAGGGAAAGGAAACCTAACAAGGCTCTAAATACCAGTGACTTTCAACGTACTTAGACTTTCTAACTCCTTTCAGACCACTTCAAAGAAGCCTGGTTAGATTATTTTGCTGTTATGTTACACATTTGAAATGTGTTAATTTAAAATTTAAAGATCCAGGAGTTGTCAAGGATTCTTCGCATTGTATGTGCAGGGCTTGGATTACAGAGTCTTTGGTAACTACATTACAGTAGCTCCAGGGCCGCTCAAAATATAGGTGTCATCAAGGAGTGGAAAACTTCTCTTTGTAAACAGCAGATGGGCAGTCTGACTGGAGCTGTATTTTCTGCTCACTGCATTTTTGCAGAATAGACTGAGACTGCCTGCTGGGCGCTCTAGTTGATGGTACTCCACTAAGTAGTTTACCTGAGATGGGATTGTGTCAGCTAGAGCAAGAAGGTTTTCCTAATGTTATTTTTCCCTCACAAGCTAAAAAGCAAAAGAGCTGACAAAAGGCAGTTTTTCATATCTTTTATTCACCTGGAGAAATGCTTTTTTAGCATTTTATGTTTTGTGCCATCGCGGTAAAGCACAAAACGATTAATTACTTTTCATAGCTTATGTGCTGCAAGTGATATTATATAACTGAGACGGAAAAACCAAACCACCGTATAACATCAAGCAATCCAGACCAAAGTGTCCCAGATCTCTGCACCATTTTTCAGCAAAACTCAGCATACACAGTAGCGTACAGAGCAATGAAACACGGTCAAGTCCTCCTTCACACAGAAACAAAAGTCTTCAGGGTCAGTCCCTGCAGCCTTTAGGGGAACCCTGAATTATAGCCACCACTGTGGCTACCCAACCTGCCAGCTGATTCTGCTGCTATCACAGAAAACAGTGTGGGTCTTAAGAAACCAAACTCTCTCTCTCTCAGCTCTCCAAACATCTTCTAAGGCAAAGACAGCAGTCTCTTTTCTACTGCTGCACTATATAGCCTGGGAACTAAGACAGAGCTGAGGTCATTGCTTCTCCCTTGGTTTGACTTCATGCGATGAAGAAAAGAAGAGCAATAAAACCTAGTTTACAATCCCAGCATTTCCTATCATTGTTGCAAAGACCTAGAGGAAATTACAGACATTCTAGTAACTTGACTCCAATGGGACTTGCCTGTTTCCTCTGGTAAATAAGCCCCTACCCCTTTCCCCCTCTTTAAAGCAGCAGAGTATGAATCTCACCTATCTTTGGTGCTGCAGGGCTGTGAGCTGCAGGTCTCTGCTGTCTTCTGCACGACCTGTGCTCTGTGAAGGTAGAGAGGGATCCACATGCCAAGTGCCCCTGTGGCAAAGGAGACAGCTGAGGTGGCCAATGATGAGAACACGTAGCTGCGGCTGTGGAGACGCAAGAGGCAAAACCAAGAGAAAGTTTAGTGGGAAAAGTGAAAGAGCAGGAGCCCCAGGACAGAAGCCAGAGCTTCAGTGACAAATCACAGTGTTCCCCCATACTAGCGATCTCCCTTTGCCAAGGGGCAGAGATAATACAAGGTACAAAGCAGCGGAGAATAAGAGGCACAGAATATTTCTTCATACGTGATGCTCCATTGATAATAATGTCCTTACCTCTTCAGAGGTGCTTCAAAGAGACCATTTTTCATGGGACCGTTTCAGAAGACAGTCAGTACTTAGTCACTAAGACATGATGTGTGAATTACAGGGCTTTCACTGTAATATCACCTGTTTACCTGGATTACCAGTTTTACTTCTCCCTCCCCATCTGTGCCACCATATGTTTACTAATTGGATAAACTAACAAAAAAAGTAATGTAGAAATATTGATAAATTAACCATCATCACTTTCCATAGTCCTTTGATACTGGATGACAATACCAGGAAGGCATTCTAGCCAGCAGTTCTAAAAATGAAGGACACCACAAGTTTCCCATCAGAATTCTGATGTAACATTGAATTCACAAGTGCAAGTTTGCACATTCCCAGGCAAGTTTTCTGGAAGCAAGGGCAGCTGCTTAAACACTTGTGAGCGTGTGATCTTTTATGCACATATACAAGCACCCAAGCACATTCAGTGCTTGTGCATTCAGTCACATGCGGTTGTATAAACCTATATATTTAAACTTGCCATGTAGTGCAAGCTTTTGTGTATTTTCTTCTCTTAAATTGCTCTGGCATCTAACTGTCTTTTTCCCCTCAGCAGAGTAGCTCTTTCAAGGAAGAACAAGGACCTAAGCGTCTGAACAACAGTGGCACAACAATTAATACAGGAACACAGCAATTTCTACACTTCAAAAGCCTTGATTTGTCTGAAGTATGAGCCAAACAAAGCAGACTCTCTCTTAGATCTCAATCTTGGAAAGGTTAGAGCAAAAGTTGGAATCCATCATTGTCACTGCAGTCGATACCTCGTGAAAATGTAACTGTGATTTTCTTTCCTAGGTCCACAGACTAAGCTTCCTGCAATTCTCTGCATGTTGTCACCTTCCAGTCTCACAGTGCTAAGTAGTACAGGCCATTGGATGTTCCCGTTAAGCATTAAAGGCAAACCATGCTTTTTACTAGTGCTCTTACTTTCTAATCAGTGCTTTCATGTCTCTCAGCCATGAGGTCCGAGCCTTCAGCTGTCCCCCAAGTTGTTCAACGTTTCCTCTTTTAGCAGCAGGTACAAATATCAAGATGAGTGTCCCTGTTATCATTCCCAGGAGTGGAGATACCTGCAAGAAAGGAACAGGGAATTAGCACAGGAGTCAGCAGGGTTTGCTTTGACTAGTCAGTAACAAGCAGATTATGTTAGTTTTGTTTCAGCGATGCGATTCTTTATAACTAGTCAGAATCTGTAAGCACACTGAGGCATCTACTCCTTTCCTTCATAGACTCATAGAATAGAATAGTCTGGGTTGGAAGGGACCTCTAAAGCTCATCTAGTCCAACCCCCCTGCCCTGGGCAGGGACATCTTCAACTAGATCAGGTTGCTCAGAGCCCCGTCCAGCCTGACCTGGAATGTTTCCAGGGATGGGGCATCCACCACCTCTAGTCTAAATCTACCCCCCTTTAGTTTAAAGCCATTCCCCCTTGTCCTGTCGCAACAGGCCCTGCTACAAAGTTTGCCGCCATCTTTTTTATAAGCCCCCTTTAAGTACTGATAGGCTGCAATAAGGTCTCTGCGAAGCCTTCTCTTCTCTAGGCTGAACAACCCCAACTCTCTCAGCCTTTCTTCACAGCAGAGGTGTTCCATCCCCCTGATCATTTTTGTGACCCTCCTCTGGACCCGCTCCAACAGGTCCGTGTCTTTCTTATGCTGAGGGCTCCAGAGATGGAGGCAGGACTCCAGGTGGGGCCTCACCAGAGCAGAGTCATTCCCTGGACTCTCTTATCTCACTCTGGAAGCATGCAGCTTTGAGAATACTCTGATTAAGGCAGTCTATTTCTTTGTGTTATTAAAGTACCAAGATTCATGGAAGTGCGGTTCTTCAGTGATGTTTAACTCTTTGGAAACCTACTCCCAGCTGGGCTAAGAGACCAACTAGTTTCTGGGAGAGTGCAGAAGCCTTTTAAAGGCAATAAGGCCAGGTGAAAGATTTCTGGATGTAGGGAGCATGCCAGCTTTGAAAATCCTTGCTTGACATGCATCCCTCTTCCAGCTAACCCACAATGGCTTCCTATTTTCAAGCAGCTTCCTCAGGTTACCTCAGTGTACAGCAGACCAAGAAACATTAAAGATTCAGGCTGGAAGAGAGGAAAGCGACACATTCAAGCGTTAGGTTTCCCAGTTTCCTCTCCTTTCTTCCAATCACTAGACAAAAATACAAAGCTCCCACAATGGTTTGCAAGCTACAAACATGATTTTTGTTTTGACACTGAAATTCCACCATTGTCAGAATGGAAAATAACTCCGTTAGGAAAACAGGAACACAGATTTTCACCGAACTATCATCTCTTCTATACATGTCATTTTAAAAATAAATTCCTGTTCCAAAAGAAATATGCTTCCAATAATAACCTGAGAATGACCTTTACACATAGAGCAGTGTTTCACATCCAAAGACGACAAACCCAGAATTCTTCTAGGGAAGGGAAGGCAAAAATATTTCAGAACTGGAAAGTCAGGAAAATCCCTTATCCAGGGATAAATGAAGCCTGATACAGTATCCTTATTTGCAGTTGAACACAAGACACAGCACTGGTAAAAAAAAATGGAAATGCTGGGATTTTCTAGGGCCATAAAATTTAAAGTGTCTTTGATTTTTATCTAAAGGCTTAATCCCCCAACAGGACAATATCCATGGATATTCAGTAATGCTCCAATGAAACACTGACATTACTGCTAGATCCAGAGACAAAGCTGCCACTTGCCAAAGTGCCCTTCTGTCTTCTTCAGCCCACTGAAGTACAGATTACTCCTGACATCTCCTGGATTTGGAGACCACAGGAGATCACAGAGGGAAGCATCACCTAGGGGAATCGTTCACATCTTGCGAGAGCAGAGTTAATTGCCACAGGGACGGAGGCTGCATTACACTGATGTCTGGAAGCTTTCAACATGTGCTGTTTGTCTACAAAAACTAAGCAATGCTGTCCAAAGCAACCATCATAGAAGTGTGCAGCTTGTCAGATTCCCCACGATTTTGCACAGTCAGGGAATCATTCATCAATGTGTCGTTTATAGTGGACATCATGACCCCATAAGTGGTACAGTCTTGCAGATAGCCTGGATTTCTCAGGATAACTATGGAGACTTCATCTGAAAAGAAAGATGCTAGTGAGGATTTCTTTGCACAGGTTAATCATTTGGGTTTTACAGATAGAAACACAAGAGCGCTCCAATGTATCAACCTCATTAAAGCCCACTTTTCTTATTCCTTGTGCCGGCCTCTGCTCAAAAGTTAATTTTACCCTTAAAGTATTTCTGCTACTGAATGAGGTAGCCATCCTCTTGGTGTGAAGCTGTAGGCTATTGAACTTTTCATTTTAGGTTCACAACTGGAAACTACTCTCCACTCTCCTAGCTGCGGATGAACTGTTCACGGTGATTTTCCTGGCTTTGCTTACCTTCGCTGGACAGGGAGGGAATGGCCTGTGTCACAGAAGGGCACATTTGCTTGAGATGAGAACCCATGTATTTCATCACCTGCTGTTATAAATGGTGTTGGCCTGAGCTTCATGAGATTCATTGTCTTCATGAAGTGCCAGAGCCAGGGAATGCACCTCACAGGGGCTCATGCCACCCAGACTGCCAAAGGTCAGAAAACAGTTCTGCTGGGCCACTTCCTCTCAGCTCTTTCAAGACATCTTTGTGTGCAGGATCTGTTTGTGCGTATGTGATTGGAGTGTATTATCTTTTCAACACATTTATCAAGGTCCCAAGAGGTTAAAATAGAAGGAAACTGACTGTCTCAGGGCAGAAAAACAAGCGGAAACTGGAACAAAGTGTTTTTTCCTCAAAGCAGGAAGCCATTCTCGGAGTTTCTTGACAGCAGGGGACTGAAAGACTGTGGAGTTGATTTAAGGCCAATGCCTCGTCTTCCCATCCCCATCAAGAAATCATGGTTGACTGATAATAAAGTGATTGGAACATTCTTGCTCCCGGGCAGGGAAAAAAACAAGTACGATGTGCCAAAACCACATACCTTTCCCATTTGCTTAGAGAACGCATCTGCTATGTACTTAATATCCATAGATGTAATTTCCAATCCTTTACCTTCTATATGTAACAACAGGTTGAGGAGTTGTGTGACAGAACTCTTCCTAACACTGATCAACCGATGCAACTGTTATTACCATGTTATTAGGAGTAGCTTACCCGCAACGCCCAGTGCCAGTCTCCAGCAACCTGCTTCACACTTGACCCAGTGATGTATCCCAAGCCACTGCGAGAAACACAAAGGTGAGAGTCAGAGTACCACAATCACAGCCGTTCTTAAACAACGATAAAAAGAGGCACAATCAATTGTGTGTCCTAGGCTCTCTTCTCCTGCAGGAAGAAACACGGGGGATGAAGCAGATGGTGGCTAATACGTAACTCTTCCCAGCACCGTTGATCTAAAAATGCTCAGATCTGATGGAAATTTAGACACTGATCTCAAGTTTATAGCTGACCTTTCAATCTACAGTGGATGGAAACAAAGCCCCAAAAAGAATTTATTTCCCAATTTAATTTCTACATCAGGCCTTTCTGTGCACTAATATGAATACTTAACAATTTTATGTTCAAGCTCTCAGTTAAGTGCCCTTCAAGGACACACCATATTCCATCATTAAATTCTTTTCTTGTCATTTAATAGTACTTGGTTCTAATCACCCATGAAGAGACCATTTTCCATAAGCTTGTAAGAAAAACCAAGAAGAATATGCAAGATAGTCTGATGGGAGAACATCAGACCTGAAACCTGGAAATCCCCTCTGAAGATGAAGGAGCAACAGGACCTTCAGCCACATGCTAAGAATTACACTGTGGTAACAAAAGGTAGCTCACAAGAGACTAGATAAAGGTGAACGTAGCCACGCTTCTCTCAAAGTCAACTGAACAGATGTGAATATCCTTTTTTCAAACCTGCTGCATTTGTTGCTGAGATCGCCTTGGCTAAAAGTTGCCAGGACTGCTGTGGGGCAACTGTCAGCCATCACATGCCTTTAGTGAACAGCCTGCTAAGCTTTGGCGGTTGCCATCTATCATCACCCCCAAACTGGGTTTTTTACACAGACGGGCCCCAAAATCAAACCATGGATCCAAACCTCTGTTGGATATTGAGAGAATTAAGTCCCAGAATCAGGCTCAACAGGATGAGTATTTGTCATTTCTTGCTAGCCATAGTTCACTGAATTCTCTACGTAAATACTTGGCATCCTTGGCCCTCTTGGGAAATATTCTTTTCACCAGTTAAGGACTTGGCTATTTCTGTTTCCTCAAGAGCAAATGGATGTTTGCGAGTTTCATCTCAGGGACGAGTGCTCTAACTTGTAAAATGCACCACCCTAAACCAGAAGTTTTTCCCTGAGTTGAGGGGGATGAAACTGCTGCCCATGTATTCCCTGCTGGAAATGAACCCATGATGCCACTTCTGCACAGGATGTTGTCCAGCTCTGGGAATCGGTATGCGAACTATGTGAACCCACCCTGCCTACAACCTCAGAACAGAGGGTCAGCCATTATTTAAAATAAATAAATAAATAAAAAAATAAAAAAAACCATCAGAGATTCCCTCCTAAACTATGTGAACCCACCCTCCCTACAACCTCACAACAGAGGGTCAGCCATTATTTAAAAAAAATAAAATAATAATAATAAAAAAAACCATCAGAGATTCCCTCCTGTCCCAACAATCAGATACTGCATTGGGCTGATAAGGGAACTCAACTGAAAGAAAGCGCCAGAGGAAATAACTACTCCAAATCTGAGTCTGTCTGCTGCTTTCATCAAGCATCTATGGGCTTGGCTGTCCTCCGCTGCTCTGCGTTAAGACTGATTGTGAACGATCATTACAGTTTCTCTCTTCAGCCTTGTCTACACTAGACTTCACAATTTCTCCTAATCGCTGTTTCAGTGGCAATAGCACTAAGATGGACTGGCCGCTGCTCTTGCAACTACCAAGTCATCTACAATTGGCTTAGCTACGTTTTCCAAACTTAAGTTAGATTGGCCAAATTCAAGGTTGGGCACAATTTGAGCTTAAACTAAAAATATTTTTAAAAGTCAAAATTTCAAATTGTGTATGTTATGTAGCATACTCCTCTTGAAACCTGATATTTAGGTTGTCACATAGAAGCAGGTACCCATTCACTCACTTTTGAAAACTCAGCCCAGTGTCTTGAGAGATCTTGATTTCACAGTAACCTGAAAGACATTGGCTAAGGAAGGCCTAGACCTCAAATGAATCGAAGCAACGATTCAGAGAACAAGTATAACATTATTCAAAATGATAGTTTAACTTAATAATGCTTAAAAAAAAAAAGTCAGCTAAAATATTTGATTCCATTTTCACCCCATTGCTGTAAAAAAAAAAAATCCTTCCCACTAATTCCCAAAAGTCACACATGAACCAGTAACGGGGCTAGAAAAAGAATCCAATTCCTGCAACTAATTAGTCACTGCTCACAATATTTTCCTGTCTAAACCATTCCAACCAAAGGCAGAACTATCATCGTTAGCAACTTAAGATCCGTGTGAACTTACTTGAAGAGAAAAGCCAAAACCAGATCAAAGAAGCATTATGTCACTTACCTGCCAAGAGGAATTGCAAAGTAGAAAACAGACAGCATAAGGGTCCTTGTGTTTTTGGTGAAAAGGTCTCCTATGATGGTTGGTGCAATAGTGGAGTAACTTGCTTCACCGATGCCAACCAAACCTCGTGAGAGCACAAGAAGCCAGAAATACTGAGAAAAGAAATAAAACACCTTAGCAGGTCTCCTCTTGTCTTTTGGAATTCAGGATGGACAGCAGTGAAAGCTGCGCAAATAGGGAAATATAAACCCATGTGACTGGAAAGTGACCCCCCTGCATGCATTTATTTTTTAAAACCTCAGACTCTTTCCATTTGCCTCTTGCTGGGGAGGAAAGGGACCATATTTTTTGTGAAGATTTATAGGCATGAAAGAAAAGTAGTAGTAATACATGTTTACCCAGTGACACTCAAGAAGATATTTCTAATACAGGCAGAAGACCCTCAGTTTATTCTCAGCATGTAGCTCACTCTCGTTAAGCCCGAGTGCCAGCAACCTGCACTGACAGAGGAAGGTTTGGGGAGGCGGGTGAGGGTAACAAATCCTGCTCTGGGATCCCGAAAAGCAATACTTGCCGAGCACAATCCCAACCTCCCCAGCATGCCGAGGGAGGAGTTAAGACTGGTGAAATCCTAAAGGCTCTTCAAAGCTGTGAAAGAGTTGAACCTGCAATCCCCCAAATTCTCGATTTTCTCCTTGGTTAGAAGCTACTGAATAAGGGAAGTTTTTCAAAGGTGCTAAGCACCTATCTCACTCCACTTGCCTGGAGTGAGCATAAAAAAGCATAAATCTCCCCCTCACAGCAGGAAGGCAGAGTAAACCAACACTGAACGCTTCTGAAAAACCTCAGGTTACAATCTGAGCCGAAATGCACACAGTTACAAAGAGATAAGACTTGAGCTTTACTGTGAACCACAGGAACATCAGTGTGCTCAGTAAGTAGTACCACCAGGTGAAAGATTCAGAGCCATACAAGGCAACGGCACAGGTTGAAAAGGCATTAAGCTGCCCAGAGAATTACGTGCCCTTCTGAGTAAAGGGCAATCCAACAGAACGAGGAGATGGACTTCCCATTCAGCACAACACAGCCTAAAATGGACGAAAAGGAATCGTTCATTTAATAGAATTTTCTTCATGGCCTGTTTTCCTGTTTCAGCCAACGCTTTTGTAAACTGCAAGAACCTGATTTTCAAGCCAACCTCTTTCACTACACTTGCAGTTTTCTGGGTGCTGCTGCGTGAAGGCATAAGGCACAATACTTTGATGCCTAAATACCTGATACATGAGCACAATCAAGTCCTCAGACTTCTAAGCAGCTTGAGCTACACCCAGAAGTAATTGCAGGTGCAGAAATTAAGCAGTCAATTGCAGAAAACTGTAAGCAACAGGGAAATCTATTTCTACAAATATAACCTCTACAAATCCTCAATTTACTGTTATTATTCTATAGATCATTTGTGAGAAGAACAAATTATAACATTATAATAAGGGATTATAATATGTCCTTAAACACAAAAGTGCTTTGAGAACAATGAGCGATTACTAATTCCCCTTCTTCAGATGGGAAAAAGTTGAGTTACAGGGATGTGACTGACTTCGTGCCCTACAGCAAAGCTAAGCCAGAGTACAGGGCTCTCATTCTCAAATATGGAAAATGTCATGCAGACATCAAGCCACGTACCTCAGTCATAAATATATCCATCAGCAGACAAAAATCTACCACTGACACATTTTCATTGTTTTCCTCACTGTAATCCCCTGGTTGAAAAGAATTTCTTGAGGTTTCCTATAGTCACACAAAACAAATACTTTTGCACACTCTTCACTTCCTCTTATTTTGACATAAATTCTGCATCAATACCTATTTTCTGAATGTATCCAAGTTCCTTGTTTGCTGGCAGGGCGTTTGCAGTGCTTCTATCATTCATATATCTCCCATAGCACATACGTAACAGACACGTGTGGGTGTATGCAGAAAGGGCAATACCGTGACTCAACCGATTTAATTTATGCCAATTACCTAATGCTAAGCTACTCCACTGCAGAAATATGCTGACAATGATTGGTGCACAGGTAACCAATGTATTTGCAATGAGCAACAGTATTTATAACATGCTGAATGACTTAGTCATGCAGAATTAGAAAGCGAGGGAACTGGAGGCTGGTTTTGGTTTCTTAAGAGGTTCAGATCTGGACCACAGAGAGGGTGACAGGCAAAATACTCATCTACCAGACCTGGAATGAGTATGTAGATAGCTAGTTACACCTGCAGAATGACAAGTTTGCAAATGCACTGGATGTTCCTCAAATTTGAAATACCTACATAAAAATGACACAAGTTTGAGCTCACCAGCCAGTATCACTCTCAGTGAGTACACTGGACAGGAATTTCCTCCAAATAATGCTGTTGTAAGATTCCTCTTACAATCCCAGCATAAAGCAGCAAACTGTACAAAGATTTCCTATTGCGGTGAAGAGCGACTCGGTTCCATCAACACCTTTGAATCAGAGTCCCCGTACAATGAAATCTTCTGCAACAAGTAAGATGTTTACTCTTCTCCCCCAGTTCCTCCTTGAATCCTCCTCCTGGGCTTATCCCATGCTTACACACTCCAAGTATCTGTTTAATATTTAAACTATGTTATCTGAAGCAGGGATATCCAAATTTAAGTCATGAGATTCTGACTTCAGTTGGCAATAAAAGGAGTCTTATAAAAGCATAATCTACATAAAGACATGAATGGTATTGCCCTTCTGAGATGATATATTCAAGACTACAGACAATGCAGCTATTTAGGTGTAACAACCAGGCAAAACATACAGAAGTCCAAAACAATATTAGGGAATTATTTATAATCAGTTCTATGTTGTGCCTGGTTTTAGAGCTCTGTATCTAGGATTAAAGAGCTAATGCCTCTTCTTATCCCGCTGAAAGATCTCTTCTGGATCTTTGGCTAGCACACATCCTATTGGAACCTAGACAACAAAATTATGCGGTAATTTGTTACATTAAGCTAGAACTCCCAGTCTTCCATCTCTAATCAGTCAAAACTTAAGTTTTTGTCTTCTCTGAAGAGGGACAGCTGGGTAGCTCCCCAAGACAAAATGTCACCCTTTCAGAGAGAGGCCTAATCTTTCATTTTTCATACAGGAAGAAAAAATACGAACAACAAAACAACTCCAAAATTCTTATGCTGCTACTCATTTGGACCACAGACATACCATGAACCACTTGGAAACTGGTCCCAAAACCACTGTGTGTGCAATATAGACAACTGCTATTTTACTATGTGTGTCTATTTATATATATACACATACATCCATACCTCCCTCTCTCTCTGAGTGCATGCGAACATGACAACCAACATAAACAAACGGGAAAGTCAGATATTACCCACGCAGAGGAAGCACCCTTCTCCTCCACAGCTGTAGCAGGACACTTCTACCATTCCCTCTGCACTAGGTTTTCCCCCAAGTGCTTTTTCCTCTCTCTCCTACCCCAGGATTCTCAGAAGTTTAGTGAGACAAAAAGGGCTGACACCAGCCAAATTCTCTACATTATCTGTGCTTAAAAGCAGTACAGGCAGCTAAGACTTTTAACTGAATTTCACTGTTCCCCAAGCAGAAATTGATATATATTAAAGACGCTTATTCCTTTCTACATAACCTTGGAACTCTTCTGTCATTTGTTCATCTGTGCAAATAGTTATCACTCTGGCAGGAAAATTGAAAATATATGAGTCAGCTTTCAGCACCTGAGCCTATTCCTTTTCCATAGGTTAAGCCCAGCAACCTCAATACTTCAATGTCTTTTTCTCTGAGTCAGTGCTTGCAACTAAAGTTTTTTTGAAACAAAGGGCTATTACAGCAAACAATTTATTTATATCTTTAATTTTGGTTAGCAGTCATGCCAGAGGTGTCTGCACCTCCATGAGAGCTGCCAACATCTCCTGGTTTGTAGAGATGCAATGGTTTCCTTCGAATGACTGTATGGCAGAAATCCCCCTCCCTGCCTAAAGTGCTACAGAGACTGTCGCAGTCACAGCCACGCTGTGGCAGAGCTCCTAGGCACCAACTTGGATGTGGACAGCTGGAGAAGGGTTATCGTAGGAAGACCTGAACCATACAATGCGACTGCTATGAGCTCTGGGGGCAATTTAGGATGCAAAGGTGCTCCGAGTCCCTTTCTCCAACTTCCATGTGCCACAAAGGGGCTGATGAGACACAAGCCAAGGAAGATTCCAGTATACAAGAAACCATCAACATATGGAAAGAATAGTGGCCGGCAGAGACCCAGAACCGCCACAGTCTTCCTGGGAAATTTCCCTTCAAGAGATGCCATCACCAGAAAGTAGCGCACAGAGAAAGCACTCCTACACGCCTGCATGAGGTAGAAAAGGTCAATGGACCTGCTCTCTTCTTCCCATCTCTTAACTCTATGGAAGGAAAAATATGCCCTAGTTCTAAAGCTGAAGACTTTACTGCTTTGTAATTTGAAGACTAACAAACCCAAACAAAAAAAGAAACCCAATCCCCCAAAATAGATATGAGTTTTGAAAGGGATACAAATCCTTATGCCTCAGGGAATGCACCGATCGCTAATAGGAATGCACAACACACTAATTTCCAAATTTCTTAAACTATCTGCAAACCGTAGGCAACAGCAGCGATAGATCATGGGGACAGGCAGACCTGGTCTGATTACTGTTGCCAATGACACTATCTCACTAGAAGCTACAGGCCTGACACAATCCTTTCAGAATTTTCATCTGAAAAAAGCTTTCATGATTTGAATTAAATATTTATAATATGCCAAAAAATAGTTCATGTATTTTCTCTGCAAAGTATGACATGGTTTATATTCACATTTTCATACTGACTTTACTCTCAATCTCACACACACATAAATGTTTGATGGCCTAGGACACGTGACTAGCTTTAATCATGTTTGGACAAACCTCCTAATTATACATTTATCCTAGCTGTATAGGCCATTGAGTGAGTAATACATGTTTTAATAGGTCTAATTACAGCTTTAACTCCTTTATCTTTTTTAATTAGTTAACAAAAGGAATTAAGCCACAGTTCTCTAAAAGATTAGCTGTCAGTGATAAACCTATAATCTGCCAAATATGTGTACAACTCTGAACCACCAGATTTACTGTCTAAAGAATCATATGATCCTTAAGCTTCGGTTATTAAGTATTTGCATTTGAATGTGGAGTAGCTTGTAAGGGTCTCATAAAACAAGCTGAATACATGCTTGTTTCAGATTAGGGACACATGGACCGATGAGATCACACAGATATAGCTAACCTAGTACAAATTACTAGCATGGATGTACAGCAGCAGTGCAAGCCATGTTTTGAACTGATGTTGCTGGTCTAAAAGAAGGACCTTTTATACAGCTACTGCAACTGCACCTGCACCCTTTCCTATATGAGGATATTGAGTTAACCTCCTACGGTTTTCTACATTTAGCTTCTGTAAAAGAGGGCTCAGCACCATGAAATTCCATATTTGAACTGCTGAGGTTTGCCATATTTTCCTTCTTTTATTATATAACATTATGCAGCAAACAAGGATATAGAATCAGGGTTTGCATCCTTGGAAAGAAAATGTGCATAAGGAAAACCATCCATGCCACCAGGCAGCTAGGATTGCCACACAAAGCCTAAAATACATGTGTGTGGAATGACAATAAACTAAGGAGAAAGCACTGGGATTGATTTAATTTCCCCGAGTTTCTAGAGGAAACGAGTTGAACTGTACTGCAGTTACACTCTTGTATTTCTACAGCTGGCAGGGTCTTGTATTGACAAGATCCAGGGTACCACAGCAGTCACAAGTGATCAGTTAGATCAACTGAAGATAAATAAATCTGAAATACTGCAGGAGTCAGCTGACGAAAGTAAAACCCACAGGACTCAAATGTATATTCAAGGGCTGCACAACAGTGGTCCCTTTTGACAGCTACACTCATGTGCAAGCATTTGTCTTTCCCGAGCAGAACCTGTATTTTCTGGCCAGGCAAACACCACTTCCTCTTGCACTCCATTAAGTTTTCCCAACCGTATCAGTACTTTGCAGGGATCTAAGTGGTTAGAGATTACACACCGCACCTTTCACCACAGGTACAACAAAGATGTACCATTAATCATGATGCAAACCAAACCAGGAACATGCTTCCGAGTATCGGTATTGTGACTAAGAGCATTGGCTCCTATAAACTCACAGTTCAAATTCCAGCTCATTAGCTGAGAGTCACTGGAAGAGCTGAGCAATGGAATGACATTACAAATGCAGGTGACATATTCGCTTAAACACTGAACACTCCATTTCTCTTAGTCCTCCCAGTAATGACGGGGTCACCTTTAAGAACCTGAAAGTTTCCAAGTCAAACAGGGACACTGACAAATCGTGAAAGACAAGATGACATTAAACTATGATGTTCACATTTTAAGTATCATTCTGTGTCTGGATGGATGACAAAGGCTACAGCAGAACAGATAACCCTAAATACATCTTCCACCTCTGTGCACCCCTAAAGCTTTACAAATTTTGAATACATATAACAAAGGCACCTGGCTTCCATTGGTGGGTACAAGTCCTGGGTCCACACACTTGTTAGGAATGGTGTGTCAAATCTAGATACGGACCACAAAGTCACACGCCCTACCTTCTCAAACGTGAATGGTTCTAACTCTCCTTTAATAAAAGGAGAATAAATATTGTAAAGAGCTAGAGAGAGGTTACATATTTAGTACTGGTGAATTGTTCTGTGCCAATCCCGAAGAACATGTCTTCCTGTCAAGTCCAGCCCAGACTTTTAAGTAACAGAATATTCATGCCAAATTTTGGCCTTTTGGTATCTTACTGTTTGGGAGATCTTTGCGCAGGAACAAAGGAAGATGAGTATCTACCTTTATCTACAAGTAATCTTAACTAATCCCTCATGGGGATTGCCAGGAGAGAGACCCAAATACAAAATAACATGGGGACAGAAATGTTTCCTGTGATGTTTTGTTGGTCGGTACTTTTCTCCCCCATTAATAGGTTGGGTAAGCATTGTTTTCAGGATTTCCTACAACCAAAAGGAGTTGATTATGTTTAATCTCTGGGTGGCATAGATAGTGACTAGCCAGGGTACACGCTTGTGTGAAGTCTGGTTGCCGACAGGTTGATGAGTTATCAGCTCTGATGCAATGCTGTGAGCTACCAGTATTTTATCTGTTTTTTGTAGAGATACAAGTGCACTTAGAGGTTCATGCTACAGTTACCTGTCTGATAAATGTAACTATAAACTACTCTTCTCACCTCCAACAAGACATTTTTCCCTTATCAGACGTGAGTCATGCTGGCAGGGTAGCCTGGGGGAGATCACTGCAGTTGCCGGTTCTTTTGCCATTTGGCCCACTGCAGAGACATGATTGGGTTTAGACTCCTCTTTTCTTCCCTCATTGTGTGTGTCATCACTTACCCGTAACTACTTTTCACTTCCCATCTCTTTACAATCACAGTGCCTTTTAAGTCACTACTGAACACAACATTTCCCGTAACTTCTATCACCACTGGATTTAAGTTCTACAGTTTCCTCCCTTCAAATTAAACTCTTGATGCCAAGCCCGTCTTTCATCACCGTTTTCAAACTGCTCTTCTCCTTTGCATGCACGTCACAGAATCAGGGAATAGTTGAGATTGGAAGGGACCTCTGGAGATAGTCTAGTTCAAGCCCCCTGCTCAAAGCGGGGTCAACTACAACAGGTTGCTTAAGACCATGTCCAGCTGAGTTTTGAATATCTCCAAGGATGGAGAAGCCACAACCTCGCTGGACAACCTGTTCCAGAGTTTGACCATCCTCACTTTCATAAAGCCATGTCCAGCTGAGTTTTAAATATCTCCAAGGATGGAGAAGCCACAACCTCGCTGGACAACCTGTTCCAGAGTTTGACCATCCTCACAGTAAAAATGTTTCTTCTGAAGTTTAAATGGAATTTCCTGTATTTTAGTTTGTGCCCGTTGCCTCATCTTTTCATTGGGCACCATTGAGAAGAGTCTGGCTCCATCTTTACTGCCTCCTATCAGGTATTGATACACATTGAAGCAGCACTATAGCCACAACCTCGCTGGACAACCTGTTCCAGAGTTTGACCATCCTCACAGTAAAAATGTTTCTTCTGAAGTTTAAATGGAATTTCCTGTATTTTAGTTTGTGCCCGTTGCCTCATCTTTTCATTGGGCACCATTGAGAAGAGTCTGGCTCCATCTTTACTGCCTCCTATCAGGTATTGATACACATTGAAGCAGCACTATTCACACATTTTATTCACACATTCACATTCATTTTATTCACACATGCTTATTATATGCTGGGTAGAGGTTATAAGCAGGTTACAGATGAGATCAGTACACCATGTCAAGATTTAAGAGCAAGCTACTGAGTTACTGAAATCTTAGTACACTTCATTAATCATTTGCTCAAGGGTCAACATATAAACCCTTTGCAATTAGGATGAACTTACAGTATAGCTTCTAAAGCACTTCTGATTCTTCTACAGCATCCATCTACACTATGTCAAACACTTCAAAACTTCAGCTCATTTTGGGTGCATTAAGTGTCCTACCAATTCTTAGCTCTAAGCACCTCACCTTTGAACAATTCCCTTTTGGGAAAATTCAGCTGGTATTCAGAGACCCGCAAGGAGAAGAAAGACCAGAGCAAGTAGAAAGAGAACAAAATACATATTTAAATATAATGAACAAGAGAGATGAAGCAAAGTCCGCTCACCTTTCCTTTGATTGTCTCTAGTATTTGCTAATGGCTTTAGTTCTCCCAGGTGACCTGTTCAGCACACTTAATTGAATGTGGAAAGTTTTATTTGGAAATGTACCTGAGATTCTGGCTGATTAAAGTGTCCTCATTTTATGAGATTTATATTATTATTTAGTATGTAAAAATAACCAATAAAGACTGTAAGATATTCCTTTTTCACTCATCACACCCTTCAATCAGCAACTAAAGTGTTTAACAACTGGGTATCTACAGATAGGCTCTAACATGAAGCACCTAATTAAGCACTCTGGAGAAAAAACAAAAACACCCTGGAAGTAGCAAGAATCCCACAGCACCTCCCAGATTCAGCAGGGAGCTGCTGTGTGCTTTGCAGGTACAAAAATCAGGGCCAAGATTTTCTTAGCTACTTGCGAATTCTGAATGTGACATTCCCTTTCAACATTAAAATTGCGGCGTCTGCAATCCAAGTTTCCATCACTGCCCTCCCTTCAAACCTGTGGCAGTCCTGAGAGAACCTTCTATTACTTTTCAGTAATTTTTGGGTAGCACAAAAAAAAAAAAGGGAGGGGAAAAAAAAAAAAAAGAGCCCAATTCCCATTCTCCATCCAATTAGATAATGTAATTATAAGACACTGGGTGATGAAGCAGCACCACCGGGTCCTGACAGTAGCCTCAGTTAAGACAAAGCAGCGTTTCAGCTTACTAATTGAAGGGCTTTTCATCTGATTGACCTGCCTGTGGTAAAAATATTACATGACACTCAAATGGTGGGATTTATGTTCTTCCCAATTTAGTCTCTTCGTTATTAATATTGCATTAATGACAGGGGTCTGGAATGTAATTGGAAGGAATGTAACAGATTAGCTTGCTTATTCACCAGAACACCATCCGGCAGAGTGCTTCATGCATAGCTACTTATAAAATAGACCTTAAAGAAAAAGGTTGATGTTTTCAAATAAATCACAGGGGGATCATAAAGAGCCCCATGTTACCAGTGCCTGCCAGAACATCGAGTTAAAGCACTTCTTTTCATCCTTGTGGCTCTGGTGTAAGACACAGAGGAGTCCATAGGATTTCACATGGCTGAAATAGTGGTCATTTATCCGTGTTACAAAACCATTACATGCAGCTCGGCCAGAATGTATCTTCCAAAACTGTTCCCCTGAGAACCTTAATAGTTCTGGGTTGGAAGCAAACTGTTGCTTTTTGTTCCAGATCTGTCAGGTGGGACACACTTATCAGCACTTGCAACAAATATCTCTGGCATTAGGCAGTATCACCATTCCCTTCCTGAGACGTGCAAAGACAACCATAACATAATCACAAAAATAGGGATTGGGAGAATGACAATGTATTTTTGTAACTGTGGAAACAATGCAAGGTTCTCGACACACAAAAGTTTTCAAATACTAATAGCTGGAATATGACCTGGCATACGTGAAACTAAAGAATATTCACAGGCAGTAAGAGGCTGCTGTGTTCCAGCCACAGATGAGTCACAAGCGAAGACTGAATCCAAGCAACCCAGCTATAAACAGATACCAGATTTTTCAGAGCAAATAGTTACAGGCATGCAGAACACTAACACCTCCACCTTCAATGATGTCTATAGAAACATATGAGATCTAACCACATCAACCCGATGGGCTGTCTTGTCTCAAACACTCTTTGCTTTGGATCAATTCTTAAACCGAAATTTAGTCAAATCCAACAGACAGGTCTCATTCTTGGAAAGCAGAACCCTATGTTCATATCCCCGAGCCAGCTGCAGAAACGATGATTTCTCAGCACCCTTTGAAAAAAGCATCAGCCAACTGACTGAAACCCCCAGGTGTGAATGTTTTGCCCTAACTAAATGCATTTTCACGGGCAGAACAAGTTTTGAGAGTCCACGAAGGCCACATTTTAATGGAATGCCTCAAGGTTTAAATGAAATTACCACAAAGTTACAGTCCCAGCAATTTACCTATACTGTTGGTTCCGCTGATTCTTGGCATATTTTACTTTGCATATGCTAAAAATTTAAGTACACCAGCAGGTCAGACCTTTTAGGCAACTTAGTTGAAAAACCATCCAAATTGTTCCAAACTCTGAATATTTTTATTCCTACTTTCTGTTTTCACATGTCTCTGGCTTGCTGACTCAATCAAGATCCAGAAGCACCCAAGTACTGTGAGAAAGGCTGACCTTGCAATATGTTTGGCCTACATCTGAGAGATGTCTCATTTTTAGCATCAGATTTCCAGAGAGAAACTGATGCATCTACCAATTCCTCCTACCTAACAGCAGCTTCTTATTCATGATCTTCTTTGAACAGTTGTTATATTGCTAGTTGAAGCGTTATTAATTGGCAAGGTTTTGTCATGCTGTAGCCTCATTTCATTCTCTACAGCCAGCCTATTTGACAAAATGACAATCCTATTTAACTATATTAAATGCATTTGCATGTTTTGTCACTATCTTCTCATGAGACTTCATCAATCATGTTTTCAGACATGATGATCAGCACCACTCCCAGGGATTTCCAGCTCAAAATCTATTACATGGGTTTGAGATTAGTACTCTAATTCAACGTTATCTGAATTGTAAATGCAGCGTTTTGTGTAGCAGTGAACTTTATGCATTTAAAAGAAATGTCAACACTTCAAAAGACTAATTTAGCACCTGGTACTATAAGACATTTCCCATCTTCACACTATTTGTACATTACTCAGAACACAATGGTCCTTTTTTCAGCCCTATGCATGACCCAGGAGGCTACAGATTGTGTGTGCCATTGAAGAAGCGCTTACACTTCCTATAGTATGACTGATGCTTTTCTATCAGCAGGCAACCAAGAGCTCAACCAAAGAAAGGCTCAAATCCATACTTTTGCATCTGAACACAAGCTAAAGAGGCTGAATAACACTTTCCCTCTCTCCTGCATCCTATTTCTCAGGACAATATGCACAAGAAGAACCACCAAGGCCCTCCTAATAGAAAGGTTACATTTGTTTTCAGGCCTCCTAATGAGCCTAAAACTGGGTTGAATTAATTGTTTCCTTTGACTGCGAGGCATCGTTAACCAAACTCTCCTGAAGCACCATGATTCTTTCCAAGTCATAAGCCTCAAGAACACAAGCCATAAGTCGTCTCATTTACATCAATGCTAAGTACATGTCAGCTTACATCCTTGAACAAACAGTAACACTTCTCCAGACCCATATTTGAACACCCCAGTGAAGCATGAAGGGACATGTTCTACCCCACCAACTTGGCATCCTCTCAATACACAATTATCTGGGAAGCTTATTTCCAAAGGAACAGGATCACGTGGTGCCATCCAGACACTGCAGTAGTGACTTGCTTTGCTTTCTGAAGCCGTTTGACCAAGCCAGACTTCCCCACTGCTGAAGCACAGCATGCAACAGTGGAGCACTGCATTGGGAATGACTTGTGGTCCTCAGCTCACAACTGCTGCTGCAAGGGTCGCATTAAGCTGATAGGAAATTTTATAATTCCTTACTCTATATTTTAACATTTGCTTGGAAACTTACACACAGCACTACTTTTTTTTTTTTTTTTTTTAATTCTTTTTTGTCCCCCAGCTGATTCAGTCCTTCTATTTAAGGAGAACTTTCCCTTTCTTCCATTCCTGGGATGTTTTGAATGAGGCTGAGCTTAAGATGCTGTAATAATTACTTATAAAGCATAATGCTAAAGCATTATAGAGACTTCCAATAAGACAGGGTTGAAGCAATAAGACATCCCTTTTGTGTTCCATCGGCATGCTCTGGGGTTAGGCCTCTGCTGCAGTATGGCAAGCAGAGTATACATCTTAATAGGCAACTGTCCTGGTT
Organism: Aptenodytes forsteri; assembly: GCF_000699145.1. Taxonomy (NCBI): domain Eukaryota; kingdom Metazoa; phylum Chordata; class Aves; order Sphenisciformes; family Spheniscidae; genus Aptenodytes; species Aptenodytes forsteri. The sequence continues at coordinate 3,882,997 of NW_008795034.1, forward strand.
TCGGCTGGGATAGAGTTAATTTCCTTCCTAGTAGCTGGTACAGTGCTGTGTTTTGGATTTAGGAGGAGAATAATGTAGATAACACACCGATGTTTTGGTTGTTGCTAAGCAGTGCTTACACTAGTCAAGGACTTTTCAGCTTCCCATGCTCTGCCGACTGAGCAGGCTGGAGGTGCACAAGACGCTGGGACACAGCTTCCTCCTGCACAGCCAGGACAGCTGACCCCAACTGGCCAGAGGGACATTCCATGCCA
>NW_008795034.1:3887623-3947283 GCF_000699145.1 Aptenodytes forsteri
CTATCTTTTTTTTTTTTTTTTTTTTTAAATTCTTTTTTGTCCCCCAGCTGATTCAGTCCTTCTATTTAAGGAGAACTTTCCCTTTCTTCCATTCCTGGGATGTTTTGAATGAGGCTGAGCTTAAGATGCTGTAATAATTACTTATAAAGCATAATGCTAAAGCATTATAGAGACTTCCAATAAGACAGGGTTGAAGCAATAAGACATCCCTTTTGTGTTCCATCGGCATGCTCTGGGGTTAGGCCTCTGCTGCAGTATGGCAAGCAGAGTATACATCTTAATAGGCAACTGTCCTGGTTTCAGCTGGGATAGAGTTAATTTCCTTCCTAGTAGCTGGTACAGTGCTGTGTTTTGGATTTAGGAGGAGAATAATGTAGATAACACACCGATGTTTTAGTTGTTGCTGAGCAGTGCTTACACTAGTCAAGGACTTTTCAGCTTCCCATGCTCTGCCGACTGAGCAGGCTGGAGGTGCACAAGACGCTGGGACACAGCTTCCTCCTGCACAGCCAGGACAGCTGACCCCAACTGGCCAGAGGGACATTCCATGCCATGGGACGTCATGCTCAGTACATAAACTGGGGGGACTTGGCTGGGGGGTGGCAACTGCTGCTCGAGGACTGGCTGGGCATCGGTCGGCGGGTGGTGAGTAATTGCATCGTGCATCACTTCTTTTGTATATTCTTTTATCATCATCATCATCATTATTATTATTATTTCCCCTTCCTTTTCTGTCCTATTAAACTGTCTTTATCTCAACCCACGAATTTTACTTTCCCCCCCCCGATTCTCTCCCCCATCCCACTGGGGGCAGGGAGTGAGCAAACGGCTGCATGGTGTTTAGCTGCCTGCCGGGTTAAACCACAACAACAACACAAGAAGAAGGAATGATTCCAAGACACACACAGCCTGGCAATGAAATAAATACGCCTTCTTCCCTCTGCCTCCTCAGCAAATAACTGACCCAGGTGAGATTTCCTGCTCAGGCACAATAAAAGCAGGACAGGCAGGATGATAGTTACAGGCAGGCATTGCTTCCAAACCATCCATTAACTGACACAGTGGCTGAACTTTCCTACTCTTCAACCTAGAAACTGTAAATTCAGGTTTCTGCATAAAAATAGGACAAAGCTGTAAAGGTCTTTGGCCTGTAAAGATCTTTCATGCCGGCATCACAGTCCCCAGCTGTTGTCTCTAGGCATTTTCATGATCTGATGAAACAGCATCAAATGTAAGCATATTGATGTAAAAAGATGTAGGGTCTGACTCAATTCCCACAAGGACACACAAAAAGTTCCCACAGACTTCCAAAGGAGGAGGTGCATCAGAACTACAATCACAGACCCTATGATAACGATTTCAACATCTTCCAGTAACCTAGATAACCAACGGTTCTCTAAAAAAAAGAGGGCAGGCAATTACAGGGAGCCCTCACTGAGACCCACTGCAAATTAGCATTAAGCCTCGAGCCTATTTCTTGATACTCTCCCAGCACAAACCTCTGTCCACCTGCTCTAGAAAATGCCTGAGCTCTGAGGAGCAGTTCTGACATTTCAGTGCAAATTGCCGCTTTCATTTTAATGAACTGACAACAGAAGCCTGTGCAGCAGCATGCGTCAGTTCAGGTGAATTCTGACACTCAGCAATAGAAACATCTCTTCTTCTTTCAGCCTCCACAGTGTTTGATTCAGATGTTGCATGATTTCAGACCAACTAATGACCCAGAAGTAGGTAGCAGAGGGCAGGAGGCACACTTATGAACATAACAGCACATGATTGGGGTGATTTGAGAAGTTTGAATGGGATGTGGTGCCAAACTGCCCCTACCTGGGGAAGGTGGGACTTGGGGGCTGTAATCTTGATTGCTCTTGGGTCCCGGAGTGGAGAGCAGAACCGATCCTGTTCCAGACACACTGCAGACAGGAAACGCTACGTATGGTAGAGATACTCCTTATGACAGTTTCTTTAAGTTCATTTTTCTCATCACACAAACTTTCCGAATAAGCTTTGGAGCTATACTCTGTCTCTCTCCTGGCAGCCATCACCAGCTGTGTTTTCAATAACTCTTTCCAAATGCTTTACAGATACATAGATGCAGATACTGGAGGGGAAAAAAGAACACTCAGAGCAGAAAATACACCACTTCAATTTCTGATAACACCTATGAAAAGCCGCCTCCTCACAGATTGGCTTTTTGGGGCTGATGGTCTGTGAACACCCTAACCTGTTTTTCATTTAAAGTTTCCCTTGGAAGAGGGACACGTAGAAAGGGACAAGGTAGGAATATAAAGCAGCTAGGAGACAAACACATGACAGTAATTCTGCACTCTATTTCAGCAAGCTGCAACCATTCCATCTACATAAATCTTCTCCCATCTCTTCTGTCCTAGGTCAGCAAAATCTGAGGGAACAACGAGGACCCAAGATCCAAGAGTTCAAATCATTACACTTGTCTGTGCAAGAGAAGATGTTGCTCTTACATGCAAACAGTTTCCCATACACTATTTTGTATCAGCTGTGCTGAAGATGCTAGCAGACTTGACAAATGCCCAGAATACCTTAAGACGAGCTCAGCCAATGCTTCGTTATTGAAGGAATAAGCAATAGAGTATTCTTTTCCTACAGTACACCTCGCATAATCCATATTAAAAAAAGTGCAAGATAGTAAAACTTCTAAAAGTGCTGTTAATAGCACTGGGAAGGAGCAGCAGGTGCCTTCTTGCTGGAAAGGAGTCAAAGAAATGGTGCCTTTCAATTCCCACAGAAACTCTCATACTTCCTTGTCCAGGGAGCATGGACTTTGTTATGTCTTGATCTAGCTGTGGCTAGAGCTGGAGAGTCAAGTAGCCATGAAAACACAAAGGAAGTTTCTCACAGCACAACCGCTGCAGGAACCTGACAATTTCTACATCCCAAGAGCTGCAGCTCTTAAAAGTTACCCTTGGTGGGGTAACTCCATCTCCAGCGGCCATATGGATGTAGGTACATATAACCAGACTTGAGGTAGGTTCATCTCTTCTCCTGATGGGCAATGCCATCACCAGCACATTGCAGTGCAAGTAAGCCTTTTGCATAGCAGGCTGCTGAGAGGGGAAGCAAGTCTAAAGGGGGCTGTGGGAATTATCTTCCTTCAAACCATCTGCTTTCAGGCATACGGGAGAGAGAAAGTGAGGCAGAATCAGCCTGTAAAGAATTTCACTCTGCAGTGTGAAGCAGTGATGAGAACCTCCTATCCCAACCTTCAGAGCCCCCTAACTCCAGCACAGCATCCTTCCTCACCTGGCACCCACTGATCCCTGGCCCCCCAGCACAGCAGCTCTCCTGTGCGGAGGAGGGAGCCCTGATAGCTGGGGAGAAGAAGAGATGTCTAGATTGTCACATCTCATCTTAACAGAGCAGATGCAAAGCAGGAGCAGGTTACAGCTGCCAGGTAGTGCAACGGGGCACTGTACCAGCATTACACATAGGGCCGTAATAGTAGCACTTAGTAATCTGAGTGTTGACACCACTGGCAGTTAGAATAGCAACACTACTGTAGTATATTACCCACCCTAATCTCTTCCTCTGTGATTAGAGCGTACGCAGTGGGCTATATTTTTCCTGAGCAGTCTAGCAAAAGGGCAAGCATGAAGAAATCCAAATGTCAATAGCATATGCTCATCTGTAGGGTTCCAGTACCACATTAAAGGCTGGCAAAATACACCAGAGCCAACTAACAGCCTTTGTCCACGAACCCCCCACGTTAGCTCCAGCACCGGTTTCTGTAACAGCCACACGAACTGTCAGGAACTGCGTGTGAGGGAAGGGATTGAATGTATGTGCAGCAGACTTCACAAAGTTGCTTGGGAGAATCTAATTTGCCTTCTTTTTAAAAGAGAGTTCTGCTCAAAAGTAATAGGATGGAATGGTGGGATATAAACATTCCAGTAATTCATGGTGACTTCAAAGATAACAGTACCCTTCTTACATACAAAACGATGGCTTGGGGCTTTTAGTTTTGTTTGTTTCTGTTTTTCAAGCCATGGATTCATCTTACACAGTGGAAGCAAAGGAACAGAAGCTGTATGTTTTATAATGCAACTTCTGCCAGAGCACATAAGACTAAAGGCTTTTTTTTTTCCTTGCAGTGAATCATTGTGTGTAGGAGGTGGGGTTGGTTTATGTTTATGTTTTTTAAAATCAACCCAGCTAACCATTTGTTCCATACTGCACATAATTTGTTGCTTCTCTTTTAGCACTCCTTGGAAGACAAGCTTTGGAAATAAATATACATCTGGCAAGTCTGAAAGACAGGACTTTAGCAAGCACTGCAGGCTAACTGGAATTCCACAGTGGACTATTTGCTGCTTTTTTCAGAGATAAATCAAAAGGAGAGGAAAAGAAAAAAAAACACTGGTAGAAATACCTATCCAGATTAAATTGCAGTGGGAGCAAAAAGGTTTTTATCATGTTAGCGATATCAACATTTAAGCAGAAATATTTACCAAGAACTGGAGGATTCAAATGCACATTCCTGGTTTACCTTGTTAATTCTTTGCTTTTCCATTTCCAAATTTTCTACCATCTGCAGCTCTGATGTCTCCCAGCAAACCCACATTACCACAGCCTGGTCTGGTTGATTATTAGGTACGCTTGGTCTCCCAGCCTAGTGGAGCCAAACTACTTAGCAGAATACTTTGCTCATCTGTAAAACAGCATCCCTTTTACACAGAATATGCTTTATTCAAGATATTTACGTGGGAAATAGCAGTATTTCACAAGACTGGAGAACAGTCTGCAACTTTCCACCTCCAAGCTCTTTCTTGCTTTAAGAAACTGGTGTCTGCCCACGAGGGAGAGGGGTCCTGATCTCTCAGAAGTTTGTGCTAAGAGGGGTAGGAAGTTTAGCACCAAAAGCAAGGTTTCATCTACAACAAATTTCTGGCCAAAACAGTCAGCTGTAAGAACTATTATTATGACTAATAGATGCGGATATCCAAGCAGCCAGAAAGAAACTCTCAGCACATGGCCTGATCCCTCCTGATAACCAAGTTGCTTCACGTGAAACCGTTCAGAAAGAGAGAAATGGTGCAATTGGGACTACAGACTCATTCCAATGACATTGTGGAATATAAACCAGCTCAAGATGATCAGCCACCACACAGGCAATCAGGCACTATGCTCATCGAAATGCTATCTAGAGAAAAAGCTGGTTACTTATTAAATCAGAGTTTATATTGATACAGAGGAAAACAAATGCATATTTAGCTTTTTGTGTGGATGGAAATGCATCTTGCTAAAGAAACTCCATGAAGTCTGTGTGCTCAGTGCGTTTCTCTGGGATATGACCCTATACCACACAGCAGCTCACTTATTTTTTGCTGATTTATTACGGAGCGTGAACCAACTAGAAAGTGTTTTCTCCAAATGCTTGCCAAAAGCCAAAACAACACAAGAAAGGGTTTTGCAGGTGAAAGTACCAAAATTTGTGTACCCGCAGGTGCAGAACTGATTAAAAGGCATGCATAAAAGGAGGTAATTTCTAAGCAGGTGTTTGTACTTACAAAATACAAATTAAGATATTTATACATACTTTATTGAAGTTTCTATAAATGGAGTTAATCTAAAGATATGTCTAAATATGTACCAACTTTAACTAATTTTAGATTAATGAACAAGTTTGTTAATGACACTTTTATTTTAGAAAGTGCTAAACAGTGTTCCAGAGCAGAAATGTGCAAGTACCAGAGACAAAGTGCAGGAGGACTCATTTCTTATTTTTCTATAGAGAAATTCTGCACTAATACAAATTGTCAAATCACATTATTTGACAGAATAAAAAGTGACCTTTTCAATATTATCCCAGTCTCATTACTTCTGATTATTTTCTTTAGTTAAATTTATCATTAACTATTTTTATCCATGAAACCAGGTGTACTTATGGAATTAGTCTCTGTTATGTATTTATTTGCGTTTCTTATTTTGATTTGTTTTAAATGTAATTTAAGACCTCATGAACAGTAACCAAACATTTACGTATCTATTTGTCCTACTGCTATTTTGCTATGCATGGAATTCATGCATTGTTGTTTTCTGTAACTATCACCCCCTATATACTCTCAACTATCCTTAAACTTTGGACTGATTTTCTTTTTTTCCTGTGAGCGCCTATTATTTAGTTATTCAGTAGCTACTAGCAGATGAGAGATTCATTCTTCATTTATTGGACGGCCATTATTCCATGTTAAAAGTCCAAAGATATCTGGCAATAAATAACTAAGGATATTTTAATAAGCGGTTACAAACCTTAATGCAGTGCTTTCTAGGAACTACGTATCTGCATGACATATATAGCCCATTCCCCGCTTTATCTGCCAATTTTCAGTCACTATCTTTTTAACCCAAATAGCATGAAATAGCATTTAGATAGTATCTTAGATGAACTGTTTCATTGTGCTCCAATCCTTTTTACCAGATCAAAATCCATCTCTGAGGTAGTTTCTCACTCCACGTCCTTTTCTTGCCACATGGGTATTTCTTTATTGAATAACTTGACAGATAAGAATTAACATGTCCTTTTCTGTAGGCTTGTTTGCACAATAAATTACAAATAATCCAGATATTCACTCAAATTATAGCATTTTGATTGTTTTCCTTTAAGTGTCCAAATTTTAGCCAGGAACTAATATTAACAACACACTGCCAAAAACCTTTACAAATTGGGTGCCTTCAGAGTCCACCAGCTCTGTAGCTCCTTTCTGCCTCTGTTAAGCTGTCTCTTTCCATTTACGCTCCACATTTGAACTCTGCGGATGTGTACTCTATTTAATTACACAGTGACAGCATGCACGAGGCACTAGACACTGTCAAAATTTGAAGGCAGGCAATCCCTAAAGACACAGTTTGCTATTTCTACTGAATGGCTATTGTTTCTCGCCTAGTTCAGTATTTTTGCTGTCGCCACATAAAGGAGTTTTCTGTAGAGCGTTTCAATGGGCTCAGCCTGTGCCAACTTGCTCCTTTTAGCCCCATGTTTTCATGTTGACTTGGATGTGAGTACTTATCTACTTACAGTAGTCTTACTGCTGCTTTTATTTGTGCCAGCAAAGAGTTTTTCATATTTCAGCTCCTAGCCTTCCTCCCTGACAAACACATATACTGTCTTAAAAGAAAGAAGGAAAAAATGTTGAGAGAAGAGCCAGTGTTTTGCTCCTCAAATGAATCCTAGAAGACAAAGATCAGAACTAACTAGACAAAAATGCCTAGTTAGTCACTGCATAAAGAAAAAAGCTGCATCAGCTCTTCTCTGACCCTTTTTCTCATTAGTACTCAGGAATTCACCTTGCTCAATGTGGCATGTCTTCCCAATTAGAGCTCAGGCCTCCAAAAAGGATACCAAAGTGGTAAGGATACTATGTGAAGTTGGGATTGTTCTTATGACCTTGCTCAACTGCTGCAGCCGCTGGGTAGAGCACATCCATACAGCAGCTGCAAAATTTTCCATAATTTCCTGGAGTCAATAACAAGAGCTGGGCATGAGACCTCTAGCTTAATAGGTAAATTTTCCGGTAGAGTTGAGGATCGCAGGAAAATCAGGACAGGGGATTTTTCTCAGTATCGGAGTGGGTTTTGTCCAAGGTTGTAGTTCGGGTCCAGAGTTAGTACTGATAGAAATCCAGGAAGAATTAACACAGGTCTGGCTATTTTGATCTTGTCTCTCTTGTGACTTCCAAAACATTGGGGTTTGGATTCCAAACAGCTTTATAAACATTATTCTCTCTTTCTTTGGCTAAAAATATGCCACTTCCACTTTGAGCTCCTGTATGCTGATGACCATATATATTAATCCCTGAATTACTTCAGCTAATAAGCCCCAAATCCTTAAACTGAAAATCAACTCTGAAAACACAGATTACATCAGTCCAGTTCCAGTGTTCCGTTACTTGCAACTACGGGACTAGGTCTATTGCAGAGAGTGATGAGGACCTGAGCACGAATGCGTGTTCATAACATGAGAAGTGTTTATAAGCAGGTAACTGGTTCCTTCATAAAATGCTTCCCTCTTTGGGCTCTGATCACAGCTGCTTTTGCAGAACATTATGAAGATAAATTAAAAAAAAAAACAACAAACCAAAACCAAAACACCCTCTTCATCCTAGATGGGAGATGTTCTTTCTCTGGAAAGGATGCTTCCTGACCAATTATAAACCAGAACAATTTACTGAGTTAAAGGCTTCTACATTTGGCCATATGCGTTTTTCTTTAGAAATGCAGCAACAATCAATCCAACATGAAAGCCAGACAGACATGTGACTGCCACTGCCCGCTTTAGGTGGAAATTCTCTTTTATTAGAAACTGCAGAGCATGTGTGTGGGCAGGAGGGAGCAGGGCGGAGAGGTTTAGTTCCTGGTTGTCATTCTTTAGGCGTGACCACAATGCTGCAATCTCTGGAACGCAGCTGGACAGAAAGGATGAGGAATGTCCCTGCCTCCCTTGGGGAAATCAGTCTGATGATGCCAGGAGCTGTGATTTGTCTCTCCAGGAATGTTGCCACCTGCAGCAATTAAGCCTCCTCTATAATATGATTTAAACAAGAGGATATTTTTCCTCAGAAACTGCCAGATCATTGTTTCCTCCAAGTGCCTCTGACAGGCAAGAAAATTAATGCAATGAGGAGTCCTCAAAATGGGGTACTGTGGCTGTCCTGAAAGCAGGTGAGGGATGCTGTGCATAGCTTGACAAAATTAAGTGAGCCTGACAGCTCCATCATCAGTTCCCCAGACATATCCATCAGCTAGCGTTAAAGGAGCTGAAACCATGTCTAATCTCTATGCTATCATCCACCTTCACTACCTTTGTTGGACATGAAACAAAGTGCATGTGTAAAATCACTGCTGGATGCATTTTATCATTCCACATACCACAAGCAGACTTCCCAACGAACTCCGATGGCTTCTGTTACATATCAGAAGACAAGAGAAAAAATATACAGACATGGATTTTTTTTTAAGTCTTTTTTAAAGCCTTTTAAAGTTTCCTTAGGATCTCCCTCAAAACAAAACCCTTATGTCAACAGAAACTCTTGCTTAGATATGCTTCACCCGTTGTTTTTTATGAATGTGCATGATCAAAGAATAACAGCTTTCACAGTTAAGAAAACACAGTTACACAGATCACACTTCACCCACAAAAGGTCAGATAATGCAACGTGCTATATGTTAAATACACACGAGAGGGATACGTTCCCCTTGAGCACACCGTGATGGGGAGTGGGGAGTTTTTTAGGAACATATTGTCCATCTTTTCAGGACACCCTGCAAAGCGCCTTTGCAAAGATCTTACCTGTTCAGTGATGAAGGAGCTTGAAAAAGTGACAGCTGACCAGAAGAAGATCCCACAGCTGAGAATGATCTTTCTGTTGAAACGGTCACCAAGGTAACCAAAGATAGGCGCCGCAACCATGAAACTACAGATGAAAACTGCAAAGGAGAGAAAAAGGAAAGAAACGTTTAATAAACGTCAGGCCAAGAACATGAAAACTAATTTTCTGCAAGCCAAATCCTCTAGAGAGCAGTTCCATCTAATTAGACATTCTGCATCCCTGACTTACAAAGTTGCGCAGTCTGATACACTTTCAAAAGTCAGTGTTTCCTTAATCAAACAGATTTTTCATTCCCTGAGAAATTTCAGGCCAGTGAACTCATATTACATTTGAAAGCACCAGCCCCTCACGGTTTGCTGAGAGCTCAGCATCCAGGGACGGGCAAAACCAGGACAGAATAAATTAAGAGCTTCTGCCCGAATGTCACTGAGAAGGTGAAGTGGAGGCTGGAAGGAATTTCCAGCAAACAGAAAGCAAGCCAAGGGCTCCTCGTTGGCTTTTGCAGCAGAGACCAGAGAGAAATAGGCCATAGAAACTGAAGTTCTTTCATCCTTCCTAGCAGTATTTTAAGGCACCCAGGAAACAGTGAGGAAAAACAGTAAACACTACTATCATCCTACTGGCACCAGCCCTGTAGTTAGACAGAGAACTCCTCATTAGGTCCTTTCACCAGTACTGAACTTGTATTTAAACCCATCACTGAGCAACAATTTCACTAAAAGGAAGAGTTTTAACCTACAAAGCCCTAGCAGGCCAGGAATGTCCTCTTCTGAAAGACTACAAGTTCACCTTTCCCCTTTGCTTCCCCCCCAAAAAACCCCAAAGCATTAACCCAAGACCTTCTGTCACATAGGAATGAGGCTCTTGATAGAATAACCTCTGCAAAATCTCCTCAACTTCAGAGTTCACTCCTCCAGCCCAGCTCAAAACAATCTTGGCCAGTGACACCACTGAAAACACCTGAAATGAGGCACTCACACCATATTCACGACTAATTTGGAACTTGGCAGAAATTGCCAGATTTTAAGCTGATTTATACCTGGCTTTTGTCTGTCCACATTAGAGATTTGGGTAAGAGCAACTACATCGATTTTACTGCCCTGTAGCATGAACTTTCTGACTTTCACTGACTGTCTGGGTTCAGCAAACCCAGGAGGATTCGGGTAGGCCACCGGAATACCTGGAGATCCCTCTTTAGTCAGAGTTATGACTCTCATTAATTATTGGGCAGTTCCTGGAAGGCAGGGTGGGCTTTTGGCATTGTCTAACCCCAGCTGTCTACTTTTAATTGTATAAAAGGGGGTGGAGGGGATAGAATAGGGAAAAATAAAAAGGCAAGAGCAGAGGACACACACCCCTTTGGTTGGAAAGCATGCATAAAATTAAAGTGGTTAAGACCCAAATTATGAATTTTCATGGCTGATGACATACGATAGCTCAAAAACGTGCAGAGTGCTGAACTATGAAATTATCTAAATGTCTCTTCTTTTTCAATATATTAAGATGTCAAAGCTGCTTTATAAATAATACATACCCATTTGCATCTATATTTTGTGAGTCATGTGACTGTGTGCATATCAATTTTGCACTTTGGTATTTCATAGGAATTACAGATTTAGTCTTTTTAAATTTAGAGTAAAACAAATGGAGATAATACAGAAATTTTAAGACATGAAAAGAAGCACATGCAACATTATATCGCACATACAGCCCAAGAGCCCCACCATGCCGCTGACACTGGTTCCCTGCTTACTCGCAGGACAGGGACTGCCTGGGTAAATGCTCTCCTTCCCTCGCAGGGACATTTTGTCACGCTCGCCCACCCCTGCAGCACAGTCCAGCTCCCTGAGCTAGCTGCACATCCCTGAAACCCTTGATCTCCAGTGAACTTGGCTCTAGTAGACCAGAAGTGGCTTACAAATCTCTACTCTGCAAGGGTACATCTGCACTGGCCCCAGTCCAACAAGGCACTTAAGCACATGCTTATATTAAGCACTTTAGAGTCATCAATTCCATGATTAAGTGCTTTCCTGAATTAACACCAAAGTGTTTGGCACCTTGCAAAGCTGGTGCGGCAACCTGGCACAAAGGGTACGTGACTGTTTATTGGGAATGAGAAGCAGAAAATTACTGTGACTCGTACAGAGCAGCGTGCCCATTGCAATCTGACCTTACCCTTGGAAGGACACAAATTCATTCATCTCAGAATCAGATATTCTGCCATTTTTACAACATAAAAAGACATGAAGCTAAAAAAGCTTCCAAGGGAAAAATCAGAAACATCCAAGTCAGCATCCCGCAATTTCAAATATCAAATAACCTGATTAATTCAACTTTGAGACATGGAGGGTGCGATCCAAAATTCACATTAATCAGTGGCATTATTAGCTTCAGTGACCTCTGGATCATAAATGCGAAGTCTAATTCTGGAATTTGGGCAAAAGCAGGCAAAAAGCACAAACCTCCTCTTTCCAATAAAACAAACCGAAAAAAAGATCGTCCAATGCCTTCCAACAACATACATCCTGCTGATACTCAAATCCCTTTGGAGAATTTATTTTTGGAAGATTCTAAACTGAGCTGTGAGCTCTGTCACCGGTAAGCAGCTGACTTGACAGCTCCACAAGGTGTAAAACAAAAGGACAACAGAACCTAATAAATAATAGGTAATGGAACACAGCTGTCGTAATAATAAATGCAATTTATATCAGGGTATTTATGACCCAAATACGCATCAGAGCATTGATTGACTCAAATAAATGCAGAATATGATGGCTGTGTGGTCTGCCAAAAGGATCTGCCTGTTACAGGCATTTCCTATGAATCAATTTTTGCAATTACTCCTGCAAATGACAGACGAGACTCCTGAACAACAGACTGGGTTGGCAGAATAGAGGTGAATGAACCTAGGGCATGTTACCAGGTGGGATGGAAACCCGAGTTACTCGAGACCAGGAGTTGAGGTTCTGCGACAACTAAATACCATGAAGGAGAGATCTTATCCAGAAGACAGAAAACTGCCAACACGTTCAGTTGGAGAGAGGGGCAGCAGAAACATGATTAATCTGTAGCGAAAGATGGCTGCAGCATAACACAGAGGGATGCATTCCAGTAAAGGAGCCTGGCCCTTGCGCCAGCCTCTTCCCATCTGGCTCCTCTCCCCTCTTCCACAGCATTTTCTGCTCCTTGCACTCACCCACTCCCCAATTAATACCGAAGTGACACCATAGCAGCTGCTGCTTCGGCTCAACCCACTGCCATAAATCTTTTATATTAGGAGAGCGCTGTGGCAGAGGCTGGCATTTCATTTGCCTCTTCCCAATCAACAGCTCCTCCTCCCATTTACACTTAAAGCCATCTCAGAATACTACCAAGTCTTCAGAAGACGTACAGTGCAAGCCAGGGCAGAGTTAGAAATCCACTGGGATTTGGGGTGAGCTACTGAAAAGGTAGTGATCGCGTTCAGAGCAGCTGTGGGCAGGGATAGCTATGTCAGTCACCATTATGTTTGCCGTACAGCTAATTTCTCTTGGTAAATCATCTCCAACGGTGCCAGCAGAAGTGGCTTGGTCCCAGCACTGGGTGGAGCTGCGATACATTTCTGCAGGAGCAAATTATCACGTGAGGAAAGGATGAATAAACAGACACATAATGAATGCCATCCCAGGAGGGAGGTTCTTTTAAGTACAGGTATTTTCAAAAGGAGATCCCATTTGTCATTATACCTCCCTTTGTGGCTTAGCCGCTGAAATGCCGACTGCGGTGAGAATGCAGGAAGAGTATAATTGCCCAAACAGGACAGCTTGGTGTCTATTTCTGCGTCTGAATGCCTGTCCCACCCTGTTACAGGTGCACAAGCACCTTTGCAGCCAGCACTGCCCAGCTTTGTCTGTGCATGGCTGGAATTACAAAAATGTGCAGCATAAAAAAAAAAATACATAAAAATCTTACACTTCCCACCCAAACACCCACCAGAGAAAGGAAAGCATCCTCCCCAGCCTCTATTGCCTACTTCACGTACTGTAGCTTCAGTCATCTTTCAGGGATTATGGCCAGGGAGCTGCTCCGCACGTTTCCCTCTCAAGAGCTGTCTGTGTACCCAGTGGAAAAGTAAACCCCCAGACAGTGGACACAAAGGAGACGAGGGGAGAGGGAGAAACTGTAGACTTTCTATTTAACAGTCACAAAAAGCTCCTGCCTACTGGAACTAGACTTCACTGCTCTTATTTTTCTCTTCTTTCCCTCCAAACAAAAATTTACCAGCTTGACTCTACAACTGTTCCCTGAAACAGCTCTGACCCATCAGCTTTCCACCCCTTGATTCCAAAGACACTGTTGCCTCTGTCTCACTTGCTCTTTTCTTACGTGGATTGATCAACCCTTTGTATCGCAGAGAGGGGCTTCTCCTGCCAGCGGGTCATCCACGTAGTATAACCAAGAAGGAAGAGAGGCATTGACAGAGGCTGCATTTCCTCAGTTACGGGAAGGTTGAGAGGATCACAGGAACCTCCAAGAAAAGATCCCTTCTTTCCGTTTTGACTTCAAGCACACAGGGTTTCTTTTTTCCTATCAGGAATAATGCTAGAAAGGTTCAGGTTCAGGTAAAAATAGCTTGTTCTCTCTACGCAGGGATGCTCAACAAGAAAAAAAATAGTGGCTATCTTTGAGCTCTGAGTCAGCATGAAACCGTATATACACGTCTAATTGAGTGCTGACAATGTGTTTGGCTCTGTGGAAGGCAAACCCAGACAGCCTCTGCCTCAAGGGACTGGCAATCCACTTAGACACAGCAAAGAGCTATGTGCTGTGAGGTTGTTAATATTTTCCCAGCAACAAATTTCCAAACAATGAGAACACCTAAACACCCAGCTCATTCTGGATAGGATAATTTACGGGTGTGTACAAGCAAAATCCTGCTCTTTCCACATGAGACACTGCCCTGTTGGGATTTGTTCGAGCCACTTCTACTCCAGAGACACTTGGTCGTGAACGCACGTGTTTCTCAAGCTGCTTATGGGACCAGCTGCCATCTACCTGCAATGGTGAATAAAGACTCTCCCAGGGGCCCAACCGGCCCCTCTGTTTCAAAGACATGTTTTTGCAATGCTGCTTTTTTAATTTTCATTATAGTTTTATGCTATAATACTACTACTCAGCACATACACACACAGCACATTTAATCACAGTGAGGCTTGGGACAATTTAGAAAGGAAGTTAAACATCATTAATTTCTACTTCAGGGGTAAGGAAATTAAGACACAGGAAAGTGACCTGCCCAGGATGAACTACAGAAATCTTGAACCCATGCAGGTCTTCCAGCTTCAGCAGTGTCCTGTTTACAGGACCATATCTATGCTAAAGGTATTTTCGAAGGTCTACAGACACAATTAAAAGCAATTTTTTTTCTTACAGCACCATACAAGCCAAGCAAGAACAAAGATCCTTTCATGCTACTTAACCATTGAACCTGATAGTTTAGACACAACATGGTGATGTGACCAAGGTCAAAGTGATATCTGACTATGGGGCAATCCAAGGCCCTGGGAAGTCTCAGCAATGTGATTTAAAACATTCATCCTTTGATGGAGATGAATTCTTACAATACAATTAATTGCTTGTACAAAAATACCACCCTTCAAATCATCATTATCACAAACTCTACTATAGGTACGCTGTTACATCACTCTCCGCATGGACTTTGTTTTACTTCATTTCTAATTCAACAGCCAACAGATGGATCACGTTACTGCATTTTGCCAAGTGCAAAACACAAGATCACTGGGTTCCAGACTATCATGCAGACTAGAAGTTTCTGACAAGTGTAAGGAGCTTTGAAACACACCACCAGTTCCGTATGTCATGCAAAGCTGTCATATACCGACAGCATCGAACACAGGAACATTTAAAAAAAAAGGCTTGAGAACAAGTCCAAATCAATTGGACTTAAGTATACAAATGTTTGGTTCGGATGTGGCCTGAAATGCTCTCCCAGAACAGACCACAACAGTGAATTTCATAAATGCCTCATTCTTGTGTGCTTGTGTCCTCAGCAAATTAATGAGGAGAAAAGCAGTGCTTTAAAAGGTGTGGACCTAATTACTCACACTGATTGCATTTCTCTAATATCTCTCTGTTTGGCAGGACACTCTAGACTGCCTTTCCCTCACTGCAGATGCCACTCATCAGTATTCAAGCTCCAATCTTGTCTTCTCCGTAGGGAGCATGTTGCATCATGAGGTGCCAGTTTTTTCCTTAGAGCAAACTGATATAAAATATCAACAACATGTTTAGGATGACTTTATACACACACAGTTGACATACACATTTACATTGAGAAGGCGGCTGCTGTATGATACCACTCAATTTCATTTGCTGTGACAGGGTCAGAAACCGGTTACAAAAACACACTTATGAAGTCAGACAAGGCCTGAACACAGCTTTCCTGGCAAGTTCATGATTGACTCAACAATACACAAGATGCAGCCCCGGGAAGAATTCAGTACTGATAATTCCACGGCTTTCCCTCACTGCAGAGACCAGATTCTTCCAAGAGTCAGTCCTTATATTCCCAGCAAAGGATATCCTGAAGGCTTGCTTTGTTTACCTTAGCCAACAAGAATAATTGCTTCAGTGGGAATTGCTGGGAAATCCACTCCTTGGAAGCAGAAAATCGGGAAAGAATACCCAGAAAACCAATCCAATTAACACATTAATGCCACCTGAGCTTTGAGAGGAACTGTGTTGGGCAAAGAGCAACCACTGTGGTCAAATATAAGTAATTGCTGTAAAAACTGCCATGCATAGTACAGTATATCATTGATCCATACAGTGGTGAGTATGTGATGTTACGGATGTGAGAGATATTTCACTCACTCTGTGCATTGCTGCATAGAGATGGAGAAATATTCCTCTTCAGTCCCAAATGCCTAGACAACAGCTACAAGAAATAACGCTAACAAAAAGTGAAGGCTAAAAAGGGAAACAACCCTTACACGTTGAGTACTGTTGCCCACAGACTGGCAAAGACTAGAGTCCAATGGCCATGGCAGTTCCTTACAAGAGTAGGCTTACAGACAGAATCATTCAAATACAAATCAAACCTTGAAACATTCAACTCAACAAATCCATCTGCAAGTACTGCTGCATGTCCAATAGTGGAAGTAAAACCATAGCTGCAAGACGTGAACTACTGTCATTCTGGTCTTCTAAAGAGCCCATTTTAAGGGCTGTTGAGAGGATATAGGACAGTTTGATCACCACCAGTGAGAGCTGACTACTGCAAGACATGAACTACTGCCATTCTGGTCCCATTTTAAGAGCCCATTTTAAGGGCTGTTGAGAGGATATAGGACAGTTTGATCACCACCAGTGAGAGCTGACTATAACCAGTGAGCTGTCAACTGCCGACTCTGGCACTGCTACTGGCGGGCTGAGACAGGCACGTGCCTGCAGCCAGCAGCGTTACTGCTCATAACCAGAAGACAGAGACCGACCCAGAAACGATCAGGTACAATGCACTGCAGAGAACGCGAACCCTGCCAGAATATATACTGCCTCCCACATAAACTTAAAGGAAAGACAAACAATGTTTCCAGCCTACTTTCTATAGACCTAAGCCAGAGTGATCAGTTTTATAGAGGTACTATGGTCCATAGCATACCAGCACTCCCTAAAGAGTAGCAATGATGCTCCTCTCACTCAGGCCTCACAAATACTGCTGTCACGTTTCAAAGTTTGAAATCAATCTTGGTTTCCTGGTTCAGGCAATCAGCACTGCAAAGGCAAGGAAAAGATGGCTTTGAATTAAAAGCCAAGATCTAAAACAGCACTCAAATTTTTCACTTTTTTTTAATTAATTTCCAATATTATGTCAATTGAAGCTGCATTTGAAGATTCAGCCATTCGTATCTTGCTTATTGCTAAAGCAATTAAGTAGACGGTTATTCACAGTTATTATTCCACAACCATTTCCCACATCCACTGAGGTCCAATTCTGTCATGCTGTACTTCAAAATTTTTTATCTAAGCGTACAGTGGAAAAGCTGCAATTTACTGTGCCATTCAGTCTCTCTGGATGTCCAGCAAGTTTACTTGGAGCAGGAGCTAACTTGCTGCTAGATTAAATTTTGAACAGCTGTATACAGACAACAAAATTTAAAAAGAAAAGAGGAAAAACCCAAACCCACCTTCTGCTTTTCACTTTGGGAATTACAATGATTACATTACCATTGTTTTAAAGGGATCTGGGCAACCTGAACATCAATAAACCAGTTACTGTGTTCCTAGAGATGTGCTTCATAGTACAATGCTGCAGGCAGCAATCCAAGGGAACGGTTCCAGTGTACAGCTTACAGTCCACCGCTTCCCTCGCGCCTAAACTGGCACTTGCCTGACCCTGCAGTCAGCTGGTTCTGGGAGACCAGCAGATAGCCAGCCCTGATGAACATCTTCTGCAATGAAATAAATAGTGTATTTGCTAGCAGAATGTCTTCTGTGGCTACACAGCGTGTTTGATTGGGGGATTAAAATTTACACATGAGAACATTTGAGGAGGAGCAGACACCACCTCTCCCCATCAATTAAAAAAAAAAAAAAATTCTTCACGTCTGGGTCAGTTCCACAATCTGGTTTGTTACATGGTGGGCGAAAAAGAGGGGGCAGGAACAGGAGGCTGTGACAGAGTTTGCTTTCCATGGCAGTGCCATATAAAAGGCATACAAATTATTGCCTAAGGACACCATTAGATTGCTGACACTTAGGAGCAGAACCCAGAAAATGAGCTTGTCTGTCGGTGTTTAAACACTGCTTTTGCATTTCTTACCATTCGGAAATTAATGATTAAATAAGTCAAGGCCACTTTTGTTTTATGGCCACTTCCGCTTTGAGTTGTATTTCTGCAAAATGCTTTTAGTGTGGTTTGATTTAGACTCCTGACCAAAGTCGACGGAAGGACTCCCACTTGATTCAGTGGGCATTAGAGCTGAGGTTTTTGTTTAGATGTAACTGCTTATGAATCCCCAATGACAGCAGAGATCAGAACCTCTTTACTAGTAAACACATTTTAGTACTTGTAAGTTTACTGCATCCCTGTAACATAAAAGGTTATTACTGGGAAAAGTACAGACAAAAAGAATTGTCAAAAGGATGAAACAGGTCCTTTTACAGGAAAACATTAAACATACTGGAAAAGAAACAACTGATGTGGGATATAGACGAGATCTAGCACCATGAGTAGCATGGAAAAGGGGAAAACAGAATCCTCTCTCTTAGAAGACCGACCAGGTGGCATCAAATAAGACTGGCAGCTGCAAAATTCAAATCAAAGGAGATATTTCATGCACAAAACTTTTAAACAAACACTGGGATTTTATCACAGGATGTTATGGAAGCTCAGTGTTTGCTATTTCAAAACAAGATTGGACAAAATCCTGGAAGAATACTAATGTAAGGACTGTTAAAGATAACTCCTCCGGTTCAGAAAGGCCTCAACTATCCAGTTGATAGGGTATACCACGGAACTATCACCATAATCTTGTCCTGTTCTTTTATTTTTTTCCCCCATATATGTGCTATTGATCACACGTAAAAGGACCTCTGGTCTGGACTGGTACAACTATTCCCATGTTATTCTGAAAAAAACCATAAAAAATTAGGAAGACAAAATTGCATCTGCATCATTTCCGCCAGCTTGATTAGGTAATGGCTTATTAACATGTTATTGAGTTGCACCTAAAATTATTTCTAAAAGCTGGAACATGGTTCACAGCTACATTTCTAAAACCAAAAGTGGCTTTGTACCTGCACACGCACACTCGCAGGGTAAAGTAATGAAGTACCCAGTCAGTTAACAGAAGCTTTGCCCCCTTGCAATTTCTTCTCCATTTGACTTAACTGGCTCTGACTGTTTGAGAACTTTGCAGGTTAACACAGTGGAGTGAAAGAGGACACGGTCCCTTCCTGGCTGCAGCCTCGGTACTCATACGATGCGTGACATGGGTCGGTTTGCCATTGTGCAATTAGTTGCAGGAAAACATTATTAACTTAGCTAGCCAATTAGGATGGGTATGTATTCATTCTGGTCAATTCTGAATTAGACATGAGATCCCAGAGGTACGGAGATTAGTCAATAGCTTTGCAACACTGCAGCATCATGAGTGATGCTGCTACAAGATTGGTTCTGCCTCAACATGACTAAAATATACCTAGAACAGTCTTAGCTGCTGTTACAGAAACAGCCAGTAATCACTCCTAGCACTCATGAAAGTCTGCATTTGAAAGAATAGTGGTTTTGCTTTTCCCTTTCTGTGCAGTTTTCCAGGACGTTCTGCACACGTGCTGTCCATCTGAGAGCTTCAACCACAAATAAAGCTCCAGCAGGGAGGAGGGCTGCTCTCATTTGCCAGGAGGATGAAGCACCTACACTCAGGGCTCAGGGCTAGAGAAAGGTATCTCGAGAGAAGCATTTAAATAACCACAAAACCAAAGGATCTTTATTTTGTTCTATCCCCTTCCTGTACTTGAGATCTTTCTTTTTCCATTGCAATTATGATACCAGGCACACGCTACAACCGCATTCACAGAAGCCTTTGGAAAGAAAGGTGAGATCTTTTGAAAGAACTGGTCAGACTTCCCTTGTGCCAGTATTAGAGTTTGTGTGGACACCTGGAGAGCAAAATCGGGGAACTGTTGAGGACTGTAAATTAAACCACTATCTCTTCTGGCAGGGTCCCTGACCTATGGCACAGCAGTGCAAGTGCCAGGCAGGCAGCATAAACAGCTGGACAGAAGCGAGCCGCTTTCCTTAGGGCAGGAACAGTTATCTGCACCTTTGCCCATAAAGCCTTTTCGACCACGGCGTGCACTTAAACACACCAAGAAATGACAGCCTAAAGCTGATAATGCAGAATAATCTAAATCCCTTGATCCTTGAAATCTGCATTGAGTACCATGCATGAGATTTAACTAGCAATAAAATACTTTAAATCTGTTACTTGCTTAATAGAATGACACATCATTTGTATCTGGTATAAAGAGAAATAATGTTCCTTGTTTCCAATTTGAGATAGAGGGGGAAGACTGTTTTCATCCTAAAAGGAGGTTTACCATCCTTCTTTACAACTGCACCACTAATCCTGCATCCTACCTCAACTAACATTTTAATTTCAAATAATTAACTAGTGTGCAACAGGAGTTAGGTCTGTCTCAAAGAGAAATCAATCTCAAAACCTGCTTCCCGCAGCAACAGAGAACAGGAGAGAGAGGAGACACTTTGAAAGTATGGTGTATTACTAATAAATTCTTTGCTACGTGTTATTTACCAACAGCAGCAGCTTCTTAAGAAAAACAATGCGATAGGAAGTGCTTCCAATTCTTTTTAGAGTGGAATCAAGAGCTTCTCATGCCACAGTACTCACGGGAACTTGCTAAAAGAAATGTTCATCTGACATATTCTTATCGCGGAGCTTTTGTCAGACCAGGTTTGTTTGGGTTTGTTTTTAAAAGGAAATTCTCAAATAAATGACTATTCTGCAGTAGGAATGCCTTGCTAACCTCTACACCAGTTTCTAATAGCTGCTGGTTGCATTTACAAAGTGGGAGAAACCCTGCAGTGACCAAACACATATTTCATAAATATGCCATAGAAACAGCTAGGGGCACAGGACAGCTAACGCAGCTACAGCTCCATTACAGGGCGAGGGATTCGGGGAAGGCTGGTGCGCAGATGCAGGTTTTGCTAGTAGTCTCGGCCAGAAAGAAACCCTCAGCCATCGCCTTCCACCAGGGCCGCAAGCTGAGGGGGGATTTTGCAGCTCTCAGTCCTGAGGGCTGTGCTGGTGGGAGCTGAGGGGATGCCTAGAGTGGCAAGGAAAAGCAACATCAAAGCCTTGCAAATCCACACGGCTCTGCTTTGGGAACGGGGAGGGGGACACAGTTCTTTGCCAACATTCTCCCCAGGCAGTCAGTGGGACCGATTGATTTCTTTTTAATTATTATTACAGTTCTTTAGGGGGCTGTTGTACCGTCTATAGTGGGCTTGGCAAAACACACGCTCCCTCTTTTGAATGGAAAATGGCCATACTCTCATTTTAATTATGCAATTGGCTATCAACTAACACAGCACTGACAGCCTCATTACAAACATTTTCCACTCTGGCCAGGACAGAGGTATGAAATGAGACTTTGCTCTCAAGCTTTTAATGTCTATCATTGACATCCACCAAAGTTGGATGTATCTGCAGATTGCATGTTCCAGAAATTGCTCAGGAAAGCATGTAAACACAGGGCAAATGGACAGGAAACGCTTTGGGGTTAATGGGAGACCTCCAGTGCGCTCCAGATCCTGCTTCGGTATTGTCACCAAAGTGCCGGAGCAGAGCACCAGTGTCTGGACAGGGAAGGACAAGGAATCACATTCACAACGTGCATTTGCACATGTGCAAATAAAAGTGTGTCAGGGTTTGGTAAGCAAACTCCTTTCACACCATTCTTCTGCAAAATTGTTACCTTTCCAATTCAAGCCATACATCTTCAAGAGTGCTTTTAGCAGACCAGGAAAATGGCATCTTTTAAAATCAATAAAACCTCAATAACTAAGAAAGTTATCAATCTGAAGGGAAAATTGCTGATTCATCTCTGTGTATTGTAGCTAACTTCCTTCGCAGAGGTCAGTTCAGATCTTTCTAAATTTCTAAACAGACCACCTTCACCCTGGGCTTACGCTGCCTGCCTCTAGTTATCTGGAGGAAGGCAAACATTGTCAGATTAAACTGAATTTTGAGGGCTGAAAATATATTACCTCTCATCACAAGAACTTCAAGAGGACATCTGAAATACCTGATTTTTATTCACTTGCTCTAAGATGCAGGCAGCACCAACAAGGGGTATTGCTCTTAAAATCCTGCCATCTGCAGCCTTATGCTAATTCACTTTTTTAGGAATAGAAATCACTGTGGAATGGGAATAAGCTAAAATCCACAGAAGATATGGATGCACAAGCAATTGTGGGCAATTGCTTTTGTTTGATGCTAATCCAACAGCCTGGGATTGTCTTGTTTTCCTCAAAGTTTTTCCTCCAAATTTCCCCCCTCCTAGGGATCTTAGTGCTTGATATAGATAGCTTCGTATTTACTTGTGGAGGAAGCACATAAATTTCTTAACACTGCCCACCAAACCCATACTTCTAAAAAGCTGCTTGCCGGTCACAGAGGGAATTTCAGTATTTTGTCCTGCTCAATTGCTTGCTTTTTTCTGAGTTGCCTATAAAATACAATAGTGTCTCATGCAATGACAGCTCCTGCTATGTAAGCTACCACCCATCAGGGACTGGACCAAAACCACACTAATTTTACAGAGGAAATTTCTATAGTGCTGATTGGGTTTCAATTCAAAGCAGCAACACAGAAAGAGAGAAAAGCATCTCTTGATGGAATCTCACAGTTTCTCCTTAGCAGCAGTGTCCATCTTTCTGCCTAAGGCGTTGGCAGTGTATAAATAATAACAATTCCCCCAATAAAAGATCTTTCATGTAACCGCAGGAGACCACTTCATAAGAACACGAGAACAATGGCAACAGATCAGAAAACCATGTAGTCTTGCATCCTGTCTGTGACAGTGACAGCAATCAGATCCTTCCGAGGAAAGTACACAAAATTCCTACACAGGCAGCTGAATTAGAGGCTGGCTTAAGCCCTCCCAAGAATTATAATGTGTTATCCACATAAAGATCTGGTCTTTTAAGCTCTGGCCCTCACAACACTCCTTGTAGCATTCATTTCCACAAGCTAACTGTTCACTGGTAAGTTTTTGGAGTGCTTTCCAGCAAACTGACCTGTACTGATCGTTGCTGCATTATGAGGAAAGCATAAAGAAAAACACACACCCTACCTTTTCAAGACATTAATTACTTTATGCGCTTTTACATTATCCCCCCCCCTTATTTTTAAGAACACGCAAATTAATAATACAGATTATCTTTAAAACTACTCCCGTAAGAAGGAAGTGAAGGGCATGCACGTGAAGACAAAATGTGAGTACACACAGGGGCCGGGGCTGGCTGGCTGAATTGGACTAGACACGTTGGCCAAGAGTGTCGTATGTGTAAATGCACTTGCTGTCTAGTTTCATTATGAGTCACGAATTCTCTAAAAGGCAAGGAAGGAACCATCTACGCTCTCACTTACCCTGTACCCTGAACTAATTCTTACTTGTTTTATTACCCCAGTCATTACACTTGCACAGTCACAGACGCTGCGTGTTTAGACAAAAACAATTCACCAGTAGCTGCAAGGGCCAGGAAATAAAACGCTGAACCACTAACCTAGGCCGATTAACAGTACAGCGCGGGTCAGGGAGGAGTCTGGATCTACCAGACAGCAGGATCTACCTTTGGCAGAAAATGAGGCTCTAGCCCCTCAGCAGTTACTATGCTGCTTTCTCTTACTGTTAAAGTACATCAGGTAACTCCACCTATGCTTCTCTTAGGGACTGGCATCTAAACGACAAGAGACAGGCTTTCCAGACAACCACCAAACCCCACCATCCTAACAAGATCCACGAGCGAGCCAGAGGCGTTAGGAACATGATCTTATGACATCCAAAATACCCTCAACTCCCACAGCTTTGGGTGTCCAGCACGCTTTAGAGGGAGTCTCGTCATCATTTCAGAAGCAGTGGTCTGAGCACAGGACAGGGGTCATAAATATTTCCTCCTTCCTATCCAATTCCACACGACGCCCGTCAGCACTTAAACAACTCTCTGCCAGGGTACAGAGCCACAGGCTTATCCATCTACTTTTTCAAATGCCAGCAACATTTCAATAGGCTTTTGTACCACGAAGTAAACTCAAAGAAACATTGCTATTGACTGCAATTTGCAATTACATATTGACTAGTAGGACGAGAGAGCTGAACAAACAGCAGGCCACAAATAAACACCTACAATGACAAGCAGTCTTCATCCTACAATGATCCAGAATATGTAAGGAAGCCTCTCTCGCAATTGTAAGTGGCTAGTGCTATTCGACAGAAATTATTCGCTGATTCAATTTTGCTGGCAGTATTTAGAAATGCTCTTGCCTCTTGCTGTTATAAATGGCAATTTGGACAAAGAACAAGTGTTTCAGAGCGGCTGGGTGGCCTTCAAAGAGGGATAAATTCATTTAAGGAAATTGTTGAAATACTGACGAATCCCAATGTTTAATTTGCCATGGTTTGCACAAGGAAAAGGATAACTGCACTGGAGAATGAATCGGGTCTCTGTCTGTCTTACAGTTGTTATTTCTAAGATTATCACCCACATGAATTTTCAAAGTGTCATCCCTGACTTGCAAAAACACTTTAATACCAAGTTGAACTGCAGCTCCAGGAGTGAGCTTTGCAACTCTTCTATCCGTCTGTGGATGAAAGAACATGACCTCTGTAAAAGATCCCAGGGTTAACAGTAGTTTCAATAGCCATGGTGCATAACTGGGCCCTGTTTTAAATAATCCCTCGTTTTAAATTTCTTCTGACTAGTATATTTCTGGTAGAATAAGTACTACTGGAAAACAACATATTGAAATGAATACTGCAATGCGCAAGGTTTGCAAATGCAATGCCTTCATGCATCATCAATTACATTAATGGAAAAAAGGAAAGACAATATTTGGTGTATCCAGGGTTGTTAATGTATCACAAAAAGCCCATTTCATTCAGGCCTAAATATGTAGAAGGTGAGACTGATGACTGACCAGTGGCCCATCTGAAGTCAGTTTATGTTCAGCGCCTATTCCATTCCCTTCCCTAGAAACCACACCATAATAAATGTCCCAAGATGCTAGCTGAGCTTCGTTATTAGCAGTCCCATACAGCCAAAAACCAAACCTTGGGGAAAAACTTGTCATGGCATTGCCAGCAGTTTGTCTGGTGATTAGACAAAGGAGTCTAGTTTCTGGACTACGAATCCATAAAGAACAAGTTCAATAAGTACAAACAAGAAAAACTAATGTCTTTTATAAACAATGCAAACATTTTCTCAGCTCAGTGTGTCACATACTATATTGTCCAAGTCATTGGAAGGTATAACATTAGCAGCTGGTAGGAATATCTCACTGGGGAGCTTTTAATGAAAATTCAACATCCATTGTATAATATCCTGTATTATTACCTTTGCTGCCATAAAACATCCTCAGTGAGAACAAGGGCAACTTTGGACAACTTGCTTTTCCAGAAAATCTCTTCTCTCTCTCTCCGCATTTTTTCCCAGAGATGTTTTCTTTTAATATTTTCTCTTTGTCTTGCCACCCTCCCCCCAAAGTATGACACATTTTGTATCATACTTGCTAATAATTTGCCATATTATTACATCCATGGGTTTCAAAGCAGTTAGCACGCAGCAGGATTGCTATGTTAGCCAAAAAGCTGGAAGTAACTGAAGGCTCAGGATGGGTTAAACACAACTGAAACCACCTGCACATCTCGGCTGGCAGTGCCAGCTGACGGAGGCAGGGTACTGTGCAGACCCACACCACAACAGAGCGTAAAGACCTCACCCATCGGCAGGTTAGATACACGTTTGTGGATTAAGCCTCACTGACCCGGTGAGGAGCTGGAAGGTTGTGTTTGCAAAGCATGCCGAGCTCTGTTTCACTTCACATACCCAAACCTGAATGTCCCTTGTGAACAACACACTAATGACCTCTGTGCCCAGGACACCAGACAGCACAAGAGCCAGAGCAGAGCACCAGTCTACTAGATCCCACTTATTGTTGTATCCATATCTAAAATATCTGTCCCTTGACAGTCACTCTGTAGCCCACAAACCCCAAGTACCTTCAGCATAATAGACAACTCGCGAGGATGGTGTTTTGACAGATCGTGACAGATACTAGGGAAGCTAAGCATCTTGAAGTAGGAGGTTTCTTTTTAAGAAGATCTCACCACATTTTATAAAAAATGCAAAAAAACCCCCCGTAGAGACAGATCCTCTTTCTAGGCCCACATGACTAAGCAAAAGCAACCGCATAGCTGATGACAGTTTCAGCGTTGTGAGCTATAGCAACATAGTAGTACTTTAGATTTATATATTCCAGCAGTGTTCCTGTGAATCCCTGCTTGGGGGACATCATATGGGCAGCATCTTGACAGTGGAAGATGGCAATTTAAAAACAAAAGCGGGGGGAGGGGGAACCAAAACAGCAAAAATTATGAGACATTTTCATGTTCCTGTTCTGCAATTTTACCTTCAAGAAGATTGATAAAGGAGGTGGATTTATCTAGTCAAACACTTGCATGGTTCTCACCATAATAACTCTTTACATCAGCCCTTCTGAACTAATATCTATTTTTAGTATCAGGTTTTTAAAGGATCCTCAACTCAATCACTAATTTTGAGCTTGCAATTTACCCTGGAAGCATTTTTGCTGGTGCAATTTGTGCCACTTAACTACTTTGATTTGCAGGCAGAATTAGTAAGTTAAGCATTTATATATCCTAAACTACACCTGTAAAATGAAAGGCTGCTTTTAAAAACAGCCCATATGCTTAAATTGAATGCAACTCAGTTCAATGACACATGGATCTCTAAAGCACCCTGCACATTCCAGAGTAAGCAAAAAAAAACCCCTTACTTTTTTTTGTGGCAAAGTTATTCTTTAACTCACCCATCTTTCTTACATTCTAGTCACAAAGGCTCTCATGAAATAGTACCTTTCTTTGTCAGACTTTGTCAATGATTTCTAGTGCTCGAAAGGTGTGGCTAAGGGCACTCAGGCACTTTTATTGTTATTTATATTGCCAGGTAGGTTGGACAAAACCACAGGATGCTGAATATACAAGCACGGAGCTGACAGCTAACACCATCAATTGCTGTGCTGACCAGGACCGCTCAAATCCCAGGGTGGGCAGAGGCAAGAATAAAACCAGTAACTGTGATTAAGGCAGAATTAAAAACAAAGAATTCGGAGCATATTTCAAACATCCTTCAAGGAAAACAAAATAAAACAAAACAAACCCAACCCCCAAAAAAACAACAGACAGATCCTATCCCGAGAATTTCACTCAGCCAAAACTCTTAACAAGGTCAGTTTTAACAAGCACTTCATCACAGGCTTACAGGGTAGGTGATCGCCTTTCCTCTACAAACTGATGATCTAGAGAGAAGAAAGGGAGCAGGGAAAAGACCCAGAGAAGAGAGCACATTGGCCAGTGCCATCAGCAGAATTGTAAAAAGAAATCAAAACTCAAACTGCTTTACCTGTACCGCCTCCCTAATTCACTTCCCAGTCTATCCCAATAGTAATTTATTGTAACCATCCATTTAAAATTAGTGTAGCTCCAAATAAGCAAGTTAAAGTTATTATAACTTACTTCTTTAAGGCAACTCTTTGCAGGAAAGGTATATTACTGTTAATGTTCTCAGTTCAACACTACTGTCCCACGAGAGAATAAATTAAGAGTTGCCACATCTCAAATTCAGCTCATCTACAAAGAGCAAGGAGAATGATGCAGCAGGAGAATATGTAAAATAAATCTTGCTTCTGTAAACATTAGTGGATGAAAAGGGTGGAAGGAGGAAATGGTTAAAACTGTCCAAACGTTTAATTAGGAATAACCTGATGTGTAACTGAGTGGGGGAATAAAAGAGGTCAGAACTGAACCTTCCCTGGAAACATCCTTTCCACTGAAAACCAAAGCATTTCCCTGCTTGCAGCAGCAAAGACAAGAGTGTGTGAACCCTTCCTCCTACTATTCATCCCATCAGATAACTTTGTTTTTCATCAGAGATTTAAAAACCCAAGCCATCCTCAGTCATTTGACTAAAACTTGAAAACAACTGAAGAGAGTTTTAGCAAAAAATGTTTATGTACATTTACATTTTTTGTGAGAACTAACTTTGTTTTGGGGTAAGTAATGGACTATGGTCAGTAATATTTTCCCTCCAAAAACAGGTTCCCTGCATAATCTAAGCAGAAAATTGGTCTTTGCTCTATAACCTTACATCAGCATACAGGAAAAATCCTGGAATATGTACACATATGGGGGTAAGGGGAGCGCACCGGGAGATTTCTTTTGAATCGGTGCAACAATACACCGTTCATGCAATTCAGACTTACTTGTGTTAATTGGAATCTAGTTCTGCAGGCTGGTAACACTACCAAATACCATGAGGAATGTTCACTTTTTACGTAACTGATGCCCTGGAATTCATTTTCAAAGCCAGGTATGTGTGTCTACAAATGAGTCAGTCCTCAAGTGTGCAGGGGTCTATACATGGGAATCACTGCAGCCCGTACTGAAATGTAGTTGCTTCTGCCTGGAAAACACCACCTGTTTCAGCAGCTTGTAACAGTTAAAGGCTACAGTTCCCAAAATCGTGTTCCAGAAGGTAACAGCAAGTTCTGTGCAGCCAGCCGCACAGCAGTATTACTTTTATAGTGGTCTGATGATAAATCACTATAAAAATTCAATTGTAAGGATGCAGAGTGGTCTAGTACTCAGCCCAAAAGGTTTGAGAAGCACTGGTTTGGAGGAAAAGCCACCTGAAACTCAAGACAGAACATTAGAAGGGCAAAATGATTGCACGGACTGGTCCAGGACCCCAACATTCCCACTATTGTGAAAACACCCTGGTACTTCCAGAGTCAACTAGATGCCTGCTGTATTACAACAACTAACATTAGTGCTCTTTGCTTCATTGCAAGACAGCACCTTCAGTGCTCCAGAGCTCCTTCACACGCTGTCAAGACTATTTGGTTTATCCAAATGATCTCTCTCTCTCAAATCAATCACCTCCTCCAACAGCAATGCTTCCAACTATACTACATTAACTTGGAAATCTCCCAGCGGGCACAGACCAAGCCTGACCTCTTTATCACCTGATCTCAGATCCCTGTATGAATATAGCTGCTTGCATTTTTCACAACACAGTATGTTGCCCTACAGAACTGTAGGTTTGTGCTCTAAGAAAATGAGAGTTCTTCAGGTGTGGGAGGCAAGACAAAACCAAAACAACGTTAAAATAAATCTTTTAAGAGAGAACACTTATGGCTCCCCTGGGATGAAGCATATTAAATATACAAAATGTACTATAAATGTTAGTTCTGTTTTCTCACTCCCAGTTCATAGAAGACCCTGATTCAACTTCCCTTAGAGTCAAGGCAAAAAATCTTCCCCTCCGGGCTAACACTTACCTTTAAATTGGACCCAATAGGTATCAGTAGCAACTGTATGCACAGATCTAGATCAGAGTACAGAGAAGAAATACACGGCTCCCTCTGATTTAGACCATATGCAAACACTCCTCTGGTCACCACACTTGAAAATTAAACTTACAGGCTCAGTGAAAAGCAAGAATTAAAGCTAAGCAGGTTTTCCACTTACTACCAAAAGCTTTTAGTGTCACTGCAGAGGGGGAGGAAAAAAAGTAAGCTACTCGTGAGGTATTGAATCTAAGTACACACCTCTCTTCCAGCAACTGGTAGCCATTAGATGTCTAATAAAAAATAGCATTAAAGTAACTGTTAATGTAACTCAAATGTTCATCTCCCTCTTTCAAAACTGAAGATATGGTGTTAATGAAAAAAGCAAAGGTGGCAAGACTAGCCCTTCTGAACTATTTGTGCATGAAACACAATACAGTGCAGATGCCTGCTATGTGAGATTGCATAGCTGGTATTATGAGGAAGTTGTTGTTTAAAAGAATTGCACAATACCAACAAAAATCCCATCTTCCACTATAAAGAGCTTGAATAAAATTCTGAGGTTTGAGGAACATGTGTAGGGGGAGATGGACAGGCTATGTTAAAAACTGTTAGGACTTCGGGTGGAATGATAACTACTTCTCTAAAATCTGTGGGAAATCTTTCCCCTCATTATAATAATAAATTACAGAAGTGAACACAACCTTGGCAAGAGGTGCTTGAACTACAGCCTAAAGGAAAATAGGCCAGTATCTACTTACGGAACAGACATGCCACAGGCAGCACAAGTGCAAGTTTCTCTTTCAACAACCAGCCCAAGTACCTGCCCTGTCTGAAAGGCCAATAGTTAGGACAAACCTTCGTTCTGCAAAGCAGGAAGACAGGATGGAAAAATGAATTGTTGTGTTGTGTTAGTGGCCATGCAGTGTCATAAAATCAAGATATTAATGAAGACAAGCCAGTCTGGAGAGTTTCCCTGTTCTAGTAGCCTGCGCTCACTTGCTGACACGTACAACAAAAAGACAAAGTGCAACGCCGGCTCAAGCATTTACCTCCTATCAGCAGGAGGCAAGGACATCTTCCCCTCCCTTCCCTGCCCCTTCTCCCCCCCCAAAGATTATTTACTTTGCAATCTAGGGCTGTCCAGTGAGAGTGCACACTGTAAACAGCATTTTTATAGTTTGGTCCTTGGTGTATGGGGGACTGGGCTAGGGCACAAACACATTTTCCTATAACCTGCTCACTGATTCGAGAAAATACTTTCATTCTTGATTGCAGAGGGATTTCCAAATAGGCTTAACTGCTTTCATGAATCAGACCCTCAGATTGCCGTGACTTCTTAGCGTATCAGATACCATTCTAGGACACAGGAAAGAAGGACTGTCAGAAGTTGTAAAGGACTTATGCAGGAAATAATCAGGCTCTGGACTATCTCAACTTGCTCTACCTTGATAAGTAAAAGACCTACCCTTGTCACAACATTAATCAAGGCACGTTGAACGAAGAGCCCTGCTTTTTCATCTTTATCGCTTAAACTGGAGCTGTCCTATACAAACTGTTTAATCCCTAGATCAGCAGCATGCTACAGAAGGCTGGAGAAGTTCAGAAAAAGTGATACAAAAATCAGGTAAGGAGGGGAAAATGGGAAAAAAGGTTTTGCTCATTGTTGATACAACTTAGAGAGTCTCCTCCTGGCAGAAAGAGAGCTCCACCTTGTCCTGGCATTCAGAGCCCCAGATTGTCAGAGAAGTAACCTGCATTTAAGAATGCTTAGGGAAGGGAAGATGACAGTGGCATGACCTGCTCTGGGTAGGACATGGTGGTCCAAACCATTTGCAGTCATAAATCAAGAGCAGCAACTACAAAGCATTCTGCCTCGCCTTCTGGATCGGACACCTGAGATACCAGGGCCTTGGGAAGTGCTCTGGTGTAAGTTTGAGTCACTCACTCAAAAGGAAAGCCCATGAATTTTAAACAGAAAGCAGGAAAGCGTCCAGAATATGAGTTCCTCTGTTCTAGCAAGAAGATCAGTTAAGCAGGTGCAGTACGAAGTGTAGATGTGGTGCTTAGGGACATGGTTTAGTGGTGGACTTGGCAGTGTTAGGTTAACGGTTGGACTTGATGATCTTAAAGGTCTTTTCCAACCTAAATGATTCTATGAAGATTTGATTCAGTTATGCATAGCACAGATGAAGAGAAAGACAGTATCTATTCAGGTAGAAGCAGATGGGAGAAAAGAAATATGCAGCACCTGCAACTCATGTAATATACACATATTCAAGGTTCGCATCCAGAGGAGGTGGTCTCTGTGGGGAATAAATAAAAAATGTTAGAGCAGTATAGGCTGTCATCATAAGCCAATGACAAGAAGATGGGAGTCAAAGGGAGTTGAAAGAAAAACCTTCCATTTAGCAAGTGTGATTTACCCCATCACTGCACTCCACTATTTCAAGTCCCCTACTCACTGCACACGCTTATACCTCAGTTGGTACAATCACAGCACACCAAAGCTGCTAACATATTTGCAAGGTTGCAGTCTAGTGCAAGGTTACACTAGGTCGGCTCTAAGAGGTAGGGGAACTCAGGTAGGTAAAGATTTCACTTTTCAAATGAACAGAGGTTTTAGCTGGAATTGACCCTTACAGGAAAGATGAGCCTACAAGAAGACTTAAGAAAGTACCTGGCATTGCTAGGCTTCCTGGGAAACCAGGGGCTGAAAGGCATTTGGGAGAATGCCCATCTCTCTCCACGTGAGAAGAGACAAGTTCTTTCAGAGCCCCAGTTATCTATGATTATTCACCTTTAATGAGGCCTTCCAGATCTCTCGCTTCCTTACATTTCCTTGCTTCTGACCTTATGGCATAAACTTTTGGTTAACAGGGTTTCCTCTAATAACATCCCTACGCTCTTCCTGAAGACAGGCACTTTTTCCCTCTGCATTTCAATGGAATCCTTGCCATACCCTCCATTTGATGCCTCACAGTTTCTGCTGGCAGAAGTCCCCGCTGTTTTATGTGCCTTCCCCTGAGCTTGAGCTACCTAGGCTAGAAGATTAAGGTGCCCGTTCACAAGGACCAAATCTCTGGGTCTAAGCATTAATCTGGTGGAACGCTGCATGTTCAGGAACCGGACTGCAGTTCTCACTCTGGCTCTGCCTCAGACCCGCTGTGTGACTTTGGGCAGGTCATTTCTCCCATCTGGCTTTCTCGGTTTCCCCATCTGTAGAAAAGGCCAAGCCTCATTATTCCTCCCTATATAAAACATCCTGAGATCTACAGCAGACAAACTGTATCGAGAGCCAGGCACTATTATTATTAGAGCTCTGGTGTGCTAAATAGATGCTGGCGAGAGACACTAAAGCAAAATAAATCCTAGGGCAAGGAAAGCAGACAGAGCAATAAAGCACAAAAATTGAAGAAAGAAGGGGGAAAAAAAAAATCTAGTGAAAACCAGAGTACAGCACTGGGCCACTACTCCTGTGGTCTAAGTATATATGGAAGGATAACACTATTTTGAAGCAGTTCTACAAATCCAGTGGTCCATCCTCTCAGTCTTTGTGTCTGTAGAGGCCTGTAGTTTTGGTGAGTCCAAATTGCTGCTCCTAACTCCACACATAGGAAAGACTTTTTGTATGGTTTGGCTTATAAATGTGTTGACTGACTACAGCCGTGCAGCTCAAGTAGGCAAGGAGATGCTCTATCACCTTTCAAGATCAGCCAGGATTATCCCTTCTCCAGCTGGGAAAAGCAGCCAGTAAGAAATGAAAAGCACAAGAAAGCTTGGATGCAGACCTGTAGGACAATTAAGTGAACTTAACTAATATTTATAAAACTGCATATGTAGTGCTTTAAAAAGGAAGATCAGCACAGCATTACAGCATCATCAAGAGATAACTGAGGCTCTGGAATCAACATAGTTATATGCCTGTTACTCTACAATGCTACTGAGCAAGCAGCAATTGCGACCCATCTGTCAGTGTGTCCTTTGCTGTCACAGGATCCTTGCTTACAGAGACTACCACGTTCTGCTCCTTTCCATTATGGATGAGGCTGGAGTGTCCCTGTGATTCTTCTGTATAGGAGTTACAGTGCCCCTCTAACCAGTTTTCATTATATCTCTTAAGCAAAGAGCAGCTTGTATCTTGGGATTAATATAAAAGACGACAAAAATTCAAATTCTGTCTTTGCAATTCCTAAGAAACCAGTCACCTTTGCTTTCCAGAGAGTAGCAGAAGCTCAGAGTGTATGAATTGGCTTTTGAATGTTTGGAGTGAGAGAGCTATGAGATTGGCTGTGCCTGCACAGAATGGGTTATGGTATGAATGCAGGGTCATACATTGCCTTTGGTGGATTTCTTTTCCCCTTGCTGTTTGAGTTTTCAGTACCATCTCTTCCTAACGCTGTGTGCAGCCTTGTTTCTCAGCTAAAAGGATTTTCTTTTTTATTTTTTAGAGCCTGTTTGATGAGTGATATGAACTGCCAGTGAATACTACATTTCACTCCCCCTCATTAACATTGTAAATTAATTTAGGACTCATTTAGATGCAGGATTAACAACCTGAGGACTAATCCACTTCTTATTCAGAGGACATATTTAGGATGAGCAGTCTTTCGTCTCACATCACTCAATTAGTTAGCAAGACCATCTCTTGGGAATAAGATGATATTTCTGTCTCTCTGCTTGCAAAGGAACTGTTCAAGGTTAAGGCAGAGGTCTGGAGACATCAGTCCTGGCCTCAGCTCTATTGTAGACTTCCTCTGCAACCTTGGTCAAACGCTTTTTACACTCTGCAACCATTTTCCCCAATTTACACATCTAGAGAGGTCAGACTTAGAGAACAGATAAAAGATTAAAAGTAGTGTTTATGAAGGTTTAGGCCAGCGTGTTTTATTTCACCAGGGTTAAGGGTACACGGGCCATGGGCCAGCTGCCAACACAGAAACTTGTTAAGCTGAAGTAATACATTTAATAAGTTTTCAGTCATGTGCCCCTACCCTTACTTACGTGGAATGGTGTTTTATTTTGTGAGCACTCTTTTCCTGTGATGGCACCGTGATTAATACACTATTATGTACATTGCAGGGGCAAAGTCAAGCCCTCAGTTTTCAGATCAGCAAAAAAACCAAGAGAAAATGTTGCTTTTCTTAAAGCAACAGTTATCAGTTACAAAACTCTTGACACAGCAGCAATCGTGCAATATCTCAGTGATGCTGTTTTCAGATGCCCTGTACGTTTGCTAGAGAAATAAATAACATTTCTTGCAATTAACAAATGAAATGCCCTGTTGGAGCTTAGCTCTTACTTGCCGTCAGCAATTCATCTGCAGAAGGATTTCATCCACTGAGGGGAATAAAGATTAAATATATGCTTTGGCAAGTGTCATTTTCCACCAGAATATTTTCTTGAAGGCACTGCATGTCTCATGATACGTTGAGGACCTGTTCCTCTGAGGACAATAAATAAATACAAATAATTGCTGTAGAAAAGAGCCTGACGGAAAACCAGTGTCACTTTGGGCATAACTGATTGATGCTACTTACAATCGGTAACACTTGTAAAGCTCAGGCCTGGACAGCTCTGTTCTGGACATGCACTGCACACATCAGATTAGCTGAACTCTGCCATCCCACAAGGAGAGCATTTTTAAAGCCCTAATACAAACTGTTATTAATTGTTTGTATTGCAACATTACCAAGAAGCTGTAACCACAGATGAGGACCCTGCGGTGCCACGGGTTGCAGAAAATAAAAAGGAGGAGATACTGCAGTGGTTCACATAGTCTGAAAGCAAAGGCCAACTGACGGAGCTCCAGAACATTCTCACCTCTAGTGTGATCATAAAGAATGAATGATTTTATACACTTTATTGTTGGCTACAGTTTCACAGACAAGGTCCTGACGTGCATTTGGTATCCACTATGACAGCATAAGAAAAAAAACATGGAAAAAAATGACTTTCTGGCACACTATTTCTAATCCTAATTGAATTCTAATTTTTTCTGAAATACAATTGTTCCACTGTGGTTCCCTCAAACAGATGACAATGCCAAGACAACCACAGCACCACAAATCTGTGACTCCAACTAATAATCCTGTAGGAAGTTTCCAAACCAGACTGTTTCTCTCCTTAAAATACTGCATTTGGTCTCTGGCTAGTCCTTTCAACTCTCCATGAAGATCAAATGTGCTGTCATAACTACATGAGACTGCTACTCAATGTCATCAAATCCAGCCCATTGACAAAGGCACTCCTCTAAACCACCTCAGGACTAGAGGCCAGAAAAGATGGGTTTGTGCTGAGGTTGTACAGCTCTGTCTGCAGGTGTCTGCAACATTAAAATGTCTGCTACGTTAAAAGGACATCACAATTGCAATAATCCTTCTTCCTTAAATACAAGGAGAGAAATGTCTGAAGCTAACAGCACCAAAATCACAGGGATATTGTTAATCCATGAGCTACCTTGAATGCAATGATTGTTAGCCTTTCCTGCAGTTTTCATCCTCAGGTACTTGTCCTGATGAGTTTTACATTTTCATGCCACACTGTACTCCAAATTACTGTACAGATTCTCTGTAGAGCACATGAAGGGCATCATACATCACACTTATTACCAACCTACAGAGAGTTAAGAGAAGTGAGAACCACAGGATCCTGCTGTTAGTTCATCATGAGTTTTCTGATCTGGGGGAAGTAGCTGCCTCGTATTTGAATTTAGTTGTCATTAGGTTTGTTTGCTTTTGGCCCATTCTGCACTCAAGCCACTCCGAGCCCTGATCTCCTGCCCACCAGCAAATCAAAACCAAAAAAACCCCCTCATGTTCACTCATCTTCCTAGTAAGAGTATATTTCACAGCCAATGTGCTCAAGGGCCATAACTGAAGAAATCTGAAAGCACCCTTCTGAGAAGAGGAAGGTTACAAAAACCAGCAAGAAAACAAATACTCTTACCTGTCTGTAATAAGCCAGCCCCACTGTCTTTGACTCCAAAGTGCTGCTGGATGTCTAGTAACACACCTGCAAGGAAAACAGAGACAAGAAACTCAGTGCCTTCAACCTTTGAAAAGCATATAACTCAAACCTTTTGTGAAGCATCAGCAAAGGTTCAAATTCCAGTAGTTTAGACACATAACTTCTAAAGTTTGCACATTGGTTTCTTTTCTGAACATGTACACTCAATAATTTTGCACTACTACAATAAAAGCAGAGGTAGGTAGATACAACATCATGCAAAGAGTTTGGGAATGAAATCTCATGCATGAGAAACTGATCTTTCCTTTCTACTTAAATAAGATCAGGGTTTTCTTTTTGTTTGTTTTCTGCAGAATCCAGATCCCTTACTTCTGTTATTTTACAGAAATACAGAGAAACTGATGCTGTGCCTTAGGTGCTTCAAATCATTCGACAAGACAGACAAATTTAATCCAAGACAAGTTTTAACAAATCTCTGTTGGAAGGAGATATGACACATCGATAGGACCAGTGATGGAAGTTTTCACATTTAACTAGTTCTGGGGGGTTCTCATTTCCAAAACAAATGTAGAAAATAAACTTAAAATAGCTTAGTAACGGTGGGTAAGTGACCACATGTTTAGCTTTAAAGCAACTACAAGCAGAACCAAAACCAACCTTCTCTCTTCCCTGAACCCCTAATATACTAATTGGCATAAGCAAAATTAACGGTTTTGTAGTATGTACATATTCAGCTAGATTTAGCACTTGGGTATCAAACATATAAATACATGTAATGTCAGGTACATATGAACAGGCATGCTTTTGTAACCAACTAGCCAGTGAAAACACAGAAGACAGCTTTTATAACTCATCTTGGGGGACACACATTTGCCAAGCTGCAGATTGTCCAGTTCTGTCAGATACAGATCCATAGGCCTGAACATTTGTCTATGGTCGAAACAAACTGTGCTCTGACTTCTTGGGTCTGGAACAGAGACAGTTGCGCTCTTAATATCTGGGACTTCCTTATTTAGCCTACTGTCTGCCCCAAAACTGAGGATATGCAAGTTTCTTTTCTTAAAAACGAGAAACACCATTCTCCAACTATACTGAACATCTATAAAAGTTCACCTACAGTTCAAAATTTGATCGAAGGCTTTATCCAAAGTGATTCTGCTCATCACTGTAGGTCATGGGAATCAATTAAGCACCAACCTGAACTCACTCACCATAAATATCTCAGCTTCTGGGACTGCCAGGATCACACTAAATGACAAACACAAAGAGATAAAAGACCCAGAGATAACTATTCCCAGAAGACATCTGGAACAATGCCAAGAAAACGGACATAAATTAAAGGTACTAAAGAAAAAAAAAGATACAGAGAGGAAGGAAAAAGCAAGAAAGATCATTTGTCCTATTCCATATTACTTGTACATCACCAGTTACTCAGGGCAGCATTCAGGTTGGCTTTTAGAGTACCAATATCTGCCCAGTAACATTAGTTCAGCCTCATACCTCCTATAACAATCCCCTCTTCCTTACTCTATCAGACTGTTTAGCCCCAAGCAGAGAAGGCTCGGGGTGGGGAAGGGTGTGAACCTTATCAATGTGTATCAGTACCTGATAGGAGAGGGGGTAACAAAGACAGAGCCAGGCTCTTCACACTGGTGCCCAGTGAAAAGAGGTAGAGGGCACAAACTGAAACACAGGAAACTCCATTTAAACATAAGAAAAGACCTTTTTACTGTGAGGGTGGTCAAACATTGGAACAGGTTGTCCAGAGAGGTTGTGGATTCCCCATCCCTGAAGATATTCAAAACCCAACGGGACATGGTCCTGAGCAACCTGCTCTAGTTGACCCCGCTTTTAGCAGGGGACTTGGACTAGATGATCTCCAGAGGTCGCTTCCAAGCTCGATTATTCTGTGAATCTGTAGTTTTATGAAGTATTAAGTGCCTGATTATATCCAGCCTGACACAGTTTTCCCCTGGCCTTTCTTTTCCTTTGGAGCATTGCTGTCTACTGTAATTCCAACAGGAACTTCTTAGCTTCCTCTTGGATGGCAGATTTGCCTCCATTTTCAAAGTGCCCTGGCATTTCTTGGCTGTCCTTCCCTCATTTGCTCCATTAATAACTGAGATATCATTATCCAGGCAATATCTGATGAACAAAAATAAATTTTGCATTTGCCTAGCAAAACCCTCTGTGGTTTAGATGACTTACATATTCCCCTTAGCGTTCCACCCTTTCACAAAAAAAGCGGTTTCTCTTGCAACCCAACCTAGAAACCTTAGTTAGCTTAACCAGCTCTGAACACCTTCAATTTGTGCTCCATTATTGGTTGGTCCCAGACTGCGCACATCAGGTGAAGCTTAGCAAGTCAGAACAACTTGCAGGTAGTATAATCCCAATTTTGTAGAAGATAAACCCATCAAAATTCTCAAGAAGAACTTGGAAGAAGGGAGGAAATACCAAATACAATGTTTTCTTATGCTCTCCTATCATCACTCAGTTGTGCTACACAGAAATGAAATATCCTACTAACTCCCTGCAGCTCAGCCCCAGACACTCCAGCTGGAGAAGCCAAGTCAGAGGGATCCAAGCTCCTTACTTTTACAGACACGTTCAATACAAGACTTAATCCAAGCAGGCACATCACTGGGTGGTCAAAGTGATGCCCATTCACCTCCTGATCCATGGG
The DNA here is from genome assembly GCF_000699145.1 of Aptenodytes forsteri. NCBI lineage: Eukaryota > Metazoa > Chordata > Aves > Sphenisciformes > Spheniscidae > Aptenodytes > Aptenodytes forsteri. Next base: position 3,926,818 of record NW_008795034.1, read on the forward strand.
TAAATGGTTTCCCGGTGGATGCTATGTTCCTGTTCAGCCCATCAACTTGCAGCTTCTTTTATTTCAGTAACAAAGGGCTAAGTTTTGCACCCACCTTTCTTTCAGGATGGGGCTTCACCTGCCACTGACATGATGATAGCTTTTCATTTTAATAACTAAACTCTGTGAAACAGGCTACAAGTATATTACCTAAAGTCTGCAAAGAAAAACAAAGTAGTAAGGGACACTACAACTATACTGTTCCCAGCAAACACTCTAGTTAGGATGGTAACTGATGAAAAAAAATTTACCCTGAAGCTAGTGCAGACAGACAACCCTGATGTTGGTTTCATGGTAGAAAACTCTGTGCTGAAGTGATCACCAAGCAGGATTCATACCTTCTAAACTAGCAGGTGCACGAGGGTCACAAGCAAGCCAGTAACAATCTCACCTGTGCAAGAAGCAAAATGGCACAACCTGCTGTCCTGCCACAAGATACCAAAGGGACTGATTCAGCGATGGGAAAGGGAGATTAAGAGCTATAGCCCTGCCTTATTGAAACTGTCTGAGGAGGCAGATCCTTTGAGCAGGGGGGTTGGACTAGATCATCTCCACAGGTCCCTTCTGGTCTCAACTACTCTGGGATTCTGTGCTCCTAATCCCATGATGGAATACACACGCACGTCCAGAGCTTCTTCCACCACCCTGAAAGGTGCCTGCCCTGCCTACAGCAACATATCCCCAGCCATGCCAGAATGCCAGGGAGGCACATTAAACCACCAAAAGTTACAAGGAGCAGGAGCTGGGGATGTGATGGAAAACATAGCCTCAGACAGAAGAATTTTTTTGGATTTGCATCAGAAACCAGAACAGCAAGTGCAAGGGATTATAATGGTGCCTACACAGTAAAGCAGATGAGGTCTTCCAGTTTATTACAAAGAAATTATCTGTCCAGGGACAACGGCTTTACAGTTCTACAGTGCTTTTTTCCACAAGAGCTCATAATGTGTTTTACAAGCTTGAACTACTGTAGCCACAAATGAAATACATTTAGGGCACTGAAGTGCAGCCATCTTGGATTGAGCCTACAACTTTATTCTGGTGGTGGAGAGAGAAGTGGGTTCTGTGGATAGTGAATGCAACAGGACAATATAATTGTGGTTCTATAAGTCCTGTGTGAGCTTGGAAGAAGATCTCAGATGATTAAGAGAGATCTGCATGTCTAATTGGCATGAATTTCCTACTCCAAGTCTATTTCATATTCTCTTTGGACTACAGGTGTTTTGGTATGGGATTTAGAGCATTAAACTAGAGGCAGCAGCAAGCAGATGATGCAACACATCTATGAAGTGATACGAGTTTCTCTCTGCTGTGGGAGTTTTCCTGCTCAGCACGGTCACATGGGAAGACACTACTCCTCCTCTCTTAAATTTGCTCAGGTCTGTTTCCACCTCACCACGGCAATGACTCAGCCCAAACTTTAATAAGATTTAGGGATACAATTAAGCAATGATAGACCAGGGGAGAATACAGGAAAATGATAGAGCTTTTGACTTTCCCTTCTGCTTCTAGATGATGGGAAGGCAGAGATAGCTGAGCCAGGCTCCAGACAATGATCATGTTGCTTGCAGAGATGTGCTCCCAGGTGTCTCACAACACCTGACGCAATCCAAGCAAGGGAAGCCACCACATGTGGCTGACTAGGCCTTTCTTGGATTAAAGTTCATACCTATGTCCCAGGAGGATCTCAAAATAGCCATGAGCAGCTAACAGGCACCACTCTTCCTGAGACAGCCTCTCAGCAGGGCTGATGGCCATTTGGGATGTCTTTATGATTACACGGCACACCTTAGTGCTCTCACCTATTATTTCTTAAGCACATTCGGCATTTTCAGGACTGAACAAACATACAGGAAACATGGTGCCAACCTTCCAAAGTATCTTACCAGCTGAACCAGATACTGTTAATGCTGATGTAGAGCTTGGAACTCAATGAGATGAAACATGGGCAATCAAGATGGGCACAGAGACAGGACTTACTGGGAAACCCAGACAGAGGAATGACTAGTTACTTCAGCCCTACCTAGGTCACTTTACTAGGCCTGCTGCGCTAGTGTCTAAGTACCTGACAAAGACACCAAGGCAGTTATTGGATTTTTGCGGGCACGAAGAGGACTTTTACGAGCAATTTGGAGGATAAAAGGTCTTTGGGTGTGGAGTGTTAGATAGGGAAGGAATGTCAAGTAAATGGGGAAGAGGAACATGGCTGACCTCATCCACTCACAGTGTCAGAGGGTTTCTAGGATCTAGTGCAGGATCCAGAGTACTGTTGCATTTTTAATGGCCATTTCACAGTGAATATAAAAGACCTGATTCTGAGGCTTTTGGAATGCAGGTCCACATTTAATGGCCTAAGTTATCTCTGATTTAGGGTAAATGCTTTGGGAAAGGCAAATTTTCCTGGAAGTGTGCAGTTCAGGCTTCAAACAGGGAGGTGGGTGGTACAGATCACACATGAGGCAAGCTGCTTGCCTAGATAGGCTTTGTGTTCCTGACCAGAGCTACAACAAAACGAAAGTTGCAGGACTGGAAGGTCATCTGAAATGGGGTGAAAAGATGCTCTGAACAGAAGGTCATCTTAGTACAGATGTTTCTTGTGTTAACCATCATTTACAGAACTACTGTGCAGAGTGCCTTCATTATCCTTTATATTTAAAAGAAACGCGGGCTCTTCACCTAACTACTGCTACCTGTATATATGAATAAAGAGTCACCATGGTAAGAAACCGTGTTCATAAGCTAAGCCACAATGAAATCACAATTTCAAAGCAAAAAGACATTAAAGCTTCCCTGGGAGAGTCCCATTTTCCACTCACCAAAACAAAACATCGTGATTTGATTTCAAACTGCTTCCCAGGCAGGTGCAAAATAGAGAGTTAGCCTGTGCACCGAGCACAAAGCTACAGAAACAAAGCCACAGGTTTTCAGCTCACTGAGCCTTGCATCAGTAATGCCAATACACATTCTTTAAACACTGCGTGTGCTGCAATACCATTGGCCAACATATCTACTTACTTAAAAAGCACATGCATTTTTAAAGGTATCTTTTAACGGGGAAAAATTATGGTGCTTGAAGGGAACCAGCACACAACTTTCCACACGATGCAGGCTGGGCACTGACAGCAATCATGTGTGCCCCCAGCACCCTCTCTCCTGCCCCACTGCAGCCCTGGACTTGCACTGATCTTTGGAGAAGCCTCAAAGGAGGTGGAGGAGAACCCACACTTATACACTCTCTTGGCTCCCGAAGAGCCAGAGCAGACTCTGTACTGACAACTCTTTTCCCTCCATTACCTGTTGCCGCCTACCTCTCCTCCTTTATCAAGGCATTTTCCTTCCCAGGCTATGCTCCCTGGTTCTTCCAGGACCAGCTCCCTCAGGTGGAGGTAACTAAGCAGGGATAGCCAAGCCCTGGCCTCCTAGCCATTAAAGGCACAAGCCACCTTCCTACTATCAAGCTCTTCCTCACGCCTGCAGCCATATTCAACCTGCTTCAAATAATGCATTAAGGAGACACAGGAGTGGTGTACACACCTGTCTGTTCAGAGACATGTGAAAAGACTAGGTGGAGAGAAGTTTATTCTGAGGTCTCTGTGATTTTATCTTGACTGCAACCCCAAGGTGTGACTGCAGTTCACATACAGATCCCTAAGCTTCAAACGAGCTGGCTTCAGCTCAGCCACCCACTAGCTATTAAACACAGGCTTCACAATTTGGACTCTATTTAAATACTCAGCTGCAGAAAACCACCATGGTAGCCCTGCTGATATTTGTACCTCAAGATAAATTCCCACTGCTACCAGAACTAGCAAATCTAGAACTAAAACACAGTACCACTTTCTTTGGATTGCCATGAAAGCATTCCCTGTCTTACATGCAAAAAGAAGCAGGCCTGGACTTTAAGTATTGCTAAATGAGTGGTGATGTCTTGCTTGAAAACATTGACAGGAGCTTCCTTAGGACATACTCACAGACTTGCCTTCTGCAAAACTAATTCCCACTGTTGCATGACATGACAATACGCATTGGTGAAACGGCCTTTGGTGTTGCAGGATTAAAAAGAAACAAACAAAACCAAACCAGCAACTAGACAAATCAAAACAAGGGTTTCCTAAGATCTGCTAACACTGGCACGCAAGAAACTTGTGACCTAGAAAGCACTGAAAAGTAACTGCCAACACCCACAGTGGCATGTTTGGAAAGGGGTTTCCCTGAGTAATAAAGTGGAGCACTGTGGAGAGAGAAATCCAGCACAGCAGTTCAAGCCAAAGATCAGAGCGAGCCAGGGTCTCGACGCCCAGCACTGCAGTCATTCACAGGCCATGAATCAGATGCTTAAAAATCTGCTAACAAAACCCCAGGGTAGGCAAGTGTGAGAGTTCAAAGCCTTCACAGACACTGATAGCCTCCCACTACCTGCACATACAGAAAGGTGACAGGGTGAAGGCTCGTCTCAGAAGGCTGTGTTTGAAATGGAGAGCAAACCCGTAAGGGCATACACCTGTAGCTCTGACACACAAGAGGACTTGCTGTTTACCCCAAGTAGCATTTTCAGTGGGCTTTCATTAGGATAGGTGCTGTACACTCTGCCAAGCGCGCTACTGCTTGGGAAACAAAATAAAAATTTCTGTCTGCTTTGTAGTGACATTCCTATTCTGAATCAAAAACCAGTATTATCCTCAGAGACTTGCACCACCTGTCACACCCACTTTTTCCATTCAATGTTTTTATCATTATTATACCACCAGTGAGGAAGTATCTGAGCTATTCATTCATTCCCAAAGGCTATTGGCTTACCTGCATGGCATGTAACAAGTAATTAAGCATTAGGAAAAAAAATAAGGAATGCAATTAACCAAGGGCTTGGGAGAAGAAAATATATTTAAAAACTTCTCCCTCTCTGGCAGGGGCTAGGTAGCAATAAATAATGGTTCCTCTAACATAGCTAGAACTCTACTGTAATGTTGTATGCAAAGCGCAAAATTGTCTGCAAGAGCGGGAGGGGATAAAAAAATGTTCATCAGGTGTAGAATCGATTAGCACAAGGCATCATTAACACAAGGTCAGGGCGTCTAGGCAAGGCAGCACAGGACAGCTAGTCCTGCTCAGAATTAAAAAAAAAAAATCAAAACAAAACAAATAGGAATTTGAATGCAACCGTGGCTGCCAAATGCTGGGTGCCTCACTGGCAAAACCACACCCTAATCAAATCCCTCATCTCCCTAATTACAGGGTAGGCCTGTTCCCAGGACTACAGCTGGGAAGGAAGCCCTTGTCAAATGGGGAACATGGGATACTTGGCCAACATGAGCCCAAGAGCTTAAATAAATTCCAAAACATGGAAGATTTTCCATTTATGATCCAATGCAACAACAGCTCTCACCAGTGAAACTGTAAAGTGACATGGGTCAAACCTGAGACTAAGCTCACAGTGTCACTTCGTTCTCCTTTCCACCCCTGCCATACAGCTCCCTATAAAGAGATCCTTAATTTCACCCCTGCTTCATCTCACTTTGAGACTCCTGCCTTAGCCTATCTTAATCAGCCTTGCAATTCTCACAAGCCAAAGACAGACTTCAATTAGAGATAAATGATGTGATTTGGCCAAAAGGACAGGCTAAAATGAATTGGCACCTAGACCTGAACTTAAAACCAAACTTATTCATTGAGACTTGGAAAGATTCCTTTATGTGGAATGGTAAAAATCAGAAGCTGTTACAACTTTAAACAACCAACAGAAACGTGAGTAGTAGCTAAGGTTTACGTCAGTCATCTGAAGTGACAGAAATCATTAACAGCTTTCAGATGAAGCTGGCCAGACCTTTCTCCCCTACCCAGCACCTCCATCTCAGGACTCACTTCAGACCCTCTTTCTAGTTTTTTAACTCACACAAACCAAGCAAGGCACGCTTTGCACTGCAATACCTCTGCTCTAACACAGAACGAAACACAATCTTTACTGAAGGAAAAGGCTACTCTTGTGACATTTTAGATCTAATCAGCAGCCTTAACAGATTTCCAGACCAAAGAGCAGAGCCTCAAAAAATAAGAACATTATCATTTCACTTATTCAAATCTTAGAAAATTCAGAGAGTCCCCCTGTTCATACTCTCCTTATGCATGCTAAAAGGTGGGCCTGCCACCAAATGCTCTAGTTGTCTTCTGGCTTTCTAATCTTTACAGAAGACTAATAAGTCTAGCTAATTCATGCAATGAAACATATCTCAGAGACTTTGTATATGAACTAATTAAAATAAATAAAAACAGTATAGATAATGATAGAGCAAATCAAGTGCATATGAATTCAGCCAGTGACTCACCACTCCCTTGTTTTCCTTATTGGAAAACCTGGCGTATCACCATACCAGAGTGACAATGAGTCAGGAAACTGGCATGAGCCACAAATTGCGAGGAAATTAAATTAAGTATCTACAACATCTCTTTTTAGAGAGATTTTGGAGATTTTTGCTGGCTTTGTACAGATGTGGCTATGGACTTCACAGCTGTATTCTCATGGTTTTCTGGCTAGACAAAATCAACAAAGGAAAGAATCATTTACACGTTCTTCTAGAGACAATACATAATGATTAGGCTCTTGTTCTCAGAATCAATTTGATGTCTTTACTTTTACATCTTCTTGCTTATATTTTAACCAAATACATTTGAAGCATACTACCATATCCTACTGAATGCTCGATAACACCTTATCTAGTAAATAGGCAGATATTACTCGCTTAGAACCAAAGTACATGCAAAGATTTTTTAACAGTACTAAACTGAGAACTAATGGCGTGCATGACGTGAGGATAACAGTTCTCAACCTAATTCTGTGCAAGCATAACCTCTAGCTGGTCACTTTGTTGCCTGCCTCATTCGCGCAGACCATGAGAACTTGCACTGTTACCTTCTGAGACAGCCCCTGTTGGACTCGAGATTTTCAGGCAGGTTGTGAAGAGGAAGCCCACCAAAAAGCCTGTCCTATCTGGTGTACCTTCTATGCACAAGCAGCTGTGTCTCTGGGGCTGTCAATACATCACATTTCACTATAATAAAATTCGATTCAAAATACTAAACTAAAACAATTATTTAGAGAGAAATAAAAACCCACAGATTTCAAGGTTGTGAAGGCTAATAGAAGAAAGCCTTTATCTTCTCTAATGTCACAGACTCTAGTGAGTGAGGATTTTTTACCCGCTCCCTCCCCTTTTATAGCCACACACACTTCTGTGACACAGAAGACTGAGATATGAGTGAACAACTGGGGTAATTAGTCACTGATGATTTATAGCAGATGACAGCTGATTTCTCCAGTTAAGAAGATTTCTATCAAATCTGTAGAAATATGCACTCAGATTGGACATACTTCCAAGTGACTGCATCTCATTTCTCATTTGCATTTTGCTTCTGCTTAGCAATGCCTCGAAGCTAGTTTGGAACATCACAAGCTGTCCAGGGCACGCTGGCGTATTTGTATGTAATTGTAAGGAGCTTTCTATTCTTTTTTACTACAACGAATGTTTTATAAAATGCAGGGGAGATTCCAGATGCAGAGGGCCTGCAGAAGAACAGCAGCCAGGTGGTAAAGCAGCCCAGCAGGGAACGTCAGGCACATTCCAGGCAGGTTTCTGCTGCGCAGAACCACCAGTTTCTCAGTCAAAGCACGACACGTCTACTGTCATGGTCCCAGGCTAATAAAGAGTTCTGGTAATCAACCTCATGTCAGGATAGGGGTGTATAAGCACATCTCCAGCGCTCCTGCCAAGCTGCATACTGATTTTAAAAAGTGGCTCTGCAATGTTAGTTAATGACCACTACACAAATCTCCCTCTGGGACCTAGATCTGGAGAGGATCATGAGGCTTTAAGTGCAAAAGCAGGAAAAGCTGGAATTGCCGATAGCATATCCTCCGCAGATGAAAACCTGGATAAAACTGTGATGCCAATTTGGTGCCCACTTCTAAGATGACAGGAAATCTGTAAAAAAAAAAAACACACACCCAACAAAACCCAAGCCCTACTATTTCAAGTAGCTACCTAAATCTTAACTTCCAGATGAAAAAGCTTTTAGCTGCAGATAAAAATACCTACTCTTATGTGAGTAATCCCAGAATGGCCCTTACTGTTAAATATATGCTTTAAACATCTCTGAGACACTGCTGCTGAACATGGCAAATAGGTTTATGAGTCTGTCATCCTCCATAAAGAAAGGAGAATAAAGCTACTCCAAGTCCACCCTTGCACGCTGCTCCCTTTCATCTGCCCGTTTTCCCTGTTCTCTCAAGAGCACCATAACCAGGACTTTCTAGGTCTCCTCACCCATCTCCTGATCTGGAGGACTGCTCCCTTTCATCTGCCCGTTTTCTCAAGAGCACCATAACCAGGACTTTCTGGGTCTCCTCACCCATCTCCTGATCTGGAGGGCCCTATGATCTGTACAGCAGCTTCTCATACCCAATGCATATCTCCCTTCCTCCTTCCCTCTCCCTGTTCTTGTATTCATTCAGGGAACTCTCATATCACAAGCGTGTTGACCTACACAACAATCCTACTACATGGTGCATTAACATACAACACACGATGTAAATAAATCAAAAGGTCCTGTTTAGAGGAGCTTTTTTCATATCCTCACGTGACCTGAGGAAGACATTTTTCCCCGCAGATGAGGCTTGAGGGTATATTACTACACACTGCCAATGTAGGCTCCTGGAACCCTCTTGTGTTTTCTTCCATAACCATTTAAAGCAGCCATTGCAGTCCTCTAATCATGGGCATTTTTTAATCTGCGTATGGGTGGAAATGCCCTTCTGTCATTGCCCACTCCAACATCTCCTACTGACTGAAAATTTCTTTCCGAGCACAAAGCAGTGTGACACTCCCCTTCTGCACAATCACATGTACGTGTGCATGCACCTCCCACAGAAACGCATTAAGCATTTGTATTTCATTCTGGGTCCTGGTCAAGCTGTGCTAGGAAATGATCAAGCATGGTGCACAGCTGTCAACAGCTGCATTAGTTATCATAAGCAACGTGTCTTTAAATTCATCTAGCTGACAAGGCAAGTGGCTTTGTACAGTTAATTAGTAAGGCATCCAGGTATTCAAAGAAGATTTGTGTGGGGCACAAAAGCTTGTTAAGGCACCCAGAGCTTACCCACAGCACTACTAGGGAAAAGAGAAAAGAAACCAGCTTTGGAGTTATCACAGGAGCTTATTTAAATGCATCAGTCTAGCTTCTTAAATATGATCTATTAAAGAATTTATTATGTTCTACAATAGCTCCATGGCTGATATAGCAGTAAAATCTGTGTATAAAACCTTATACCTGTAGGAGGGTGTATACTTGGATAAGAATAGAGCGCACTAAAATAAGCATGACACCTAGGGCTTCTCTGTATTTGGAAGTGGTCATTGCTGTAGCCACGTGACTACAGCGATACCAGGAAATCCTCATAGCACAAGCAGGGCTTGCCCCATTTTATTTATAGAGTGTTTTATTCAGCGCGAGTTGTAGCAATTTCCGAAGCTAAAACACCCTCCACAGCAACGTTTTTGTTTTTTTGCCTAGCTGCATTGCCACAGGACCTCTACGAGCTGGGCTATGGTAACAGGACAGTGATGCATACTCCTAAATGACACACCCATGTTAGCAAAACCTGAATTCAACCCAGGCTTAAGAGACAGGACCGCTCTGTTCCCAATCCTGACACTACATCACTATTTAACCTTGGGTAAGTTATTTGATCATGCAGAATTTCAGAGTCTGTATTAGCCTAATGAAGATAATAACAATAATCATGTGTGTCACAGATACAGTAGGGCTTGGTTATTACATTCTTGTGAAATGCGTAGAAGAGCCCCAGATGAAAGGGAAATTAGGAGAAGGAAGATTAATTAAAGACATGTACATACCAAAAAAAAACCAAAACCCAGACAGGAATATTTTTTGTTGTTGCTGTTATTAGGAGAGAGAGTCGCTCTGATTTAGGGCAGCTTCTATTTCTATGTTGGTAAAGCAGACTCATTTTAAATGCTTTCCATGTTCAAACTTTATTTGTAGGATAGGTGATAAAGGCTGCTGAGCCTCTGATACTGCAAACATAAAGGCCTTAGATCAAAGGTCTGATTTCACGGTAACTGGCGTCTGTGATATGACAAAGCTGACAGGCGTGCCTCTGTTTTAACTGTTGCAAGGCAAAACAAGGAATCGAAAATTAACTGCCACTCTGAAGGAAAGACTAGGATTGAAGGAAAGGAAACACTTCCTGTGGATAAACACACCATAGCCAGCATAGCCACTCATGAGAAATGTTGCAATGAAATTACGTTAAATTCCCAAGTGCTTGTTAATAACACACTTGCGCGAACGGAAACATATTTTCTACAGTGCTTTTTATCCAGGAAGTACTAAGCACTTATCATTTACGTCAGTGTCATTACCTGTTTTAAACACGGGGAAAGGGACACAGCAAGAGATGCGGCGATACATCTGAGCTCACGAATAATTGAGCACCACAGCCCAGAAAGAGACTCAAGCTCCCTACTTTTTCCCCAAGCCTCAGCCTGGACTGCTATCCACTGGAGTAGGCTCCCTCCTTTGTCAAAGATGAGCCCTAGCTCGTCCTGCAGCGTGCTAGGAGTGTTAGATGCCATACTTGGATTCAACAGCATCCAGTGACAAATATACATCTGAGCTCACGAATAACTGAGCACCACAGCCCAGAAAGAGACTCAAGCTCCCTACTTTTTCCCCAAGCCTCAGCCTGGACTGCTATCCACTGGAGTAGGCTCCCTCCTTTGTCAAAGATGAGCCCTAGCTCGTCCTGCAGCGTGCTAGGAGTGTTAGATGCCATACTTGGATTCAACAGCATCCAGTGACAAATACAGTTCTAACTCGAACTTCACTGTGTGAATTTCAAAGCAATACCAAATTCCATGAACTATCCCTCAGGGCATTCAATAATGAATTTCTTTAAAAACAGGCGAGTACAGAAACCTGGGAAAAAATTAGTAATTGTACATTCTTTCCAGGACACAGAAAAACCTTTCCTTCACCTTGCACAGAAAGTTTTCTGGTTTTAAAAAAAACAGGGTGGTATTGAACCCTTCATTTCTCAAGAGTCAGATTTTTTTAAAATTGCTGTCAGCAAGTCACCTACGCTTTAATTTGTGATAATTAACAACACAGTAGAAGAAAAAAAAAAAAAGGACACAGCCTCCACTCGTTTCAGGAGACACTGCAATACAGCTAGCCAAAGAGGGAGTTTGGGTTTTCCCCCCTTAACTATAAATAGTAAAAGGCTCTAATTTGTTACACTTCCACTCATGAAATGTGCATTAATTCCTTAATGACAGGTGCACCTCACAGTCAGGACAGCTAATCACAAGATCAAGAGTTAATCAAAGCACATAGCTCATAGAAGCCCACATCTTTTTCCAAGAACAGCTTGGCAAGGTCCCAGGAGCCAGTTCACAGCAAGTTTATAGCAAAAAGTTATTTCCTAAAAGCAGAACTAATAATCACTGTTTTCCTATGGCTTTATGTCTTCAGACAGCATTCTCCAATGCTGTCGGAGGTGGCAGATGTTCAAAATCTTTTGCCCCTTGTGGTTTCTTTCACATCTAATAAATATTAAGCACGTTACAGGGAGTCCCTCATTGCCCTGGCTCCAAATTTCTATGAAACCTCTAGCAGCACTGTATCTTTCAGAAGTCTTCCTTCTTGAAGTGTGGCCAAAATTGGCCAATGGATTAAAAGAGTAAGGGGCGAGGAGAATAAAGAATAACCTAGAGAGACTGACTTAAAAAATACCCTCCGTTTAAAAGAAACTGCTTCCATTGCAATTCACGTCTTCATTTACTGGAATTGCTGAAGTTCTTTATTTTGGTCACAGCGGCCACATTTTATTCCAGAGTGACTTTTCTGTTTCAGAACAGCTATATGCATTATAGACCTGAAGCCAGCCACAGTGGCTTTTACTTTCTATACGGAAGCAAATCAGCAGTATTACCCCACTGTATCTATAAACTCGGAAATGCGTGTGTTATCCTGTGTCAGGTACAACTCTCACTTCTGTTAGTCAACATTGCCAGTCTTTTAGTAAGATAAAACACCACACAACTCTGGTGAAAAATGGACCTAGCAAAATTTCTTGCAATGATGTTTAATAACCTTAAGTTTCATAGCTGGCAAATAAAACATCACTTCTGGGATAGACGGTCCGTAACTCTCATTCCTTATCTCAGGATGCTTTTATGTGTGAAGTGGAAAACTGTTAAATCTTCAGAGATAATCAAGATTGGATACAGGTGCTGCACATAAGGGACTACCACTGAAATAAAGCAAACAGTATTTACCTTGCCCTCCCTACCCATACCCTACGTTTGCACAGTAATATCTAAACAGCTGAAGAGATGGGGTCAGGAAGAAAACGCTTAGCCACCAAACTTCTACAGAACATAAAAGGCAGAGCTCCCTTTGAAGAAACTGCCTGTTGGGGTCCTGTGAACATGCTTTCTCACCGAATAGAGAAGAAAAAGAAGAGAACCATTTTAAAATTAAAAGGCAACCCAGGCCTCAAACTGAACAGTAATCCACACTCTTTGGTCCTGCACTTCAGTCATTAGTATTAAAGGTACTTCTTTTAGGACACATGTCAATCCTTTTGATCACTTATTCTTGACTTAGATGTTGAGCAGAAAATAAAACATCTTAGTTGCATGCCCATTAGAATGCTGCATAATATAGAGGGAATGAAATAAAAAAAAGCAGTGCCAGTCTGAGGCAAAGGGGAAAAAAAAAAACAAACCTTAATGCTGTCTGATTATTGAAAGTAACTCACAAAAGTATTGCAAAGTGCTTGTGTGGTCAGTAAGTTTAAAGTAAATGAGGATTCAGGAAGTACTCCAAACTGAGCACCAAAATTGGTGCCATCAGATAAAGCGATTCTCAGATAAAAGAAACTCCTTGTCAAGCATTCTGCCGCAGGGGTATGCATATTGCAGGTGGAGAGCAGACTTAAGGTCTTGCATAAGCGTGCCATGCCCAAAAGCCTTTTTCCTTCTGCTTATGATATTGGCTGGAATCATGCTTGACTATGAGTACCCACATGGTCTGCAAGGTATTTGCTGGGAAGCTGGGCTGTAGAGCACTTGCTGACTGCTGCTTATGTCAATCCCTCAGTGTACAGAAATGCAGAACACACCATAGTATGGATATAGCTCACCGCTGAACATGTTTTAGCACATATAGATGGTAGGTAAATCCACAAGGGCCTGACAAGATAGATATGTGAGCTACCATAGCACAAAGAACTTTATTTTCAAACGAGCAAATGCCAAGCTAGCGAGGGTGCTTTCAAGTCAGTCCAACAGCCCAACATGAATGCCACCCAAACACCAGCAGATAGCTCTGTGCAGGTCTGAACAGGCACGCCAGGTGTTCCCAGGAGGTATGCACTTTACCAAGGGAGCTGCAGCATTCCTCACCAACCTCCGCATCGGAATGGTTTTCAGATGGGGTCCCAGAAGTCATTTATTCTGTAAGCTATTCCCCGCAAGGTATTGAAGATGATGGAAATGAAAACAAGAGAAAATTAATCTTTCCATTAATTTAGAAAGATGCGATTCATGACTCATAGCAAGCTTGTATAAATAAATGGCATTGTTTAAATCTTATTTGTAATTATACTTCAAGCCAGAGACTTTCAAAGCTGCACTGAGAATATGGCATCCAATTGTCTAATTTATTGTTATTTTAAGCAGGTACTGTATGCCCAAATTCCCTTGGCAGATTACATCTCAGCCTAAGTGTTTTGCTAGAGGTAATTTTCACATGTTCATGACAGCAGCAACGAGAGGAAGGAAATCAAACAAAAGAGAATTCTATGTTGTCCAATTTCTTCCTCTCTCTGTGGCAAGTTGAGAGAGATTTGTGCACAACTGCAAAGCTGTACACTCGCTGTGCTCTGCCTGGTTTGGCACGTAAGAGAAAGTGGAAGTGAGGAAAGACCAAACGCAAGTGGTTTGGGAAAGGAAACAAACCAGTAGGTTTTCTTTACCAGCCATGCACTTCTTAGAAATATGAAAACCTGCTCTTTGTGCTACTTCTGCTCACTATACTAGCCACCTGTTCATTACAACAATGGTACTTAATAAGGAACAAAAACTCACAAGTAGATCACCTTGAACATCTTGTTCATACTTCATCAGCCTCCTGCAGTCCCCAACCACAGACTTAAACTTCATAAGGATCAAAAATGCATAGAAAAGTAGAAGTTACTGAGGGGAAAATCATTTGTGCTACTGCACATATAAATCTGGAACACCAGTGGGCCTAGGAAATGTGTCTTATTAACACCTTGCTTGAAATAACCCAGGCATGCTTAGAAGGCACCTGGTGATCCCCAAGGAAATTGATGCCATTTTGAGGAACTGTCCCATAGCTAGTTGTTCTTGAAAAGTTGGACAGAGAACAAAAATGGTTGGAGAAGCACCTATCACGTATCTACTGCTTTTTAACACCTATCGTAGTGCTGCAGTGTTGCATGAAATCTATGACACAGAGCAAACACATGGAAAATTAGCAGCCTCCAAATATATATCCCTGCTAATAGCCAGAAGGATCAGTCACCCATTTATTCTCTACAGAAGTTGAGCTGGGAAAGAGTTACCATCTGTCCTTTTCTCCAGGCACTGTTTTAACCAAGAGAGATTTCTACGTGAAAGTATAACCAAATCCTAAAATGCTATATTTACTAGGCTGTAAGATATATATATTCAGAAAAAATTGTTCCCTAAATCAGTTTAACTTTTCTCTTCTGTTGCTAGAATATCTGGACCGCTCCTCCCTCAATTAAGAAACTTGCCTTTCATGTCAACTCACACTCCCATGCAATGGATTTGATTTTGGTTTTGTCTCCTCCTCATTTTGCTCCTGCTTTGTGATGGAACTGATGCTGAGGAATCAGAACTGCTCCATGCACACTAAAACTGAACCCAAATATAGTGGTTTTTCCTTCTCTGTTCAGAAACACAACCAGCAGTTTGGTTTTTATATGATCATTATTTAAAATACACACATAACCCTATTCGATCTTGAACTAACTTCAAATTTCTTTCTTAGCTGCATTCCTACCAAGCGTCTGCTACAGGTAAGAAAATACAACTTGATACCTGAAATGGTGGAGACTGAGAGAAATCTCTTGCAATTACTTTTAAATGACCTGGAATTTCAGAGAACACTTAATTCATCTCCTTGTAGGTGGGTCACAAAATGCTGTTCCCTACCTTCTGATGTTCTAAAGGCCCAGAGGACTGCAGATATTCAGGGAAAACTGATGATGTTAGATGTTAGAAGATGCAGGTGTTAGAAATGACAAAGACATTTGTCAAAAGCGGACATACTCCATCCTACTCCTACCCTCCTTTTTTGCGTAATTTCCTAGGTTTGTGTTGTTATTAATACCACTTTTTGGGAGTGAGGAGAAAGAAGATATTCACCTCAGGCACACCACCCTAGGATATTGCAAAAAGAAAAAATTGCATAAAACATCTATAGACATAAGGATCCTGCTGTGTGCTGGAGGCGTAATACATCTCCATTGAGCTAAATTGTGCAATAGAGAAGTGGAGAAAACTGCAGAAATTGCTTTGAAAACAAAAACAAAAAAGTGTTTTCCTAGAGCCATCATCAGGTTTGCTTGTCAGATCAGATGCCTTTTTTTTGTGCTCCATTCAAATGCAAAGAAAATGCTTGAAGAAAATTGCTAGTTCTGGTATTTACACCCTTCACATATGCAGCTGGAGTGAGATTTCTGCCGTGGTGGAGCAACAGCATCAACAAAATAGTCTAAACCTAAGGGCAGTCATACTGCAAGAACTATTTAAACATATATGCAAAAGATTTCTTGATTCCCTACTACATACTGTCTAATAAACTTTGTTTATACAATTTTTAAGTACTTATTTTTACAGAAAGTTTTAGGGAAATGGGCCATTTCAGGGTAAAGTTTATGATTTTAGAAGTAGGACTGAAGGAAGGAGGTGAATAAAGGTAGATGGAGTCATGAGAAACCTCCTCCCCACTTCAGCAAGGAAAGCAGAAGCTTCACAGATGCTCCACAGAAGGCAAGTCTTTTTTGGCATCACCAGCAGACATTTGTCTTGTTTTAGCTTCCCATCTGACAACAGCATACACTCTGCCTCATGCTGCAGCTTTTTAAAGAAACAGTTACAGAATCAGTTCTAACTTTTTAAGAAGTAGGATTTAAGAACTGACATCTCCTGTGCACTTGTTTACTCTGCGATATTCAGCACTCTCCTTAAAACAGCTGTTACTGCAGTTACTGAATTCTTTTAAGACTAAACTATTCAAAAATCACATGGTTGTGCAGAAAATCCCCAAAACAGAAAAAAAACAGGCTCCAAACCCAGAATACAACTCATTCACACCCAAAAAGTACTTATTTCTAAGTTTCATGGCAAACATGAAAGGCGTGCTCATTATTGTGTCCATAGTTGTGGCAATTATTATCCATAGGGTATAAGTTTCCATCAGATACCACCCCACCCCCCCTTTTCTTTATTTTTTGCAAAATGAACAATGATTCCTAATACAAAAAGCTTGCTCAGACATAAGACAACAAGGCCACAGGTTAATAGAGACACAAATGAAAGGAGAATGCAAGAAAACACCACATCATTTCTGTCCCTCTGACAGGTATCCTGATAGGACCAGAGGAAATGTTGCGTCAGGGGAGGTTTAGATTGGATATTAGGAAAGATTTCTTCACCAAAAGGGTTGTGGAGCATGGAACAGGCTGCCCAGGGAAGTGGTTGAGTCACCATCCCTGGGGGTATTTAAAAGACATGTAGATGTGGTGCTTAGGGACATGGTTTAGTGGTGGACTTGGCAGTGTTAGGTTAACTGTTGGACTCAATGATCTTAAAGGTCTTTTCCAACCTAAATGATTCTCTGATTCTATCCTGACCAACTCAATGCCCTCTTTTTCATATAACTGCTGCAAAACAAGCCCTCCACCTGTAAAGCTAGAAGTAAATAAAATCCTCTGCCTTTTGCTTTGCTACCAAAATACTACTATGGCTATCTGGCCTGATAAAGGACAAATTATTTGTCTGGTTTTTTTACCCCCACAAAAATTTAATTGCTTTACCTTTCTTATCTGATCAGTGCAGTGTCCCAGTACTCTGCTTATCAGCTGCTTAGTCCCACTTACCTGCCCTGCCCCACTTGCTGCTGCTCCCTAAGTCACCTGCCAAAGCAATGACTTGTGTGGCCATGCCCACAGTTAGAGGGAGAGCAAAAGCACCTGGAAGGGAAAGGGGAATGTGTGTTTTTGCTTTACTTTCTCCTCCCTGCAGAAAACAATAACTCATTTGCTTTAGAAGACAAAATTAACAACATTACCACCTACAAATATTCAAGTAAGCCTTCAGAAATGACCAAGCACATCTTATTTCAGCAGAAGCATGTCCTAATGCTCGCCTCCATTGCTCCAGCTAGATACAGACTAGTTCCAGAGCCTCCTAAAGTGCTTTGAGTTGCATCAATTTCTTCTCCAAGTCCTTCATATTAATTGATGTGCTCTGAATTACATCATCAATTTCTGTCAAAGTACAGGTATTAGAATGCCATCCATCATCATATTTTTACTTAAAAGCCCTTACCCTCCTTCTCCCTTTCACACACACACACACTCTCACTCTCAGCATAATGCAGAGAAAGCTTCACGTTTTAATACACACTAACATCAGCTGCAAACAAGAGGTGTGGAAGGAAATTAGGTATGCATGTCAACTCATTCACAAATTAGCTGCCTATTCATTTGCAGGAGCACGGTGCTTTGCCACAGTGGAAAGCCTTGCCAAACAAGAGGCAGCTAGGGGAGCATCAGTATTTTTCTAGCAGCTTGAAAACAACTGGAGCAGGTAGATGAGAAGATACCTTTGCTGTTCTCAGTTTCCAAACAAAAGGCAGATATCAGCATCATCGCCAACATCAGGATATTAATAATAATTAACTAACTTACAGGACCACTGTGAGTATTGATTATTTGTGAAGAGTTCTTATACGCTAGACAGTCTTGCTATGTTAGGTGGGAAAGCAGAGCTAGAGAGGCTGTGCCCAGCTATCCAAGAGCACACAGCAGGTCTGCAGGATGGTCACTCTGTAACATGGGCCATCTGTGTTTCTCGTGTGTTCCTGCTGAAGTCCCCTGACATGACTGAGCCTCCTCCCTATCCTCTTTCTCTTTGCTGTCCTGCTTCCAGCACCACTTACAGGGATGCAGCAGGGTTAAAGAGCACAGTGACTTCTGCAATAGGGTTCACTTTTGTGGACCTTAGGACTCTGCAGTAATATAAACAGCAATACTTCATGGCAGTGTCCAAAACAGAGCTTGAGCTCTCTGTTCCTTCTTCCATTTATCCTTTCTAACACAGGAAAATAAAGTAGTAAAATCTTGATCTCAGTTGTACAGTATAAACACCCTGCAACTGCCCTGCATTCACACTAACATGAAGAGACTTCAGCCCAGCTATTTTCCTTATAAACTTCACATGACTCAACTTTGATCAAGATATGAGTATCATTTCCTTTCTGAAACTTTTCAACCCAAAATAAACATTCCTCCTTCACAATCAAACATTTTTCTACAAACCCACTACTAACGTTTCATAGCACGTTTGAAAAATAAATGGTTGCAGCCTATCAAGTAAAGCATTTTGCTTAAATTACACACTCTTCTTTCATAAAATTACAGAATGTGGTTTTGCCTTCTCGCCGTACCAGGGACTGCACAGAAGTGCAGTACAGCACTGTTACTGCTGCTGCTGCACCACATACGCATCCTGCAAACTGCTTAGGCCCAGTCTTCTGCTTCATATTGAACAACATAGAACCCCATTAATTTGTTCAGAAGCAGAGATAACAATGGTCAGCCTTATTGGCTGAGGGCTGCCAACAGCAGAGAAATCCTTATTATACATAAGGAAAGGCCAGTGAAGGAATTAGTGCATATAGATAGGCAGAGGTGATCCATGTGCTAAGCAGAGACCTCCATTCTCCCGACAGTCATTGTTGTTACTCGTCTGCACAGAACACAGCACGACAGCGTCCTTAATTGCAATTCCTAACTGTAAATGGAAATTATACATAATTAGTGTATAACCAAAAAGCTTTCCCCAGGCTTTTCAGATTTGTTTAAAGTAGTCATGGATGCTTCTTAGTAAGCATCAAAACTCCACTAAATTTTAGAGCTGAGCAAAAAAGTAAAAATATCTGGAGCTTAAAGTATCTTTCTACTTCAAGACCGATCTCCATCCACAAGGTTAGGTTATATCATAAGCTCTTCAAGACCTCAATAGTTTGGTTAATTGCATGTACTTGTCATGTCCTCTTACTTGAGAAATCCATACTAAGGTTATGAGTATAGTAACGGTTATAACAACAGGGGATGCCCACAGGATAAAATTGATGTAAAAAGCAAACAAAGAATAAGGTTTAGTTTCTCAGGGCTCCTAAAAAACACAACAAAAAACCCCACCAAGATGAAACCCAACTAAAATGATGAAAACCAGTTGAAAGTACAACTCAGATCCATCTCTCCTTTCATCTCAGCATTTCAAGTTTTCAGGCTTTATAGTAAGTGATACATTCTTTCTGTTTATGACATAACAATTAAACATATGGCCTAAAATGAGAGACTGGGTGCTAGCTGAAACTCAAAGCACGTAGCTAATGATTTCAAACCAGCCAAAGGTTCATAGCAGTATCCGACCCTTCCACTAGCTGATAGGAATTGAAGAGCAGAGCACATTATTTGGGAGATTCTTGGATTTTTGCATAGCAAACACCTCAGAATTTTTCCTGCAGCAGCTCTTGGTCTCACATTTTGAAGTGTCCTAGAAGAGGACAGCCTGATTCTCCAGCACATCCTTCTGCTGGACGGTTACAATGCTGCTGAAGAACACAAACTTCTCTCTACAGCCAACATGTAATCCAGGCGCCTTCTTTACACATACAGTGGGCACCTTCTGCACCCCAGCACCCTGCTCATTGCCACTGCCTTCTCAGGGCTTTCTATTACAGCACAGCAGACAGCTTCTCATTCCTCCCCGAGAGGCAAGCGTCTCCACCTAGATTAAACAGAAAAAGACCATGCTGAGGAGTTTAAAACATTCAAAATTCCAGCTCAGAAAGAGAGAGCTGCCAGTGGCCAACATTTCTAAGGGCAG
Source organism: Aptenodytes forsteri (assembly GCF_000699145.1). Taxonomy (NCBI): domain Eukaryota; kingdom Metazoa; phylum Chordata; class Aves; order Sphenisciformes; family Spheniscidae; genus Aptenodytes; species Aptenodytes forsteri. The sequence continues at coordinate 3,947,109 of NW_008795034.1, forward strand.
AATTACAGCATGAGGGAATTACAGATCTGCAGACAAACCAGCAATTTGTGAGGAATTCAAGTCACCAGAAGCGACAAATTAGGACCACAACGCTAACAAAATTAGACACAGTCTCCTTTTAACCTCATCTCTATTTTTAAGGGTTTTTTTATTTTTTTTTTTTTTTTTTTTTTTT
>NW_008795034.1:3947448-3961880 GCF_000699145.1 Aptenodytes forsteri
TTTGTTGTGTTGTTAAAGTTTCTGTGAAATTGGGCTGAGAGCAACTGTTTAGGAATGAAGTTTCCCTATAATTTACTCTCATTACCTTAGGATGTGTGAAAATATGCCCACGCCTGTACAAGGAGGTTTCTCTCAGCAATTTAACAGAGTCACCCAGCAAAGATAAAACTCAGTAGCAACATGAAAATTTCCATAATCTTTGCAAATACGCTGCTTGACAGGAGGCTGTCAGCTGTACGATTTTTTTTTTTTTTTTGAGGTTCCCTTGCATTCTTCAGTCTTCTCTCCAGTTGGGGACATTGCTAGAGTCAAAAGGCAGCTCTTTCCCAATGTGACTCTTGCTCATCTACACGTCAATAGACTGAGCTATGGGAAAAAAACCAAGAACCAAGCTGATTTCCAACCCCTTCCACTCAATAAAATCACACAACAGCATCTTTAAAACCATGCCTGTTCACTTTGATAATTACCCTAACAGTCCATCTAAGCACAGCCTCTCAGCCCCCTTCTCCAAAGGAGAAACCAGAACCTGAAGGAGAAGGAGGAAACAGCTCATCTGCTGAATACAATGTTCGGAAACGTGAGATGAACATCCTTCACCAAGGCAAGATGAATGTTCCCACCCAAGCAAAGAAAGGGTTCATATTTCATATATTTTCCATTGTTTGAGCTTGCTTGTACATAAGTAACTACATTTAGCAATCACCAACAGGAGATATTTAGCAGCTAGAGAGAGATTAATGTTTTTAACAGTACAACAGCAGAAGCAACAAGGCAGGCCGCACCCTGTTCAGTTCCACCAACGTTCTCCAACTCTGATACAGAGATCCACCCATCCATGGGTACAGTTACCTTTCTAACACCCACCAGTGAGATGTGCAACATCCACTGTCCAAATGAAAACATCACATGAGAATTATCCACAATGAGGGGGCTGCAGCAACCAACACCAAAGGAAACCAAACACCACCATTTGCTGCTTAGTCTAAGCAGGGCTCTTAGAAAGCTCCGCTGCACAGTGCTGCCTCAATGATTTTCAATGATAGAGAGTGGATACAAAGTCTGTGTGGAATCAAACAATACTGGATTGAAACAAGTGAATAATTTGAAGTGTAAGATATTTAAATGAGATGGTTTCATGACATAAGGAAATATCCTGTAGGTACTGATGGAGACAGCGGTTTCAAATTTCCACATTGGAAAGTGTTGGTTTGACTCCAAGGGGTTCATCAGACAGTGAAAAGCATGACTGAAGGACTTGTGCAGGGCAGGCAGACCTGGCAAGTCTCACAGCCCAATGGCCATTTCACACTCGCGTGCTGCTGCACCTCGCTCCTCCTCAACAAAGTACAGCTGCTAAGGCAGGTGTGTCTGGCACATAAGGTCCTGCATGGGGAAAAGGCAGCAGCCCTGTACCCCAGAGAAGGCACAACGCCCAGAAGATCTGAATAGAAACAGCAAGAAAGGCTTTACCAACCTACAATGCGTTTCAAATAGAAGTCTGCAGTGTTCCACAAGTGACTGCTACTGTCTTGAATGACCCAGCATTCTTGCATAGTTATCACTTGACACCAATTGCTGGTGATTTGGGTTGCTGCCTTTATGTATTTAACAGAAACCTCATAACACTGCCCTTTCTAGCTTTCATTACACGCACTGAAAGCACTCTTCAACTGGACCCTGTAAAAATATAATGCAGAGTGTTTCTGGACAAAGACAAGCTTTAGAAGACTGGCAAGGAATTAAGCATCCTTAAAACTATTAATTGAGATAGAAGGAACAGGGAACACTTATCAGCACAGGCTACTGGCACACAAGGTCATAGCAGCAGCCAGCAATGGCAGGTGCAAATGATGAAATCTCTGTGCAAATTCTAGAGGGACAGCTTTCTAACAGAGGAGCTCTTCTCCACGGGGGCTGGTGCCACTGTTTAATTTGATTACACACAAGTGAGAGCCTGGGGGAGGGAGAGAAAGAGTGAGGACCCTCTAAGCACCCATGCTGAACTTAAAGGGCACATGCAGCTGCAGTCTCGGCAGCAGGGGTACTGAACAGTGGTCCACAGCAAAATTACAGGGGGATCAGACAGCTGACATGGCATGATCCTTTGGTAGACAAAAAATTACTTGCTTTCCCCTCAGCAAACCACATGCCACATAGCAATTTTGACTGAAGAGACACTACCCCAGATTTAAAGGGAAACTAATCTGTTAAAGAAGTCTATCACAGAGCAGGAGAGTCTGGAATCTGTGTGTTGAACACACCACCACACACCCAGACTGACACTTCGTCCATAACACTTGCGGGTGCTACACTCTTCCAGCTTACCACCAACGAAGTCTTTTACTACCTGGCTTTTTAAGAGCTGCCAAGAGACTCTTTTCTAACCGTAACTTGTAACCGAAAAATACCTAAAGCGTGCTCTTGCTTCCCTCTAGCCCTGAAATCTTATAGAAGCACCCTGGGACTGTTTCTTTAAAAAACAGAACAATTCAGCCTCTGTTGCATTCTGGGTTAAAAGGGGAAAAAAACAAAACAAAACAAACCCCACCAGAGTCTAGGATCAGGTCCTCCAGACTAAGCCCAAGAATATCACTAAAGAAGAAAATTGCTCTTGTGAGATATTTAGTTATAATTTTTTTTTTTTTTAAACCTACCTTAAAATTGTCATGACACTACCTACCGGAGTCTAAATTATACCTTCAAAATTATATGTATTAATATCTAAAGTGTGTAATTATAAAGGAGCAGATATATTTTAGAAACACCATACTTATAAACCTATTTTTTAAAATAGAAGCTTTCTACACAACTAAGATCTGTATTTTAGGTCTCCTGTCTTTACAACTCAATACTAGCAGAGGCAACTGGAGTCCACATGTTCCAATGGAAGCTGCAAACAGTGAGCTTCTATATTATGTCAACGGCATTGATAAAAAAAAAAGAAAAAGCAAACCTCACTCCTGCAGAACAAAAGAACCCCCTGAAAACAGCGGAAAAAAACTGTGCTGCTAATAAATTTTCTTCTTACCAGCTTCCTTCACTAAAGTCAAACTCATGCAGGCAAAAAGTTTTATGTATTTGTTTTAATCTACCAAGAAAACCGAAGCACTGAAAAATACCAGTTTTGCCAGCCAGAAGTGTGATTAATGAAGTTTACAAACAGCTTAATTATCAGATCAGTGATTTAAATCCACTAACTGGTGATGTCCACACCATGACTGATCCTACCTGTTGTTTTCTAGCAGTCTCTGCACAGAGACCAGAGGCTGAATGTCTACGACTAGACAAACTGAACTCTCCCACTGCTGGGCTTGTTCTGTATACACAAGCCTCTTGCCACAGATAGCAATTGCATAGGAAATCTCTCCCACTCAAGACTGAAGCAGTTTGTACTTCAGTTGCACAAGTCTTCGAGTGAATAAAACCAAACATCATCAGGTTACAAACTCCAGTAATTCCTAAATGGTGATGAATATATTTCCTAGTCACATAGAAAATATGAAGGGATGGTATAATAGAGCTTGACTAAATATTTAAATCAAGAATGTTAAATCCTCATTCAGATTGTATTGCGTGTGCTTACAGATGGAAACCTCTATCCAGCCACTCGCATAACTTGCGCTTTTATTCAAACGTTAGCTCTACTACTAATTTATTCTTGTTAAAGTGGCTTTCAGCAATGCAAGTGATTTAAATGTATACTTGTGAGGCAAATGTAAGCTTGCAATGATGTACAGTTTGACATTTATACCATTATATATTTTTGAATGTAATATGACTACAGAAGCATTACTAATTTTGAGTCACTTCCAAATGAGAAAAGAGAAGTTTAACAAGAACAATGAAATGCAGAGCAGAAGTGATTTACCTTTCTCTCCTTCAGCTACTGTTGCAATCCCTTTTGATCCACAGTCCAAAAACCTGATAATTTTGGTAGCTTTGTAATAATTTAAAGTACACCCACTGCACCTTGAATAGCTGCCCAAAGTGAGCCTTAATATCACATGCATCTTAGCACACCTTTGAGGGCAAAGGTAATTTTAACCCTACTTGGAAAAGTGTTTTGGCTTGTAAGAGCTTTACTGAAGCATGACATGAGAGATGAAGAACCTCTGGAAGGGCACTATGCAGCCACTCAACAAATGTGTTTTCACTAGAAATAAGCTCCAAGAAGCAACAGCTGTTCTCCCTCCACTGCATCTAACTTTGGAGACATACAGGTTTAGAAAGATGCCCCACTTCTCCAGTGCCCCCAACCCCAGCGACTTAAGAGTATGACCCAAAACTTATTTAAGTAGTGAAAGGTCTACCCAATTTCATGGGTGTTAAAGAACATATGAAACAGTGCACTAGCTTCCAAAACTGGTCACACATCTATGCTTACAAAATAACTGCAAGCGATATCCATTTATGCCAAGCTGGAATTTGCCAACATGTAAGAGGTGCAGATTATGACTACCTAAAAATACGTGTTTTACAAAGGAAACGGCAAGTGACCCAAAATTTTAGCAGTTCTACCAAGACCCTGCTATAATGAAATAAGCAAGAGAAGCAAAATCATTAATTTTATTGCTTTTTCAGCACTTCTGTACAGTTCAAAGTACATCACAGAGCCGGCAAGCACACAGCAGTATGTGCTAAGGAAGTGTTGCAAACTGCTCATGAGCATCCAGCACCTGCATACATATAAAAAGTAGATTAAATGAACACAGAGATAAATGAAATAAAGTTGGTTATTCCCTCGACAGCTAAAAAATGCTGTTGGGAGAAAGGCAGGGTGGAAAAGGCAGAAGATGTACTCTGCACAGTGGGTGAGTGTAAGTGGGTGAGTGTCCAACCTTCGTCTAGAATTAGCACCCAACAACCTCACATTCTGACCAGTGACTCAAGGTTTTTCATTAGGAATTGTGTAATTGTTTATGCAGCCTGTATGCAAGCACAGATGAACACACACACCAGGATTCCTCTCATTTAGAGGAAAAAAAAATCTCCCCTGCCTTAATACCAGTTGGGAATAAAACACACACTAGTGCCCCAAACACCAATTGATCATCAGAAGCTCAGGCATCTCAGCACATTGTTGTTATAGTCAAAAAAAAAAATCAACGGCTAGAAACCGGCACCTTAGTATTTTCCATATCTTATTATAGGAAGGTCATCATGGAGAAATCAATGTTTGCCCTTCCAAACACTATTACTCAGGTACCTTGTTTGGTACTTCTGAGTTACAAATTCCTCAAAAATTGCAAAGGGAAAAAAAAAGTCTCATCTCCTAGTACTATCACATTACGCTGCTTTTTGTCCTCCTCCTCCTCTTCCCCATCAGAGAAGGGACTAACACATCCAAGACTGAGCTGATCAGGAACTGTCAGTTTTAATCAGAGCATTGTAGCTGTCAGTAACCAGTGGCCCTTGGGTATTTTGTTTCCTGAGTATGTAAAAGATTGTTATCCTGAAAATTAGTCAGCATTTCTGGCTGCTAGATGGAAATAACAAGACTATTATAAATGTTGTAACATTGGTATAGCTGCAGCAGTATTTGAGTTCTAATAGCTTAACACACAAACACATGCACTAGCCACTCTACGAGGCGCACTGGTGCATTAGAAATCATTTTTCCTTATTGCATAGTTTGTTTCCTAACTTACACAGTCAGCATTTATTAACAGTGTTGCAATTCTATATTAATTATTATTTAGCACTGACAGTATGCCTGGAACTGCACAAAATTAGTCCCTGCCCCAAAGTGCTTAAGCAGCCCTGATTCAGTGTCCCGTAACCAACATTTCATACACCAACCTGCTCAATTGCTAAAGCCTGGATAGCTGACCAAATTATTTAACTTGTGCTGCTCAGGACAGCCAAGCCCCAGTGAGTCTAGCTGGGATAACGTTTACAAGCACAAGCCTGTTGGAGAAAACCACCCAACACTAAAAGCAATGTAAAAGTGAGAATCTAGTATCTTGGGGGGTGGGGTGGGGGGGGGAATCCTGCCAGTCTCACATTTTCAAATGAAAAGTCTCACTGAAGAGGTACACAGCAAGAGCATGCAGTGGTTTGTAAACTTCCCAAACTGCACACCTGGTAGCAGAACTGTGCTAAAGCAACTATATACACCAGCCTAAACGCAAGACGTCCAAGGTCATCGCTACAACACAGGCACGAATCATGAAATATAGAGGTGACAGGCAGAAAGAGAGATTTGGTTCTGGGGGGGGGGGGGGGGGGGGGGAATCCTGCCAGTCTCACATTTTCAAATGAAAAGTCTCACTGAAGAGGTACACAGCAAGAGCATGCAGTGGTTTGTAAACTTCCCAAACTGCACACCTGGTAGCAGAACTGTGCTAAAGCAACTATATACACCAGCCTAAACGCAAGACGTCCAAGGTCATCGCTACAACACAGGCACGAATCATGAAATACAGAGGTGACAGGCAGAAAGAAGTGAAAATTGCAAATCAACAACAGGGCAAGACTCCCCCTTTCAGATCTGTACTGCTTTGTGGGCACACTCTCCCAAAGGATCACTTGTCTGAAATGAGAATATGCAGAGAGAGCAGATCATCAAATCACAGGACAGCCATATGAATCAAAGTTAACCTTCGGGTAGGTTTAATTCAAGCCCTGCAGGTTTCAGAGAGACAGAAGTCCTGTTGACTCTCTCAGTTCACCCACTCTTGTTGTTTTCCATGTTGCCAAGAACACAGGGCTCACGTTCTAAGACAATAATGACATGTTTCTAATACGAATAAAGAAAATGGAAAGCTATGAAACAAATAATTAACTGCATTCTGTTATTTACATAATTATTGGCAGAAGCCTGAAGGAGTAAAATGGATTACTGCAGTTTTGGTTCAATGCGGCCTTAAAATAAAAAAACATCATCACATGCCAAGGCTGAAAGGATTTTCATTCCAGCATGTGGTTCTCTCTCATTTTGCCAGCCAAGCTCCAAGCTGCTACTGCAGCTACTCTCCGTGTAACCCTGATCTTTTCCCTCTGCTGTTCTGTTCAGCCTCTGCAGTTGCTGTCCACCAGCAGAAGCATAGGAAAGGTATTAAAAAAAAAAAGCCTGTAGGAGATAATATTGTTCACCAACAACACAACCCTGGTATGTTCATATTGCTGAAGCCTGAATTTAGGTCTGGCAAGGCATAAAGCTGAGTTTTTCTTCTGTACTTCTCTCCCTTCAGCTAAAATTGCTCCACGATTTCGGTTGTGGTAGAAGATCAACAGTTCTGGAGAAGGATGATTGATATTTATTCCCTCAAAAACAGAAGTACAGAATAGGTGGGAGCAGCTACATTGCTCTCATGACATGCTTCATTGCTGTCTAGAAGGATCAGCCTGACAGAAGAACTCAATGCCTTACTCTGTCATTTTATATATTGAGAGATAACATGGTGGTTCCCAGCCACATCTTGTGTGGAGGCTTTCATGAAACACAGCATCATGAAGAGTGGAAAGAGACCACCACAGGGTCCTGAACAGCTCATCCAAGAGCCTTCCAAAAGAAACCTTCAGCCACTCCTGACTGACAATAGGTCCAAAGCAATGACCTCAGAAGTGAAGGACTCTACATCCCTTCAGGCATCCAGGATCCCTCACATTCTCACTTTCCTGATTATTTATACTGCTGTAAAACCAGAAGCACGGAAATTAGTGTTCCCTCCCTTTCCCTTCCTTTCCCTGCAACCCTACAGAAATAGCTGAGTTACACGAGACAAACACCCACAAAATAACAATGAAAACAGATGTGTCAAAAAAAGAAAAAAATATTTATGAGATGCCTACTGTGCATGCCAATTCTAAGTAAAGTACTTGTCCAGTCTATGAATAGCATGGTGCACTATTTTAGTAGTAACAAACTCAAAGGGAGGTTCTAGTAGTTAGAGCTCAGAACTAAGGGTTTGGGAGGTTTTTTTTGTTTGTTTGGGGTTTTTTTGCCTGTACCTGTCTCAGATTTGCTTTTTGACTTTCAGACCAAGAATTTCAGACCAGTTCACCAAAAATGCAATTTTCAGGCGAGGTCCATGCCAAGTTCGGTACCCGAACTTCTCTGGAAACCACCAGTTGTTCACCTCACTTATACCTCTCCAGGCTCTGAGCCCAAACCCAAGTCCATTTTGCTCAATTCCCATTAACTTCCACGGCCCCTTAGGCACTTCACAGGTCCTTTGTAGAACTCATTTTGAACATACTTTTTTTTTTTTTCTAGAACACTCATCACCCTACATCCATAGTCCCAATTCCCAGAAAACACTCTCAGCCCGCAGAAGGGCATCATCCATTTCCAACAGACTTCTTCATGCTTTCTCCTGTGATGCTCATCATGTTTGGTAGATGCTGTCTGTAAACACTTGCTGAAAGCTCCTGTTGCCTTCCCTCAAATCCCTCCTCACTCTTTGGCTACGCTGCCTACCAAATAAGTCATATCTGCTAATCTCCTAGGGCCCCTTACACTAACCAGTATGTCTCGTCTCCTTCAGACTCTCCCATCCATGGCCTACAGCTCTGTGATATCTTGTGATATACATGGATTATAAGTACCTTGGGTGCACCATCTGATTCAGTAGAAGCTGCACAATAATGTCCTGGTCGATAATACACATAAAGCAATGATGATACAAACAAGCAACTCGGCAAGAGTTCTGATCTCTGAATTTCCTAATTTCTACCTGTACAATAAAATTATGGTTTCCCATTGAATCTCCTGAATAGGTACCATGAGCCTTTATTAACAGTTATAAGGATCCTCAAGACCTTTACAAACCTTATTTGATTCAGGCAACATATAACACCACCTTTCAATCACAAGTTCCTCAGCACTTGAAAGCCTAAGCAAGAGCTATGGGATTTCGTATTAGGAGAAAAGTCACCAGCTTTTAACAACATCTATTGAACTTAGTAGCCCACCATGCTTCTTAATCAGCAGCTTATTTGCTTCTGATGTACAGTCTAGCAGAAACAATAAAGAATAAATTTATAATATATAAGAACAACTGAAAACAAGTTGACTGATAGAATTTAACCCTATTACAGCTTGGCACAGTATTTGAAAAATCCTGAAGGAATGATTACAGAATTGCCGCACTTTTGACCAGAGAAGCTTTTCCACACAGCTTCTGATATTGACAGTCTCAGAGATCAAGGGACTAGTAAGATCATCACATTATTCTTAAGAACACACTCAATATTTATGAGGATCTTCACTCCATGTAATAAAGGCCACATTCACTGACTGTGATGACTTGGATGCTTTGGGGATAAAATTAATCAACATGCATGAAAGAGGACCTCAGAGTCAAACAGGAAAATCTGCACATAATAAAAGAGATAGTAACTATCTGGCAAACCTACATCACAAGGAAGAAAAATACTATGATCAAACATAATAAGACTTCACTTGAAATGTAAAATACTCTGGAACAAATCCTGCCAATTCGCATAAGAACCAAACAGGAAGCAGCTGACTATGCAATAAAGCCCATCACACAGGGAAAACACAACATTAGAGAACTAGATGCTACTATACAGTCCTTGTCACTGTGCTGCAGAGTGCTTTCTATCGCCTGCTTCTGAAGTGCATGAGGTTCAGTCCTTCCAGCTTCTGCTCACAGTGCAGTACTTCTTGAATTTTGAGCCAGTAACATGTACTTATTGTCCAAGCAAAACATTGTCGTCCTTTTGCAAATTCTCACATGCATGAGCTAGTGGCACTGCTGGCTCAAGTAGGTTCTGTCAATAGTCTTTTCTAATATTTTCCAACATTACACTCCTTCCACAGCTGAGTCCTAGGTTGAGATTAGCTCAACAAGAGAAAAAATGAAAAGCTTGCACTACCACTTAATGGTTCCCTCCCTGAAACTATAAGCACTTGAGCATAGTCTTGTTACAATGGGAATAAGGGGCTCTCTTTGTGCCATTACATATATGAGATCTCAGGCTGCATGAAGATCATGCAGTATTAAACATGCTATGAGGTAATATATTACTATCACCAATGTGAGCTCACAAGTTAAATAAAAAAAAGCAGGTTTTGCTTATAAACTCTTGAATGTTTTTGCACTTGAGAGTTAGTGTTGAACCTTTCCTAACCCTTCAGTTATAGCTTGTACTACATATTATTGAAAGTTGAACGTCAGGTTTAAAACTCATTTGCATGTATGTTTCTTCAAATAGTATTTTATTTGCAACTATGTGTTGTAATGAGGCTAATTAACACAAATATGGTTATTAGCAAGTTAGACATTTACAGGACAAAAACAGCAGACCAAAAAGCCTATGGCGTACTGTGTCACAGGGATAGAGGACCTCAAGGATGAACTAATACCAGCCAAGACTCTGCCACTAACTACACTACCACAGGCAAATCGCCGACACTCTACAACTGTTTCCCCTTCTGTAGTGGGATAGTAAGACTCATTTACTTTGCTGGGTAGTTCTCCAGCTTAATTAAATCATTACCTTTAAATTAAAGGCACTACAGAAATGCCAGGAAGTAGCATCTGAATTAGAAGGAGGAGGTGACACCCTAATGAAGCAAGACTATTTTCATCGTCAACAGCAGGCATAGTAAAAGGTCATCCATGGCATAATTGTGAAAGCACATTCCAAGCTTCTGAAGGTAAGATGACTTTTCCCAAAGCTTCATTAAGGAAGAAGGTATGTCCCAGCATCACCAGATGGCTGAAATGCTGTAGTTTCACAGGTAATCTACAATGGTTTCATTACTGCTAGTTTTCCCTTTTCCTTACTCTTTGCTTTCCTAATAGCAGCAAAATATCACGGCTCTTGAAAGAATGCTTCTTCCACAGGCAACTGTTTTCACTGTGATCAAAGACCTATTACAAAAATTGCAGAGGATCACTTCCCTTCAAGTCAGGAGTGTTCAGCACAGAGTTTTCAGTCTTTTCTTTAGAAGAGCCACAGTAGAGGCACTCCCACTTTTTGTCTGGGACAGCTTCTCCCAAATATCATTATATTTTAACATTCCCCATACACACTGGAAATTTCCAACTCTGTGTAAACATAAGGACATTACTGAAAGATCCGCTATTACTGCGGAGGCTTTTTATTTTTAAAGTATTGGAAGAAACTTATTCTTAAACAGTAAGAAGCAGGCCAGTCATCAGTAGAGGCCCAGTTTCATCATGTATTCCCAGAAGAGCTGCAACTTAGGATCAGGTGTGAAGCTGTATATGTCCTGTATCTCAGAAACTGCACTCGAGTTCTGTCATGGAACATCCCAGATACCAAGAGGCACATCCCATCCTAAACTCATTTAGTCCATACTGGGAAGCCATTAAACCAAAACTAGGGAAACAGGCAGCTACTTCCTTGTTTGTTACACCTGAAAAAAGATTACCCAAGAACAACTCATTATATACAATATCTTTGTATCCAGAGTGTAAACACCACGAAATACCACATTTGCTGTCTACTTTTTCACAATGCAAAAGCATTTGCTTTTTACTTTTAGGAGCGAGATGTGCTGCTATAGGAGAGGTCAGCCTAGAGTTTTCTTTCTATTACATAAGATCTCCTCGCATTGACTGGATGCATATTATTTAGCTTCTGTATGGTTATGTTAAAAAAGGAGTGGACGATACTCAGGGAACTACATTTGCAACAAAGAACTCCATGTATGATCTTTTTTTTCCTATTGACTAAAAATATACTAAATATATACTTATATATACTTATTATATATATACACTAAATACATACTTACTTTTTTTTTTTTAACTTGCATTTGTGACCAGGAAGACCAAAATGGTTGCAACCAATTTTCAAGTAAGACAGAAGATGTACTTCTTGTATCGTGCCCATAAAACTGGATTCTCTGTTTGCTTATGTCCGTCTGTCAGCTGCCTACTAACTGCTTTTGAGTCCACTGACCTGCTTTTGACTAAGTTTGACAGCAGGAAGAAGTCCCAAAGCTCACAACACTTTCATTTAAAAAAAAAAAAAAATTGTTTAGTAGAGGAGAGACTCTTATAAGACAAGAAGAGAAAGGTTAATGACAAAGGTCAACTCTTACTTGATGTCAGAGAACCCACAGGAGGGATCACCCTAGAGACACAAATCCTCAGGAACCAGTTTCCATTGGGACTGCTGCTCTTCTAACACTTGTTTCAGAGCTGGAACCAGAAATTAATTCCAGTTCTCACAACAGTTCACTGGTGTTAAGTAAATCATAACTTCTGATGCTACTTCCCCTGCCATAATGTGGCTAGTGTGGAACTCCCTTATTACATTGCTGCAACAATTCATATTTGCAATGTACTTTGAAGGCCTGAAGAGTTGTATTTACTAATTATTACCTGTCTTGAGACACAAGCTGAATATTCAACGTGCTAGCTTGATTCATATGTAAGCGCACGTCACATAAGCATGTGGTATGGCTAAGAGTCAAAATATAAAAGTGAAGATTGCTTTTAGAGAAAACTTTATAATAATGTCAGTTTCGAGCTCAAAAAACATAATTTTTATTACCACAACTCTTCTATTAGACTGGATTTAAGTTATTCCTTGTTTTGGATTAGCACTTTATTTTTGAAGCTGATGTTTTATAAATACCAATTGACAGAAGACAAAAAGATCATGTAAAATTTGATTCTGTCCCCAAAGGAAAATCTGATGTCTGAGATCTTAAACCTTTGATATCAAGCTGAAAGCTAACAGATAAGTTCCACAGGACAGTTACTGGGCGCTGCAAAACCAGAGCTTATCCTAGAAATACCGGCAATCATAGCATTAGGACCGGCAATACTACATCACAGTAGGCAGGCATTTTTATCTCCTGGTCAGGCACTTTCCAGCCTTCCCAGAAATGAAGATGCTTCTGCCTTCCTTTGCCAGAGCACCCCATGCCTTCTGTTCTTGCAGGCAGAAAAATCAGACGATAAAGGTCTTGCTGAAAGTACTATAGCAAATAGGTGAACAAGATAATGCTTTCTCTAAAAAAAAAAAAAAAAAAAAAAAAAGACTGAGTGTGCATGAGGGGGGGCATAGCTTCCTGAAAAAGCAGCTTTCTGCGCATTAAAGGAAAATGGTGCTTTGTGGCAAATCTCTTTACTAGAGAGATTCCTATTTGAGGGTGAGGGAGCAAACTACAATTTCCTTCAGTAATAACAGATCAACCTTTTATCTTCAAGCTTCCTCCTGTAACATACTGACTACCAGCCGAGTACTCAATACTTCCCAAGACTGGCCTTTACACTTCCTGAAGGAGCGAGCCCTGTCTAAAAATAATAACAAAAAGCCACAGTGTCAGTTAAGTTTTCCTTCTAATCCTCCCCATCTCCCTACTCCAGACAAAACAAAGCCAACCTGGCCAACTTATTCCGACAACAGTGACTAGATTTATGTCCCTTGCACCCTATCGCTGCCCTACAAACATGTATTATTTTAATGTAGTATAAACAAATACACTGCTTTGTTTAACACCACATTGAGTCCTAGTGATTAAAATATGTATACGCATAGAGCAAAATTCATACATGCACAAATCCCTTTGTAAGCTCTGAAGATAAAATTATCAGTATTGCCAAACACAGAGTATGTATTATATTTTAATTACATGAGACAGTTGAATACCAAAAAGCCTACTTCATTTCTAATTAGAAAAAGTTCAGTAATCATCTTCTTCCCTGCTGTTACTGCCTGACAAGAATAGATGAGGAGTCCCCTCTAGGGACTATACAGTAAACATCCTAACACACATTTGTTTCGGAGCTGAGCTTCATAGTAGTAGTACGAGGCACTTAGCGCCTTTCACACAGTACGGCTGATAAAACACATCCATCGGAGTGCATGATTTTACAACGTTTACCTCAAGAAAAGAGACGCTTTGCGAGTGCAGTGCAGCTGCCTTGCTGCTCCTTCTGCATATCGCTCCACCGCTAGCCAGCCAGCAGAAACTATCAGGCAGCTCTGTTGTCACCTACTTGCGAGTTCTGCAGAGAAGGGACCCTCCTTGGCAAAGGACTGAAGGACAGCCTGGATTTTCAGGCTGGAGGGACTCAGCAGAAACAAAGCAAAGGTGATACGCTTCAGTGCTGTTTTCACCCACAGAAACAAAAGTGATCGCGCTCCTCTATTTCCCCCGTTTCACAGCAGACCGTATTTATCCGACAGCAGCTGCACCTGTCGCCCACAGCATTTATACTATTCATAAGCTCAATAACGCTTCTCCCATCAGCCCCCAAAATCACATAAAGTATCCTCCACGTTTGCCAGCCCTACCCGGCATCAGTCCTTTCCGAAAAAAACCCCACCAAACGTTTACTCCGCTACCGAGCCCAGCCAAACAAAGGCCACCTCCTTTTATTTTCGATAAAATTCAAACTAGAGAAGAATGCCGGAGGGTCTGCACAACGGGCACCAGCCGCAGCCGACCACACCGCAGCCCTTACGCCTTACGC
>NW_008795034.1:3962552-3971136 GCF_000699145.1 Aptenodytes forsteri
CGCGCGCAGCCGCGCGCGCCCCGCCCCAACGGCCGCCGCGCCCCGCGCAAAGGGAAGGGAAAGGGGTCTCCTCAGGCCGCCTCGGGCTGCCCCTCAGGGCCGGCACCTGCCCCTCGCCCCCGGGGGGCTCGGGTCCTACCCGCTCGGCATTGCCAACGTGGTGGGACTAAGTAATCGGTTCCCTTTATCTAGGGTTTACTATTCTCAAGCACTGCGCAGCGGCTTGGAACGCACCGATTGGCAGAATGGTGTAGTTAGCTGGGGGGAAAAAAAAAACCAAACCCAAACAAAAAGAAGGACTGAAGCGATACTGGCTTGTATCCAACAGTAAACTCCACGTGGGTCACATAAAGCCAGATCTGAGGGGTGAGCCTAACAAACACGTACAAAAACACGTCCTTCCCTACTTTCAACCCCCAGAACCATCTACAGTCACACAAGAGGCTGCTGTCAGGGAAGGGACGATGTTGTGAGGCAGGGTGAGGGCATGCTGGAATGCACGACCAGCCTCGCAGCTTCCTGCTTGGCCCCAGACGATTTTCCTATTACACAGAAGTTGCTTCCTTTGAAGATGTGTGGTGTTCCTGAAGCAAAATTGCTCCAAGACTCCCCCCACTGAAAACAGTTTCATCCTGCTCCCTATATAGTTCCACCTTTGAGCTAAGAACAGCCAAGAGAAATTTCATTTCAAAAGGAGAAGTCTTCAAAGAGATAAAAGTGTTCACAACCAGAGTGGCTCCAGCCTGTCACACCTGTAATAAAATTACAAAAGCTAACTAAAAACAGAGACATAAAATGACTGCTAGAGAGGTCACATGCACTTGTCTAAGAACAGTAGGTTACGATTTCAGATTTCTCTCAGTTTGTTGATCCTACCTACGAAACCATATCACAATTAAAGCCTTTGTCTCCAGGATACGCATTTAAACAAAAACCCTGTCACCTACCTCTGAGGAAACCGGAGTTACTCACAGCACAATGTGGTGTGTGCTCAACATACCTGGCTTTGTCACACCCTTTCCACAGGGCTCACATTGATGACACCAGGGCCGGACTATGCCAGTAATTTGGTGAGATACTGCAGCAGGAACCCCCAGGATGCTGCCGATGAAGAGGTCACTTTCTGGTGAGTTAGCGTGCGATTCAGTGCTGTTTGAGCAATGCGCTGTTGAGGAAAGGAGCAAGCACCCTTTCTGATGACACACGACACTCCCAAATAGTGGTAAGTAATGTTTTTATGTTGCAAATATGTCTGCACAGATGTTCCAGAGCTAGTTTCAGTAACGGAAACAACATAGCTGGATTAACATAGGATAATGTTCTGGTTGACTTGTCGAAGTCTAGGGAATCATTTTTTACTCCATAGCAGCATCTGCAGTTCAGATGTGACTGACTATATGGTAAAGGTTATACTAACAAAACTGCTTCTTCACACTCCCACTAATTTCAGAATTCAACTGATGTACATGTTGTGGTCAAGTGACAGCACTCACCCAGAATATTGTATAGCCCAAAAGGAAAAAATGGGGTAGAATTGAAAAGTAGAAAAGGAAGAAAAAAAAAAGAAAAAGAGGAGTGAAATGGCTTCACAAAGACCACACAGCTTGGCCAGCAGTGGAGGCATAACTCATGTGTTCTTTAAGTTAGACATATCGGGCACTAAACACAGCTGAACTACAGGTTCAAGGAGTTCCACAGAGGCCAGCCAAAGTATCCAGGAGCCCTCAAACACGTATGGTCTGCTCCAAAGTCTATTCCATTCTTTTTTTTTTTCCCCTTCACTGCTTGGGCTACCCCTGGGCCTTGCACACAGAAAAAAAAAAAGTGTTCAGAAGATGTTAACGAGATTAAAAGTTAAGGCAAAATTAAAAGACAGTCTTATGGATCAAATGGTTCCCCTGAAAGTAACTAAGGAAGCACAGTTTTCTTAAGAAACAGTTGTTTAATGTCATTTATTTCTTTTCATTTGTAACTAATACCAAGCACACAAACACAGCTGACACTGAAGCCAAGGTGGCTTACTGCACATTAAAATAACTGCCTAAAAAGGATGGGGAGTGGCTTCTCCAAATCACCTTGATCCAGCAGATCCCCAAGAAAAGAGAAGCCAGCCCAAATACCAACTTACTATTAAAGGTCAACATATATGCTCCAAAGTCTGGGCAGGCTTCTGATGGCCATCAAACAGAGCAATGCAGGACCAAGCTGAAGGGGCTTACAAGAGCATCCTTTTATTTCTGACACAGTTTCAGCTCAGACACATCTACAGATATAGCAGAAAGAGGCATTGGTTAGGCAGTTAGTTACATGGACACGCAGGGTCTTACAGCCAACCCTAACACCTTCAACTGTACACGGAAACTCACAGACAAACAGGGCAGATGCCAGTGCATCCATGTCATGAGATTTATGCAAAGGAAAAGCAGAGGGAACTGGAAAAAATGTGATAGAATTGGCTTTACTGGCAGGATGATTCATATGACTGAACTGCTAAAATCACTGGTTACTACCTCTTAAGAGGAACAGAGTAGATTCTAGCTTAGAGACATTGCTGGCTTTTGCTGTTACAGGTTGAGAGGCAATTTGATTACAGTGTGCAAGTTTTATCATGGGGAGAAAAATGCCAGTTCTAAGAGCTCTAATCAAGTGGGAAAAGGCATAGCAAGAACCAGAACAATGGCAGAGAGCTAGAGTTAGAAAAATCCTAATGAATCATCTGGTCCACATTTGTTAGAGTGATTATCCTCTGGAAGAAAAAAATGCTAAAGAAGGGGTATATTCTCTATCCCTTTACGTCCTTGGATCCAGGTTGATTGCCTTTCTAGAAAGTGCATTATTGAACTCAAACATGAGCTAATGCACTCTGCAGACAACTGGCTGTAATATGATGATACAGGAGGTCAGGCTAGATGGGTTAAAGTCCCAACCCTGAAGATACAAGTTCTTACTCTGCTTACCAAGCACACAACGTTTTCTGTACCCACTTCAGTTGCTAGATTGATCTGAGCATAGTCCCTAGGAAAGTACATTACACCAACCTAACCTTGAAATGTTGATTGCAAAACAGTAGTGTTGTCAACCCTGGTGATAAAGGTGGACAGCATCTTTCTAGAAACTGGTGATATTGTGTTCTGTCTAAAAGCTTAGGAAGCTCCCTCACACTGGGAACACTACCAAGAGGTGTGTAAGTACAATTAAAAGCAAGTCTGATCTTGGCTAGCTCATCCTTCTGCTGCTTCCTGATTATGCATGTCATCTCTGCTCCAGAATGAGCTCTGACCAGTTTCTGTAGATTCCAGCTAACAGATATTAGCTAGGAATAAGAGAGTCAGCAGCCTTTCCGCAGAGAAGTAACATAGCCTTGGGCATGTCTCTGAAAGCCCATACCCCATCGCTGGCTTGTCCCAGTGGCCTCAAACACAGGTATGCTGCCCAGATGAGTCCAAACTAAACCACGCACAAGTCCTTAGCCATGCTCTGCTGAAAGGTATGTGTAGACATCTTGCTGAGTGTTCAACAAGGAAAAGAAAATTCACTTGTTAGTAAGCCCTCCCCTCTCCCAGTGCAGTCAACAGAACATCCCTTCAGGGATTATTTTCTTCCTTTCGTTATTTTGTTAGTATCTTAAAAGCTTGAAAGTGTTTATTTTGTCCTAGTCTGCACTTATTGATTTTTCCCCATCTCCAGCATCCTAGAGGTGGTCAGTTGAGCAAAAGCACTTCTGTTTGACAACAGCTATAATTTATCTTTGAGGAAACAAAACCACATTTGCCGGCACACCAATATTAACTACAGTGATATAGTCCAGTAGCTGGTCCATGGGCTAGACCTGACCTACAGGAAGTTTGTGACCAGCCTGCCACCTTCTCTCCCAAGGGGCGATGGCTGATCCTCTGGTGCTAGGTGCCAGCAACTGCCTTCTCTCTCACCTCCTTCCCCATTGCCCACTGTTGCTGCGAGGGAAAGGGAGGAGGGGGGCTGTTTGCAGAGGGGAATGGTGGGTTGGACCACCTGTGGAAGGCAAAACCCAGACCTGAGCCCTGTTGATAACCAGGTCGGACCTTACCTAATCTAAGCAGTTACTACAGCCTGAGGAACTAGACCATCAAGAGGACATCACATTGCTGTTTTGGAAATAATGAAAATTAAAAGAAAAAGCCTTTCCATCTCTAGCCCAGCTTACTTAGAATCCAGATTCCTTCTTCGGTTAATAAAAATCTTGGGGAAAAAAAAAAAATCACTTTTTGTACTTCAAAAAACTCACAATGATCTCTAATACACAACTGTCAAAGGACTGGAGTCTCCCTGAAGTAACGCTTTGCCAAAATGTACACCAGTCTAGCCACCACTATTATCAGGAGCAGTAACTGCCTACAATAGTCTAACATGTTAGACTGTAAATACTTATGACTCAAAATGACTTTTGTCCTTTTCCCATGTTTTGCTTAATCTGGTTCAAAATCAGGACTCAAACACAGGGACACACACAGTCTCTCACTTAAGAACAATAAAGCTACACAGAACACCCAACTACAGGATCACAAACACCAGATTTTACGTTATCCAGATATAAGCCTTAACCTGGCCAAATTTTATGAAAGGTCATATCGTCAGGTGATCATCAAGGCTGCAAGAGCAAAACACAGGACAATGACAAAACTCTCTCTAGCCCTACCCATTCTTGGACTTCAAACAGACTGCAGCTCTGCAAGAACAAGAATCACAACCCTGCAATTACACACCAATATTCCTCATTATGCCCACTGTATCTCCTGGCTTCTTTTTTCTCCAGAAACTTCTTAGCAGAATTAACCTGTTACTAACAATTGATATTACGCAGCAGCATTTACAAGCTCATCCAGCTCAGAGGTTTCTTGTGCGAGGAAAGAGCGTCAAGCAGATCTTCCAAACCAGCAAAGGGGGATACAACATTAGCATATACCTCCGTGTTTTCCAGCAGTCACTCTCTCAAACAGGCTCCTTAAACTACCTAGAGAGACCAGCCTCTTAATTTAGCTATTTAAGATGTGTGTTCAACGTTCAGTGATGTGAATAACCCCCTGGTTATCATCCTTTTCCCTCCACGCTCGTGTATGATGTGTCTCACTGAGGAGAGATGTGGGCACTGGTGCGCTGAAACCTGTTTGTGCAGGGTGCCGCATGCACGGAGCCAGACCATGTCAACTTCAGAACAATTTCATTAAGCAGAGAAGATATGAACAGTGCCTCAAGAGGCACAGAAGTTTTAAAATCTCTCAGAAGGCAAGTTAGGCTTAATCTCAATGTTGAAAGTGTAGTGGTGTTTTAATTCCTTGAATTCAACAGAAATGTGATGGGGGCAGAGGCAGTGAATCAAAGGAAGAATCCATGAACAGACGTTGGCATCCCAAGGCCCAGTTCCTTTCTAACCCTTGCGCTGTAGTGCTTGAAATGATAAACTGGATGCAGAAGAAGCTGTATTTCCATGAAAACATTTAGCTTTTGCAACAGTATGAACTGCTGCTTTCACCCTCCCCTACAATCCTACATAAGTAACTGAATATTTGTTTGTGAATTTTTCAGTTATAACATTTGTGTAGCGTTCTAGCCTGCCTGGCCTATAGTATCTCATGCCAACCAAAACTAAAAAAAAAAAACCAACCCACACCCAAAAAACACCCCCCTACCTTCCCCACACCCAACATGAAAAAAATGCATGCAAACCCCTAACCAAAATTCTGCAGGCATAGCAGACTGCTCAGAAT
This sequence comes from Aptenodytes forsteri, assembly GCF_000699145.1. Classification (NCBI taxonomy): domain Eukaryota; kingdom Metazoa; phylum Chordata; class Aves; order Sphenisciformes; family Spheniscidae; genus Aptenodytes; species Aptenodytes forsteri. The sequence goes on from NW_008795034.1 coordinate 3,968,297, forward strand.
CACAGTATCCAGAGGCAGTTGTTACAGCACCCAAATGCCACTGCTGTCCTTTGCAATTTCTTAGTGAACAGCCTTTGATGTTCAGGACTGTTGAATGTAGGGATCCGTCTCCAAAAGTACTGACCTTCATTACACTCAGAGGAGTCTCAATGCTCCAAATAAACAGAGTTTGTGGTCTCACCTCAGGTCCCAGTGGGGACTACAATTACTAGTATGCCATGTTTTTGGCAAGTTTTGTCCCATGTTTGAATGAAGGATGTTGAGCCTGAACTACTGCCTCCTCCCACTAGAGGAGTCAGATTCTGCAGATGATAACATGCATATTTGCCGTTAGCGTCCCACTTCTCAGAACAGCTAAATACTTGAGGTCTGATTAACTAGCATTTAAGAATCCAGTGTGGAATGGATAGTTACAGAAATAGCATTCTTCACTACCCCAGCATTTTAGGAAAGGACTGCCAGGTCCATGTGGGAGCAGAGGAATCCCAAAACAATAAGGACAGACCCAGCAGTTACCAATTTATAAACAGCTTCCTGGCATTGTACAAGAGGGCTCAAGCCATGAGAAGGGGATCCTTACAAAAACAACATTAACAGAAACGGTTCCACTGTTTGTTTTTGCCCACATGAGGACAGATAAAAGATGAGGTCACACAAAGTGGAACAGGCTGAAACTGTACAGCTCTAACTGCATGGTTTTCTCAGTCAAGTTGACTTAACTCATTTCAAGACCAAATTTCCTCGAGCAACTCTGAAAATTCCAGCTTAATACTAGCAGCTGTAATTAGGGCTAAGCATCCATTGTCCCAGACATTGTCCCCAAATTTACAATCCCAGTCTTATAACCTCATGTGATTTATGTTAATACATCAGGGTCACTTGAATTTATAGTATTCCAAGTGGGCTGAAGCATTTGCAGTGAAAAAAAAAAATTTATAGCCTCAGCACCTGAAGGGCCAATCTGTGCTTTCAGAAGAGGGGTTTGTTTTATTCCACACTTAGTAATTTTCATGCCTTGTCAGCATTTACAGTGAAGCCATTTGGTTTATACTAGGATATTGGGGATGCACTCTTCTGGACTAAGAACAATTATATCCTTGGACTGAATGATTGCCTACAATTATATGGGACAGGATTTGACAGCTAGGTATATAGGATGGAAGGAACCAGCTATTATTCTTAGTGGTTCAACAGTTTCAAGCTCCAAAGTCCACACTGGTGACCGGTCCACTTGATCAAACGAAACAGAACATGGAGGGGTTGCTTCACTAGTGAATTGCCCTGCCCAGCTTGTAAAGAGACCAAGAACATTGGTCAAAGAGCTCTTTGTGTATCACAGCAAATTCTATACCATGAGCATTTAAAAAAAAAAAAGAAAAGAGACAAAAATCAATCTTCAAAGCCAAAGCACCACTCCAAAATTAAAAAGCTGAGCTAGGTTTCTACCCAAGGTAATGGTGGTTACAGGTACTAGTGAGATTCTTTGAAGGGATCACAGTTTGAATGTAGTCAAGATCAGGGAATTTAGGAGCAATTTGAAGATCATCCTCCAAATCTTTCTGAGATCATTAATGTCTTAAAAGGAAAGAGGAAGAAGGAGGTTCTTAATCTACTGCCTAGGTAAAGTAGCATGGGGTAGGTAGATTTGAACTTAAGCTTATCTTTTATGGGATGGAGAGTTAAGGAAAAGAAAAAAAACAGTGAGATAGATGCAGAGTAAAGGGACATGTGCGGCCACTTAAAAGGTTAACTGCAACTCTAAATTATTAGCAACTACTATTTCTTAATTCAAGCAATCTTGTGTCCTAATCAGAGAAGTTATAAATTAGGCTTAATTTTCAACACAAAAGGGAACTGATCACATAATTAAGTGTTAGTTGTGATTCATGTAGACATGCTTACACCTGGATCATCTTTCTTGTATGCAAACAGAACATAGCCAGTGAGTAATTACCTGACCAGTGTATAGTGCTTGGTGTTTTAACAGGGACTGTTTCACAGAGCCGAAACAATCACGAGTCCAATTAGTCAAGAGAAAAGTTAGAGAATGATAACAATCTAGGAAGCCACTCATTTACTAAGAAAGAGGTTATAAAATACATACTGTTACCATAAAAAGGACAAGTTTTGATAAATCAGAATCTAGAAATAAAACAAATTGATAATGAAGCAAAAGAACACAATATTCTGTAAGCAATATTTTCATTTTCAAGTCTATTTGAATATAAGAGTAGTGTTGACAGTATACTACCTCATCATTAGATAAAGGAGTAGAGCTGTCAACAACAGACTACGCTGCAGTCTGAAGCTACCAAGGCCTAGACACTTTCAAGTCAGAACTTCAGAGATTGTTAAAGGAGCAGGATGAGCACTCTCTGGTTTGCTGACACAAGACATGCTGATAACTTAACAGAGAGAACTTCCAGGAGCCTGGAAGGATGCTCATGTTGTGCCAATATTTTATAAACATAAATATAGGCCTGCCAGCCTGGCATCAGTCCTGAGTAAAATAATGTAAGGGCTGACATGGAACACTATGAATAGAGAAACATGGGGATCATAATTAGTACCAATGAACAAGAGTTTATTAAAAAGTAGAACTTGCCAAATTAAATTGATTTTTATTTTAATGGGATCAAAAGTTTGCTTGCCTGCTGAAAGATAGCAATATCACTGTAACAGACAGTGTTCAGCACAACACTTAACTTGGTATCACATGACATGCTGATTAGGGATCCACAACAGGTCAGACTTACCATGACACATTGTCACGCCCCACCTGCGGGAAGGGGAGAGTGACTAAGATCCGCAAATCCCCTCGGTGTGGATTAAGGTGAAAT
>NW_008795034.1:3973337-4023400 GCF_000699145.1 Aptenodytes forsteri
AATCTACTGCCTAGGTAAAGTAGCATGGGGTAGGTAGATTTGAACTTAAGCTTATCTTTTATGGGATGGAGAGTTAAGGAAAAGAAAAAAAACAGTGAGATAGATGCAGAGTAAAGGGACATGTGCGGCCACTTAAAAGGTTAACTGCAACTCTAAATTATTAGCAACTACTATTTCTTAATTCAAGCAATCTTGTGTCCTAATCAGAGAAGTTATAAATTAGGCTTAATTTTCAACACAAAAGGGAACTGATCACATAATTAAGTGTTAGTTGTGATTCATGTAGACATGCTTACACCTGGATCATCTTTCTTGTATGCAAACAGAACATAGCCAGTGAGTAATTACCTGACCAGTGTATAGTGCTTGGTGTTTTAACAGGGACTGTTTCACAGAGCCGAAACAATCACGAGTCCAATTAGTCAAGAGAAAAGTTAGAGAATGATAACAATCTAGGAAGCCACTCATTTACTAAGAAAGAGGTTATAAAATACATACTGTTACCATAAAAAGGACAAGTTTTGATAAATCAGAATCTAGAAATAAAACAAATTGATAATGAAGCAAAAGAACACAATATTCTGTAAGCAATATTTTCATTTTCAAGTCTATTTGAATATAAGAGTAGTGTTGACAGTATACTACCTCATCATTAGATAAAGGAGTAGAGCTGTCAACAACAGACTACGCTGCAGTCTGAAGCTACCAAGGCCTAGACACTTTCAAGTCAGAACTTCAGAGATTGTTAAAGGAGCAGGATGAGCACTCTCTGGTTTGCTGACACAAGACATGCTGATAACTTAACAGAGAGAACTTCCAGGAGCCTGGAAGGATGCTCATGTTGTGCCAATATTTTATAAACATAAATATAGGCCTGCCAGCCTGGCATCAGTCCTGAGTAAAATAATGTAAGGGCTGACATGGAACACTATGAATAGAGAAACATGGGGATCATAATTAGTACCAATGAACAAGAGTTTATTAAAAAGTAGAACTTGCCAAATTAAATTGATTTTTATTTTAATGGGATCAAAAGTTTGCTTGCCTGCTGAAAGATAGCAATATCACTGTAACAGACAGTGTTCAGCACAACACTTAACTTGGTATCACATGACATGCTGATTAGGGATCCACAACAGGTCAGACTTACCATGACACAGAAAATGAATTAAACCTGACTATATAACAAGTCACAAAATATAATTATAAGTGGGGATATATTACTAAGCATATTTCTGAAGGAGTCCCTCAGGAACCTTAGCTCTGTTTGTTTTAATACACTGTTAGTGACAAGGAAGAAAGCAATCAATAACCATGTTCCAATGCTATAGCATTTAGTAAATAAGGACAGCAGAGCTTACTGCTGGAATGGTATGGATTGCTTGGCAGGTTGGAATAATACATTTTAGTGTCTAGGAACACAGACCATAGGTCTTACAGAACCAAGGATTTTACTCTGGAAAGCAGTCACTTTGGAAAGGTGACTAGGCTGATAGTGAAAAGTCAATTAAAAGTGAGTTCCCAGTGCAGTGCTGTAGGCAAAAGGGCTACGAACACCACAGGAACCTGGAGCAGGAAGCAAGTGATATCACTTTTCAGTTGTGGCATCACATCTACTTCTGACACAGCAAGTACAGTTTTGTTCACTACCACTCAAGAAGGCTGTTGATAAATAGAAGAGCACTCAGGAAACAGCTGCAAGAAAGATGAAGGGGCTGGGAATGATGTTTTATAAGAACAGATTCAAAAAGCACAAATGGGTTTAGATTTTTAGGCCAAGGGCTGATTTGCACAGGTTTTTGTACACATACATAGGAAAACGAATTCAATTGTTAGAGTCATCTGTATGACAAAACTGTAAAAAAGCCCTTACCAGCTAGGGTGTGAAGCTACATAGATTCAGACAACAAACAAGATGCACGTTTATTATGTGATCTTAAGGGTCTTTTCCAACCTAAATGATTCTGTCATTACTAATGAGGATAATTGGATGAACCAATTCCCCAGCAATTGTAGCAGTTCTGCTTTACCAAAAATTATTTAAGTCAAAATTAGATATTTTTCTAAAATCTGTTCAAACAGGAAATAGTTTACAGAAGTTTGTAGCTATAACATACAGGCTATCGGATTAAATAGCCAGAAAGGTCCCATCTGCTCTGATAATCCATTTTTAAATATAGCCAAACTCAATGTATATGGATATACACATATGCATATACATGTATATATACACATACATATACACACACTCACATATAAATAAGAATAAAACCTAGGGCAGGCTTTTCTGTTTGTTCAAATGCTTTTTTCTTTTTGAGCAAGTGTAAAGGCAGGGGGAGAAGCTTTAACTACAGGGGCAACTGGTGCTACCGAAGAGCCTGAACGACAGCTATTCTTATCACTTGTCTATTTCTATGCTTATTGGTGCAAAACATAATGAACCACAATTGATACATGGCAAGAGGGCAAGTTTTATAAGCTTTGCTAAATAACAGAGAATTACAAAGTCAGAACAAAGCTAGAGGGCATTGCTTAAGTGCTTAATTCTCAGGCACACAGCAAACTTCTTGGGACTACTGCTTTCAACTGGCTCTTTTTAGCAGCTAATTCTTCTAAGATAGATACATCAGTATAACTACTGCTTACTTGAGCTGCCGGAGCTGATCTTCTCCAGCTTCATCCTGAAATGCAACCTGCAGCAAGACCAATGTGCAGCAATTCTTACATCCAATCGAATAACCATGCAAGCCAAGGCAAAAGGAACAAGGTAGTACTATGCCTACAAGTGTAGCACTGGAAACTCTGTCACTCTCCTGCTGTTCAGGGCTATCTGCCTGGACACCTACAACAGAGTCCTCCTTTCCTTCAAAGCACCAGATCCCAGCTACAGCTAAGGTAGCGAAGCCTCCAACAGATCAATTCTTGCTGCATCCCAGTTTACTAGAAAACACTTTGATTGCAGACAGAGCCCCTCTTTTTTTTTGTTTTAAGACAGAGCACTGAGCATTCATTGGCAGACTTCTTCACGGTAAAGAGGACTGGGCTGCATATTAGAAAAACCCACTCGAGCAGGAAGAATACTGTAAGGTCTCCAGCCTGCATCATTTCCTAAATGACTCAAACAGCAATATTCACACAGATGTATCCTATGCCTTATTTTATGAATTCCACACATTCACCAGTATCACTGTAAAGAACATTAAAAATAAAACCTTTGCAAGTGATGTCCATGTCTTGCGGTAGAGGATTTGGTTGAATGCAACTGTAACTCACGTTTTCCTGCCATTCATAAGCTGCATGAACTACCATCAGCAGTTCCTTTAATTGAATTACAGCCTGGTTATAGAATCAGGAAACATGTTTTCTATTCTGAGGGGAAGAGAATGCAAAGGGAGAGGCTGGCACATGTTCTTTCAGAACATTCAACATTGATTCATAGGCAGATCTGAAAGCATTGTAGCAAAATGTGTGTTGACCAGAAAGCTGCCCAGTTATCCCAAAGAACAGAGATGAGTGGCATTTGGTAAACACTGATGGAGATAACCAGACCCCACCTTACTGCTACTCCTAAAAAAAATAGTTCCATTTCCAGCCACCTAGAAAAAAATTCTCCTAATGGCACCAGGTGCTTTTAATGTCAACTAGTTCAGTTGTATCTGCATTATCCTTTCCATAAAACACGGGGCTGGGAAGGCCTTCCAGACCTCCATCTTCTAAAATAAGTTTCTTTTCCCCCACAGCTCCAATTTGGAGACTCTTTTAAAGCTTCCCTGTTCCGAGGATTATAAGTTTTTATCTTGTTTCCAACTAAGTTCATTCCTGGCCCAGTCATACCCTTTTGCTCATTAACTAATGCTATCCTTTGGTTTAAATGTGTTTCTCTTTCTGTTGTTCATTCCTGTAGTATATTTACAGATGGAATCTTGCCCCTCACAGGGTAGACTTTTTCCTTCTCTCATAAAATGGGTTCCTAGGATGACTGGGAAATGGATAACCTTTTTCTGCACTTGTTTCAGAGTTAAGAACCTGATGCAAAACTGCAGGTAAGATTTTATTCCTGCTTTGTACAATGCATTAATACCCCCTTATCCTTTCTTGATTACTGGAACTGCAATTGCATTTTTCCCCATCTGGCAGGTCAGATCCATCCTTTGACTGGCCCTTACATCTATTCTTCTCCCTCATCTGATTGCACCTAGATGTTGTGTATAGCAGAAATCCTTATTGATCTGTAGGTTCATAATCATGCATTTTGTACTGCTGAATTTTATCCATTCCAACTCCATTACATTTTTAAATTCTCCATAAATGTAAACCAATACAAATATTGAATAAGATCACATGTATTGTTAGAGACATCATTACTCACTACCCTCATCTCATTTCAGTGCTGCCTTTGTTCCCACTTGTCCACCTATATGGTCCTATTCTCAAAGGACAGGTTTGTTCACTTTCTGTTGCTATATTCCAGTTCTTTCAGTATACTGGAGTGGAGACTCCTGTAGTCAAGAGAAATCCTAGTAATATTTGTACAACAGCTGGCAAAGAAATTCCAGACCTTTTCTATATTCAAGTATGTTCGTTTCCCTAACCAATTTCCCCTTTGAAACAGAAAGTCTGAATCGCAAACCTACTTTTGTTTATCCTTTCACTTGATTTAAATAGAATCAATTTATGATCACCCAAGCTAGGATAATGTTTTTCAGCAACTTCTTTATCATATCCTTAACACTTGCAAGAATCATATTTGAAACACTTGCAAGAATCATATTTGAAACACTTGCAAGAATCATATTTGAAATCATATCATCTCTTGTTGATTCAGGCATGTTTTGATGAGAAAAATCTATTAGATATTATATCCAGGACTATCTGACCTTACATTTAATAGCATTTGCTCTCCAGTCTATCTGGGAGGTTTGTCTTCATATGCAAGTTCCCCGTAATATGTCTCTCTCTAATAACATTACAAAGATTTTATGCAGATATGATTCTAATAAAAGAGAGAAGCCTTCTATCACCAACCTGGCAGAACCTTTTATCCATGCTGTCCCTTTCTGGTTCCTTACAGCCTGTCTTGTCATCAGCACAAGACAAAGAGGAACAGTTGTCATACTTGGAATTTTCTGGATAATGCAGATGGATTTCAGAGAAGTAATTTACATAATTTCCAGGTTGCAAGGAAGATTGAGAAGTTTGAAATCTCACCATAAAATCAACCTTTTATGCTAAAAAAACCAAATAACATGGCGCCTGCCATTAGTTCTGTTTGCACAAGCGCTGGACTGCACACAGCCAGACAACAGCTAGAAAATAATAGCTGTGAAAGCTTATTTTGTTATCACTGTTGATCCCATCCGCAAAACGTTTTCTACCATTATGAAGAATGGGCTCAGTGATACCCTTGAATCTTCAGCTTTTGCTTATAGAAGCAAAACCAAGGCCTTGGAAATATTACTGTTGAAAAAAGCTGCCAGATCTTTCTCTCTGAAGAAACCACAACTTGTTGAACTGTGAAGTCCTTCACAATACACAAGCCACAGCACTTCTATCAATGCAAAGTAGCTGGCCCTTGATACCACATGAATGTGCTGTGGGTTTTCTTTTCCATATAAATATTTTTAGCATTTGGGTTTTCCTTGATTTTTGGTGGACTGAACTCCCTGAGGAATAGGTGGTGAAATACAATGAACTTTCTCACATCTGAGCACCATGGGAATAGCCCTGCCCTCCTTCACATCCAGCCCATGGAGAAGCGTGCCATAAACCCAACATAATCAAGTAACTGACTCCTTAAAAGGCAGCTTTCCTTCCTAGCACTTGGAGACATCCTCCTCCCACACAAACACGGTAGAGTTGATTTATAGCTTGTTTGGATCACACGGGTAGGAGCTGATTTGCTTTTGTCAGTTATCACTGAGAGGGTGAGAAAAACTAGGTTTTTTTAGGAGGCAAAACCCAAGCTGACTCCAGGCCATAAGAATACCCTGCTCCATCTAACCAGCTCACTGGAGAGGTGTGGTTTTGGCACAGCATCAGGAAAAATTATACCAGGTAAATAAATGCAGTTCTGACAGACTCCATTGCTGGCCCCGGACAAGCCACTTCACTTCCTTTCTTCCTCCATTCAATAGTCACCAAGTAAAAGTAAAGCCTCCCTGAAGAGATAAGAAAGTAGTACCACTTCGGTGGAAACATGGTAGAAAATGAGGCTAGCCAAATGGGTGCAAGCCTTTACACAGATAAGCCCACAGAATGTTCAGTCAACTTAAAAAAAAGTTAGAAGCACCCCCCTACAAGACCCATATAAATATCTATAGGTTATACCTGTACAACTTTCTCATGCTGACTATCTCCAGCTTATCCATGAGCATTTCCAAGGGGAACTCAATGTCTGTAATCATCTTTGAAGTGGTGCACAAATACTCAAACATCCAGACAGTCCAAATAAGATTCTAGGTGAGCAGTGAGTTACTCTCCCTGGTGAGCTCTGACTAGTCTGAGCAGCTGGAAAGCAAATGGCTAGGAAAGCTGTCACCACCAGCCAGCATGGCAGGTGTTCCTCAGGTAAGTGATAACAGCTGTGGAGCCATCCCAGTGGCATTTTACTTCCGTACATAGGAAATCCAAGGCTAGGGGACAACTTCTTCCAGAATCATCATCTAGGTTCGTAGTTGTGGAAAGAAGGGGTCCCCTTCAGAAAGGGCCTACCTGCTGACTTGTCCTTCTGGTCTTTAATAGTGGCAAAGAGCACTAGGTTGGGTGTTCTGCAATGGGAAGGTATCTACCTGTCATGTGTCAGCCCTCAAACATATATATAGCACCAGCTGTGAGCCTACTTATTGAAAGGATCCTAAAAGCAGGAAGGTGAAAAAACAAAAGAAACAAAGAGTAGCCAGCCCTCAAGGAGCAACCAGAACTCATTGTACTGCGAGACCTAGCATAAGGCTGTCAAATACAGCAGCCAGTCACCAATGGGTTCAGTGACAGCCTCCAGACAAGCCACTGTCAGCCTGTCCTTGCTAGTATCTAGAGGCAGAGAGAATTCCCTCTGAACCAGCTCTCCTCAGGCTGGTGCCCCCCCGTTGCGGCAGGAGCTTTGATAAAGCACAGAACCTAATGGGCTTCTTACAGGGCACCACCGCCAGCCCATGCTCCTTACACCTTTGGGTGCAACACTCCTTTAGTCAAGGCCTTTCACACCAACACCTTTACTTTTATTTTTCTGGTTTCTTTTGAAAAGAAGTATTTCCACGTGAGGGGAGAGGCAGAGTCTGCATAGTGGAGAGGGCCCGAATCCTTTACCTTTGGGTGCAGCATGCTTGTTGCGGCACTACAATGACACAGTCTGCTCCGCGGGGAGGCTCTTGTTTCAAAGCGCTGTGAGTCGGTCAAAGCGGGCTACTTCCATGGTACTTGTTGCAAGGACAAAACATTTTATAGCTGCAGATTTACCTACAGGGGCGGAGAAGTAGCCAGGAGTTTTACCTAAAGTATTTGAATACAGGATGTTTGATAAGAGAAATCGGGGAAGAGTCTCACGAAGTTTTGGATGAAGCAGTAACCTCTCAGAAAGTTCACCGTGACAGCGACTCCGGGGTCCTAATGGAGAAGTGCCGGCGCCATGGCATGCGAAGGACGGTGCAGCGTCCCGCCCAGTGGGCGTTTGTGGTATAACAAGCCCAGGAACACGAACATGTCTGTCATTGCGGGATTTTTACCTCACTGAGCGATCTGGTAGCACTTCCAGTTTCTTGGAATTGCCGTGTTGAGGCATCCATCTAATTCTCTATGCTCCTCCCGTAACTGAGTTCATACTGCAAGCCTGGAAATAGAGATAGACTCCACCAGGTCCGCGCTGCCCAGGGTTAAGTCTTCTCCTCACACCTCCCAGTATGCATGCTACCAGAAAGCACAAGAATATGCTCCCAAACCCTGGGCAGCACGGACCTGGTGGAGTCTTCTTCTCACACCTCCCAGTATGCACGCTACCAGAAAGCACAAGAATATGCTCCCATTTCCTAGTGGCAGCAGGACTTCAGCATAGCTTGCAAAACACTTTGCAAGTTTCTGATGGCAGGTGCAATAGAAACATTATTTACTACTATATTTTCCTGGCGGCTTTCCTAGATCTTCTTTGGAGCAGATGGAGAATTGAGCAGCACTAACACTGAAGCTGTGCGTGCAATCATTCACACATGCTTAATACTCCTCTGAGTAGCAATCACTTCTTTCAGTATGGAAAAGCGTGCTTACTATTGGTACTACAACAGCCAGAGCCCTTCCCTTACACAGCAACCCAGAAGATACTACTCACAAGTGCTCCCCTAGGCAGTTAGGAAGGGGCTTGTTGCTGCCACGAGCTGTAAGAGACCGGGGCTGAGAGCTACAGCAAAGAAGCAGTGATGAGGAAAAATATGAAGTATTTTCCTCCACCTCCAGGGGACAGGTCTCAATCCTACTACCATGAAGCAGGGGGAAAAAGGCTTTGAGTATTGTAATCAACCAACCTTGTGGGAACAAGGAAATTCTGTTTCTTGCACAATAGTGTGAGCAACCAGATACATTAGAAATCCCAAATCGTCAGCACACTTGACTCACCTTAAAATCCCCTCTGATACTTCCTCACCTTTCATTTCGCAGCCCCTAACAGGCAGTGAGAGCACGTGCCCTGTACATGAGCCAGAGACACAGTTTGCTCAGCCTAGGAGGTCAGCAGCAGGTGCAGAGCATACCTTCATGGGGAATGTTTCTCTGGGTGTAACCGTACAGTGCCCTGCAAAGCTATGCTCAACCTGGAACATAAGTAAGGGTTTTCCTGGATTAGTCCAAATTTCTTGTAAAAAGTGACAAAACAAATAGAAAGGGGGAAAAAATACTCAAAGCAATTTGAAAATATTTGTACGGTGAAGACTCTTGTTATACCAGCTCAGTCACAGCAATTTAAATGCATATCCTGGTGTATGCTGGTATTCCTTTCCCATGTGGACAGGGTTCCCAAAGCTAATACTCTGCAGTATCCTGTACCCACTGATTTTGTTGCGGCCATCCCAGCCAGGCAGGCAAGCAGAATACCAGTCACTTGTATTTGAGCCTCATTGTTTGGCTCTAAGGACAATGGTGGGAATAAACACTTGTCTCAGCCTTGAAAAAGGCCAATGCAAGATTTGTTCATATTCTCTGCTTCCCTTCCCCCTTGGCCTCCCTCCAGCCTTTGAAGAAGCAGATGCAGGTGACAAACTGTCCTTCTGCAGGGAGGGGTGGGACAGGGCATTGCCCAGGCCCCGCATTCCCATATAACCACATCACCGTGTCTGCTCCTTCAGAGGGCAGGCAGCTCCCTCTCCTGGTGGGTGGCCATCTGCCACCTTCAGCTCGCCTATGGACACGGTTGCATGAGGACCAAGTTCCCCAGTCCCCTGTCTTCTGCCCATGGGAGCTAATCTGGCAAGCACAGACTGACTTCTCTGCATATAACCAACATGCTCCAGATGAAAAGCAAAAATAGAAAAAATAGAAGAGAGCATCTGGTGAATGTCTTTCATCTATGTCAGAGAGCCTTCACCCTACAGTTGAACCTCAGGCCAGGTTAGTTTGCAAATATTTCTAGATGAAGGAAATGCTTGCAGATAAAAGAGGTGGTGAGTTATCTGCATTTCAGTCAGCCCCAGTGGATGGTGGGGCCCCATTCTTCTCCCACATATGGTGAAAAACAAATCACTGCCACGTGGTGCTTCACGTGAATTAAGAAAACACAACGTGCAATAGAAATCCCCACATGACAGATGGGGGTCTGTGGCACAGAGCAATTAGATGACTTGCTAAAGGTCTCACTGTAAGTCTGTAGCAAAGCTGAGAAGTAAATAAAGATGTCAAATGCCAGTAACACTCCTGTGCTTTTCCCAGGGGTCTATCTAAAGATCAAGGCTATCAAAAGTCACCTAGATACCTTCCCTGCCAAATTCTATCCTTACCTCCATTTTTCAGAAGGTATCCCTGTCCATTCCTCCCCTAACCTCTAGTGGTTTAGGCTTTGTCCAAAGTAGAAGAGTGACTAAGCTGAAGTGAAAAGTGACTGTGCTAGTTCTGGCCCAGTAAAATGCAGTCTTTCTGTAGTAAGAACAAGTGTATAAACAGAAACTGAATCCTAACAGCCTCCAAATGACATTTGGAACTTGTAGAGTTTGAACTAGACAAGCCTGGTTTGTTTTTACTATTTGTAAGCCTGTTTCTGCAGAAAGCAAAGAAGGTTTTTCAGAGGAAATATTAACCTTAGTTTAGCCCTTCCTAAGCTCAAGCCTTAGGTTTCTAAGGAATCAGTCTGTTCCTCTTGCAGACTAAACATGGGAGGGGGAAGAATTCAGGAGGTGCCTACAAACCCAGATAATACAGGGACGTCCGAACTTGGGACAGTCTCCTCAGAGACGTGCACCAGCATAGTAGTAGCCAGTTAAAACAATCATGTTCCTGTAACCCAGATGTGATTGCCGATAGAATATCCTTGCATGGGTAAATGGATAAAAACATATCACGCTTTAGTTTTGAGCTTTCTGGGTGGAGGGTGCCATAGATATACAAAGTGCTGTTTGCTGCTGCATTAAGTGCATAGGATACTTCATGAAGTCTGGATACTTTATGAAGAAATAAGACTTGAACCAGAACATGCCTGATATCCAGTTTCTTTAATGAATTAACACTGCTTGTAAAGACAACTACAAGGTCATTGTGCCTTAGCTCTGATTGCTATATGACACAAGTATGGATATGCCAACAGAAAGCCAAGAGCTACTAAATTGCATACACATTTCCAAAAAGAGGATTTACCCCCATTTAATTGAACTTACCATCATAACTTGGGCTAAAGCCTCCTCTTCCATTTCATGTCTACATCTCAAAAAAAAAAGCAAGAAAAAGAACATACTCCCCCCTTCTATCCCTTCCTATACATTGGCCGCTGCAAACAGAACCCAGACAAAGGAAGAAGTCTGGCTCACCTATCCAGGTAACTTGGAAATAGTCAAAACATGCTTTTAACTGCATCATATTCTCCTGTCGCCTTGGTCCTCAGGCCATTCAGGGAGTGACTGCCACTGCTCTGTAAGGGATCCAATGCACACCTAGCCCTATACGCTAAATCATTAATACCGAACGTGTTTACAAATTGAATTTTCCTTCTGCTGTCTCCATGTATTTCACTCGATAATGAGGGACCTCACCAGGCTGTTAAGTACTAAAACCTCACCCCAACAGCTGAGCTTGACAGCCTGCACTGACTGTGAGGAACAGGGGAACACCTCGCACAATAAGCCTTACAGGAATATTGGAATTGTTCCCACTGGTGATGCTGCCTCAGAAGTCGTGCTATATGGTCCCTGCCAGAACAGGGGACTAGTAGTCCAGGAGCCTGCTTTGGGTACTAAAGTGCTGTACCTTTGACAAAGTACACCATTTCCTATCCAGTTTCCTTGGCAGCCTCATTTCAGGGTAAAGAAGAGGATAAGTATCCTCTTTGTTCTAATTGGAAGATGGCAAGCGCTTTATAGATGCTGCTGTATGCACTGGTAAGTGCTATTTCTCTCCTGGGAGTGCTTCCTGTATGCCTGCTGTGGTCATTTAAATGGATGAAGGCATAGTCTGGTTTTTTGGAGCTGCCTTATATATGGGCTTCCATTCACCTACATACAGCCTCTGAGCTCTATCTTCTTTTCAGGCTCGTGCCAGAATGAGAAGGCTCAGGTTATAGACAGCTACCTTCTCTTTTAGTTAACAGAACCAAAAAAAAATTGCTTAGAGACAACCCAGCTTTTTTAGTTTCTATTTTCCAGCAGAAAACTAAACGAAAACAAAATTTCAGTAGAACACATTTAAAAACTTGTTAAATCTAAGCAAATTTCTACACTATGCACTGTTTTCAAATGAAAAGCATTTTCTGGCCAAAAGAACAAGTTCAGCAAAACTCAGACCTGCATTTTGAGGAAACAAGATCTTTTTAGAGTATGCAACAGGAGCGTGGTACTACTTGAGGGTTACACAAAGGCACAGCATACTGCAAACTAATTAATTTATCTTAACGTATCACACTAAGATAAAATAAGGGTAGAGCATTTACAGCAACATCTCCAAGTTTTCTCTGAATATAAGACCCCATTCTGCTGAGAACCAATAGTTACACTTCAGTTATTTTGGATCAGTATGTTACCAGCCATCTCAACAGATTAGGCAGAGCAAACAGAAGCATCTAGAAAAAGCAGTATGAGCAGATCTAGAATTCAAACTCAGTCCAATATGTAGTTCAGTGCCATATGAAACACTAGTATTTATGCTTTTTTGTAGCTTGAGACCTGTAGTGACCCTCAGTCTTCTGCATGAACAGGTATCTCCTCTCTAGTTATAGCAGAGGCATAAAAGTCTTTGGACCTAAGGAAAGAAAACATTAAAATAGTAAGATAAATGTAGCTTTCTATATTTGAAACACGAGAAGGTCCCTAATTGGGTTACTGGCCTTGTGAGAGTAACTTTTGCTCCTTGCAGAAACACTTGCACACCTAGCCTTCATTACCAGTGTTTTGGGGTAAAACCACAAGTGATGCTCTTACCCAAGCTGTCCTGTTTTTCTTCCCCTTCTGCCAAAACCAGCAGAGGCTGCTCATTGCTCTCTCTGCTCCATTAGCTAAAGCAGTCCTTGCAAGAGGAACAGGGACATGGGAAAGGTAACTGCAGAAATTGACTCTCTGCTTTTTCTAACCAGGAATAGTTCCAGGTGGTCAATGGCTCATAATTTGCTATTGACTTAGAAATGGATTCCTAATAATCTCCTTGAACAGAGGATGCAGTAAAAAGCAAGAGAAGGGTGGGTAAGGGAGCCTGGAAAAGATGTTTTATTGCTCAGTAAGAAGCAAAGCAGGTCTTCCCTGTTATTTTTAACTCCAAGGACCTGTTCTCCTTCCCAGCTTCAAGTCTGGAGTTTCAGCCAAAAAACAGATTCCAGACTACCTTCAGAGCCCTTACAGGCGATGCCTAAAACATTAGGATAGCAGCAGGAGTCTTTGCATGCACTTGTCAGTAATGCTAAGAATAAAACCATTTGCAGGAACGAGGATCCACTTGTGAACGGAAAGAGGGCAAAAATTTTCACCTAACTTTCTTTGCAACTAGTCTTTCAAACTATTTCTGGCATCACACTATGTTCCTTAATGCAAGGAGAAACTATCTTCCACTATAAAATACATTTTCTGATATCAGAATAAAAGAGGCATGGGTGGAAGCTGATGCAACAGCCATTCAATTTGCTTTAAACTGCATGTTATTCACGTACCCACAGAACATCCAAGTGTCATACAGGACTTGGCAGGTACAATTTAACACCAGATACATAAAAAAATAAATCATCCAAGCTACAGGCAGAAGGGTTGGGTGCATGGAGGAATACAATGTATTCCAGCTTTTCTACAGAAATTCTGCTACCTATTAGAAATAGAAAAGTCGCTTAAAACTATTAGCTTTACAGCAATGCTTTTTTATTAGTCTGCCTTCATCCATGAATGTTCCCAGAAGAGATCGCTATTTTCAACTTTCTTCTACCTAACCCATTCAGATGGGTAAGAGCAACCTTATATTCCTAAAAGCTCAAGTTGCTCCACACAACTTGATCCTCAGCCCAGGTTTGCAGGAGTGGAAACGCAGCTGGATCCTTTCAGGCATTTCCAGCTGACATTGTTCAACTCTGTCTTTATGTTGTGGCCATCCTGTAACTTACTTTCCCTAGCTCTTGGATTCAGATGCACAAAAATTGCCAAATGCCCATCAGTCCCCATTCCCCCCGCCTCAGACAAGCCCCCCTGCATCACGTGCAGAAACCCTGATAGCCACTTGCTGTTCCTAAAACATCTTACTCCTGCCCTAGTTTGTTATTGCAGGGCTGTTCTTGGCCATATGTGCCTTTTGAAAGGGACAAGATGACTCACACTTAGGGCTGAGTGAGATTTTCACATGCTTTCAGTTTTGTTTTCTTGTCTGCTAATTTTTTGCTCAAGATACTGCTTTGAGGCAATTAAAATTATTTATTTAGGTTAAAAGTAACATAAGTTATTTAGATGGCTTTTTACATATCCCTGGCTCGAGTGAGGGACGAATAGAAATGTCACCGCTCTAAGAACCACTCAGTTTAGCAGCTGACATATGGCCCGACTGCCTGAATCCAGTCCCCTGCCATGAGGGCAGACAATCACGCACTAGACATTCAGCCCGGAGGGATCTGCAGTACTCACATCACACATCCCTCCAAGGCAGGCCCCAAATTTGACAGCAAGGCTACAATCGTCACATGTCAAAGACCACAGAAAAGGTCAGGTCAGGTGTCTTTGGTCCCTGAGAGGGCATTGTTGAATAAGTAGTGCCCTGACAGTCCTAGGAAATTGCCATGCTATGAGAGAGACATAAGCTCCAACAGTACCAGTTAATGGGAACATCAAAATTTGTTCTTAACCTGAGATCTGATATCAGTTTAACCTTGAATACGACAGGATACACCATCCACACCTAAAAGATTTTACCATGACTCACAGCAATAGCCTTTGCAAGAGATTTAGGATGGGTCTGTACAGACTTATCTAGCCAGCAGATATCTTGATTTCACAAAGAGGATCTACAGAATTAGATCAGTTAATGCTGCCAGTAACATTTCACTGCAACAAGTTAAGATAGAGACCCAGACTCTGATCCAATCATTGCATCTACGAAAAGACTCCCACCGGCCTCGTTCTTTAAAGTCAGACAGGTTCCCTGAGACTTTAGCATGGGATTTTTCTAAACGCACCTAATGGGAGCACATATCGCAGTCATTAATGCTTTAGAAAATACCACTTCTCACAGGCCATTGCATTTTGTTACTAGACCTCATTTTCTTACTGTTATTTACACGGGCTTCATTACCTTAGCTGCTGTCCAGCTCGTGCTCTTGGATGTACTTAACCTCAAACACCCAGTGACATTGGTGCCCCTGTTTTAGCAATGAGGGCCCAAGGCAGAATGACTACATCTCCAGTGTATTGGGGAAGGAGTGGGGTACCTTGGTAACTTCAAATAACTGGGTTTAAGAGACTCAACACTACCAAATAGGAAGGTTGTGGCAGAGTATGGCTTCTCCAAGTCCTATGCAAATGACTACCTTTGTTTAACTTTCTGCCATAATTCCTTAAAAAAATCTTGGAGGAGAGCCTATCAAGTCCATTGAGGAGTTTTCCAGGAGGAGATTGCTGTCAGCTTGGGTGTCATTGTGGGGATACTGCTGTCTCTTCAACATGTATAGTTTGTCTGCACAGAAACAGGAGAAGACCAAATCCAACAGCCAGAATTAAGAATGTGGAAACAATTTCCTCCTTACTTTTCACACTCCTGTGGGGTTCTTGTTCAGATCTATTTTGACATGATTGCTTTGGGGTTTAATGCTAATAAGGATAAATTTAATTGCAATCTTGCTATTCCCTCTGAAATCATAAGGGATACATGTAAATAATTTGAAGGGAATAATCTTTTTCACTGCGCTTTCCCATAAAGGAAACCAATAAGGGAAGAACCATCCATACATTGGTGTTGATGATACGTCTTTCAGAGAGGTGTTCACTTTATACCAGAAGGCACTGGACTAGATTGCATCCTCAGTAGTGTTAATTTACATGCAAGGCTCCCAAAGGCTGGGTTTGGGAAGCCTTCCAGCAAATGAAGAGATTCCCTGTGGTCACTTCAAAGTGGTACACTGATTATTTTTCTTTCTCTTTATCTGTTTTGATGAGACTGGGGTTACTCTAGGTATGCTGCCAATTTCCATTCATTTATCCTTTTACCATCTGCTTCTGGTAACTTTTCTGTGTGCCAGACACTTTGGATTTTTGTTACCCATAGTTAATGCAACTATCTGGGAGTCTCTCCCTGTCCATCCTCCCCTCCCTTTCTTAGAGCCCTGAGCAAGCAGTAGTGGAAAAGGAGAGAAAAGTGATCCTGTTATTCACAAGATGAATCTGCATCAATACATCATGATATATGATAGCATCAGTTATTAACATATCATAGTTCCATTTCAACAAGTTTCCCTGTTCATAAAGTATTTTTGATTACCCCTCAATTTTGTTGCTAACAGCCATAGTCCACAACAAGTGGAACTTCTTCACATTTACAGGGAGGTGCATAGTGGCGTCATCATCATCAAGACAGGACACCTAAAGAAATCTTTCTTTTTCGCAGTACCCCAGCTAGGGTATCTCTGCGACAGAAGTCAACTCCATGGCACGACTTTCTGCACTATGAAGGCATGGTTACAAGGACCCATAAGGAGACAATTTATAGATCAAATTAGCCCAGCAGAAAAAGAATAATAGAAAAAAATGTGTAAGGTGGAACAGGGCTACTGGATCCACAACAAGTGCCAAAAAAACCCCCAACCTTCGGGATATCCCAGTCACAGATGGAACACCAGCCACTGAGGGTGACATCACAGGCAGCACACGTTTGGCAGCTTTGTTTTAACTCTTTGGATGGAGTCCACAGAGCTGCTCATATCTTCATGCTGGCTAGAAGAAAGAGGCCCCAGTAAAGCAGCAGGCCAGGGCCAGTAAGAGGTACCAAGGGTGAACTCCTTGAAAAATAAGTGCAAAATAAATATATGAAAAGCTTCTTCCTATATGTAATCTTACTGCCAGAGAGTTAATAGAGCAGAGTTAGCCCACTGAGTGTCTGGTCTTTAGCTGGCAGACCATGCACCAAGCTGCTCTGTCTGCTCACAGAGTAACGGAGCATGCCAAGCCAGAGCAAGAAAAGCCCCTCAGATTCAGATTTGGTGGAACTTCAGCAAGACCTTAGGGTCTCTGCAGTGTTTTAAGTTCTGGAGAAGCTGCTGATCATGCCACAACAGACAGCTTCATCCTTCAACAAAACCCATGTGCAAACAGCCACTGAAGCTGTTACATTTATTAAAAAAAGGAAAGAGGTATAGCTGCATTTACTGGTTGAAAACAGCCCATACAGCAATTCAGCTCTAACTTCCCTTCATGTTCTCACCCCACTAAAGAAATAGAAACATTGCCACTGCAGAGCCTTACTCTGTAAACAGAGTCTGCAAAGGGATGCTGGTAGAACCATAGATTTCTCATGGCATTTTGTTTTGATAACCTTTGTATACTTAGTGACAGATATGACAGCTCTTCCTCAAACTACATGAAGCTTTCACATAATAAGGCAGAAAGGCAAGAGTAAAGTTTACTGTTGATTATGGATTTGGGGGGGGGGGGGGGTGGTTTTTTTTTTGGGGGGGGGGGGGGGGGGGGGGGTTGTTTGGTTTTTTTTTTAAACTGAACTCTGCTTACAATGAGAAGCTACTTAAAGCCAATTGCAAGCTGTGAAGTGCATGTATTTAACTCCAAAAAGCACAGCTAGTATTGCAGGGCTCTTAATTTGAGGGAAGTCATGCTGAGGATGCAACTATCTTTTATAGGCAACAATGATACCTTACTCTCAATAGCCACAAGCATTCCGGACTTCCAAATCCCTCACCACTGCCCAGCAATATGATTCTCTTAGCATTAAGTACTGACATCGATGCAGTTTTGATATAAAGAGAACAGCACAACTTACACAGCAAGCAAATTCTTGATCTTCCTTAAGAAAATCCTGTAAGTGTAATAAGTGACATTTAATTAGATGGGTAGAGGGAAGGCAGAAGAAGAACTCTGCACTGGGAGAACAGAAGTCCTACCTGGGACAGGGAATAAGAGAACAGTACGAGGACAGTTGTCTTTTTGCTATTCTAATGGAAAAAAGGAGTGGGCAGTTGCCTGGCCATTTGACTGAGTTGCAGGGGAAAAAGGTCAGTGAAGAGAAACTGCCTGGCAGACCCTGTGCTGAGTTTAGGTGTGGTTCCATGGTTAGCAGTACATCTCTGCACTTAACAGGGGGAGAAATTAATTAGTAGAGAAGTAGAAAGGGAAGACACAGTTTGCCCTGAAGGCTAAGGCAGCAACTATCCTCTTCTGCTATAAAAGAAGCACAGGGGCTAGCAAGAGTGCCACTCACAGGCACAACACGGAGATTTACGGAATACATGCTGTTGGAGCTAATCAGGGTTTTGATAAAATATGTATGTGCACTAAATAAAATATCAAGTGATATAAATACCTCTCTGTCCCCATTCATTCTGCTCTGTCAGGAAAGCACAGCAGTCTGTATAGCTTCACAAGGGCTTTCTTCTGGATGACACTGAACTTCAGTCCTCAGCTGTTTCACTCCTGACAGCTACATGACAAGAGTGTTCTGCTGACAGATATCGATCACATTAGGTGTTTCCCCACACATCTGTCCCCATTAAAGTCCCAGGATTGCTTCTGAGCTTACACTCTTTTGCAGTTCTTAGCTTTTAAATGGACCATTATGAGCCAAACATGCAGGCTCTAACTTTAAAAGTCCCTTCAATTCTCTAGTTTCCATGCAATGGGACTTATAAAACATTTCACCATAACAGATTTGCATGGGGGTTTTTAGTCAGGTCTCTTACCAGGTGAAGATTGATGGACAATTAAGTAACAGCAGGTGCAAGTGTCTAAGTGCTCCATTTACCTTTGTACAAAGGCTTTACCATCTCAGTCCCCATACAACCCAAGTGGGATTCACCACTCTGATGCGCTTTCTAAATCAAGTCTGACAAGCAGCTGCTGAGAGCCACAAGCTACTGACATTTCACATCAGCTCCCTTTTAAGTCCCCACTTGTAAGCAGGGGACAAAGCAAGGCTAAACCAACTCTTACAGGTCCCTCTCAGGCACAGCTGCCACGTGCCCAGTCTTTCAGTGACTTCCCCCATAGCACTGCCTCCTTCTTTGGCCTCGTAGAGCACTTGCTAGGGACTGTCTGAGAGCGGCTCTCTCTTACACTGCCAGGGAAGCAGGGTGCTGCCAGACACAAGGCAGACAAGTGCTTATTCATCCTCCCTTGCAGAAAGCTAACTTTGCCCTTTCCCCAAGATTGAAGGCATTTTGGGTTAACAGTTCACTTCCACCAGGATCCCTTAGGATTTTTCAAAGGAAGGTTATTTTAGGGTTCGAAAACATCAATTATTGTTTAGTTTCTTTTTATGCTGACTGAAAAGCTCTAGGCAGAACTGCACCCCCCAGCACACACCGTCCTCTCTCCCTGATGCTTGTGCCTTCTTTGGCACACTTAAGTTTCCAGCAAAGTCCAGACAATCTCTGACATGATGTTCTCCTAGCACCATGCACCATCCATTACTTAGTACCAACAGGCTTCTAGACATGCAGAGTGAAGCTTAGACATCTTTTCTTAAACACATTGGGGCAGAATGGTAGCTTTTGATCGCTTTCACATATGCTCCACCCTCATGAAGCACACCCCAAAGTGGCTGTCCTCGCAGGAGGAGGGGAAAGGACCTGAGTTCAGATTAAGCCGACTTGGCTCTTTCTTGATAGAAATAGCTGTCAGGGTCCATTTATGATTTATGAGCGGAGTCAGTTTTACAATATGAAGGATTGAAGCCAATAAGATCAATATTATATGGAGATACAAACACTGACCCATTTTCAGTGGGAAAGCCAATAAGATCAGTATTATATGGAGATACAAACCCCACTGAAAATGGGTCAGTGTTTGTATCTAACTACAGGGCTAATACTGCTAAGTGTATTAGCTTGTACTAATGGCACATCTGGTAGAAAGAACGTCATTCTTAAGCTAATATGTTATTTTTCCTGTAACTCCAACTGGTTATTTTGGACATATAGTCCCAGTCCTTAAATACCTGCATAAATGTCATTCACAGGGAGAAATGGCTGTTTTGATGCCCTTTTAAATAATTAGGAAGTCATTTAGTTGCATGGTGCCCATGTAGTTTTACATACTGATGAATGACTAGATGAAGGCAAAAGCAAATCCTGTAAGACGCCAGGCAAAATCTCATGGATCTGACCATTTACCAAAATAGGGGGTGATACAGCCAGAGCCTTTTTACCAGTTTTGAACACTGGGAAATGTCAGAACGTTCTTGACAGAAGTATTCACCCCCTGAGCTTGCTTGATATTTCTGATGTTACAGGGTCCTGTTCTCCTCTTCAGTAATCCAGCTGGCCTCAGCAGAACTTCACTAACAGCAAATTTGGCCCTCTGTATTTAATAGCAGATTTTCTGTTCTTCCTCTCATGCCCTGTCCCAAGGGCAATAACTGCCATTTTTGTTAAGCATCTTTTGATCTTATGATTTGACTCACAGCTACAGTTTTATGAAACTGCCATTTATCTGTTTTTCCAACCTGTCCAATATAGGGGCATATTAGTGTTTCAACCAGTGTTTGCTGCCAAACATTATCCTTTTTAACTGTAGCTTTTGAGGGACTGATGAAATCTAAGTTATTTCATGTTGACAGACATGAAAGTGAGCTTCCCAATGTAATCAGAGAAGTGCCCACATATACCATAAGGTTCAGAGGCATTCAGATACAGCTTTTTCCAAGTCAGAACTGGGATTCTCAAGGTATCTCCAAATTTTTTTAATTCACATTCAGTTTGTAAAACCTCTACAGCATGACAGAAGAACAGAGTTGTTCATATTTCTTTTCGTATTAGTGCTTAGATAAGAAAATGCAGCAGGACTTCGTCACTTTGCCTCCCAATGCTCAAAGGCAAGCAATTTGCTGAGTAAGACTATGTAAGCTTTCTATAGTCTATTTTCAGAGAAGAATCAAAATGTAAGGAAAAAAGTCAAATGAATTAGAGGGATTGATACCTTTCTGAACTTTTTTTTTTTAGCCTAGAACAGACAAAAGCCTACCAAAAAAAATCAGTCCTCCCCATCAGTGAAGTATGGGGAAGTGACAATCTCTCTAATCTCTATACGATTATCCTACACTACTCCTACATGCCACACGGAAACATGCATATCTAGTCATCCCCAGCAATTTAAGGAACTAATTTCAAAATAAGCTGAGATCTGTAGAAAGTCTTTGTCTGTGCTGCCAAATTCCTTCAGTTTTCTGAAAGAAATGCTCAGTCGTCCAAGCCACTGGAACAGGCTTGCTAACCTTAACTCATTTGGGAAGAAAACCTGTTAATGAATCAGAGTGGAAGGGAAGCAATCTGTGCAGTACTGAGCAGTGCAATGATAGACTCGTAAGTGAAGCACTGTCAGCACAACTGCCAAACCAATTCGATAACAACAGGAGCGTCCAGGTTATGCCTAGGCAGAGATGGCTGAAGAACCCATACACAGGGCATTGCACTGTGTACTGAAGTGCTGAACCCGGCTCCACGTGTTTAACGAGGCTTGCTGGCCACACATACAACCCCTTTGGCTATACACAGTGTATATATATCCCATGCTCATTTCCACCTGCAATCCAGACCAAGTGCGCTGTTAGAGGTGTAACAGGAAGCAATCAACTGCCTTGTCCCCTCACACCCCCAAAGGAGCGAAGTCTCCATGCCAGTACTCTTCATGCGAGCAGGTACATAGTTGTGCAGGTTGCCCAGCTCCAAAGCACATGAAGAACAAATACCTCTGGCCACCTTCATCCTTACATCCCAGTACCCAAGAGGAAGAGAAAGCTGCAAGAACATCTGACATCTTTTCTCAAAGCTTTATGCAAAATAACTCCTGCTTACAGTAAATCAGCTTTGCATGGCTCTTGTACACTCAGGCTGGGCAAGTATTGCATTTGCATGAAGCACATATATCTCCAAAGCGGATCATTGCCCTTCACATCACAGTTATCACTTGCTGCACTGACAACAGCTTGAATATTTCTTCTAGACTGCGATGCCTCCTCACTTTGTTCAACTCCCCTGCTAAATAAATTGCAAAGAAAAGACCCTCTTGCTTCGATTTCTCCGCAGATATGAGGCTGAACTGTTTCATTATTGTCACTAAATTATAGAGCCCTGTAAAGTGGCTGACATGCTTTAAAGCATGGAGGCAAATTCCATACTGACTTTACTATCCAGATAAATTATTTCCAGCTGTTATTCATTCTAGCTAAATCAAAGTTAGGGTAGAAACACCCACCCAGACTGCCATCTTGCCTCAGCTTCTGGGAGTATGCCAAACCTGCAGCCAAACTCATTGATGCTGTGCTGTCTAAGAGACTGCAAGGCAACCCAGAGTCCAACCCAAAACACTTCCTAGCCAGATGTATAAACCTTCAGTTTCAGTGATGGAATCGCCCGTGGCAAATACCATGCTAACAGCACAGGAGCATTACGACTCCTGCAGCTTTAACACTACGGGAAAGAAATGGTACCTTCAGCCTGCAGGAACTGTTGAAGGCCTTGTACTCTAAACTGAAAGGACAGATATGTACTATTGCTGAACAGCACCTGGGCAGGGATAGCAAAAGCATTTCATGTTAGCTTAAGAAATCCTGCTACCATTGGGATCAATGTTACCAATGATTTTCATAGATGCTGATGCCAAGTGTTTTGAAAATGTCACACTCCCCCATCCCCATTTGGAAGGGTATTTTATTTCTTTGCACTACTGGCCCTAAACATCTGAACTGAGAGCCACAATCCACATTATATAAATGAAAAAGGTGCCTAGTGTTCATCAATACTGCCTCGAGTTGGCTTTTAATGGAGATTTAGATGAAAGCTCACCATCAGCTAGAATGTCTGCTGCCCAGTTGAGTCCTCTTCTGAGCTATGAGGCTAATTTCTGAAGCCACTGAGAGGATTTTATCCAGGGTCTATTAGCCATTGTAGCAGCAGGAAGTAGATTACCATGGAACAACTTGCAAGAAAATAGCTTAGATTTACCCTGCAATTGAACAAACTGGGAAATTAAGTAGCCCCAGGTGTAGCCTGAGTAAGGTCCTTGTAACAGGAAGTACGACTGAGTGAAAACTCAGCAGGAGTGTCTCCAGGAAGGGGTGCGTGTCTCATTTCCCTAGAGATTTAATATCTATTTAATATTAAGAATTATTAAGAATTGTACATTTTATCCAAATTCTACCATAATCCTATGCATATACAACAAATACGCTTTGACTCACTACATGCATGGGTAGAAATATAAGTCCATTTGCAGCTAATATTGTGCAGATATAGCAAATTACATTCCTGTATGTGAAGGATTCTTTACCAAAATATTTATATGCCTGCTGTTGTTTGTACATGTCTTTATGAAATACTACTAAGTCTAGAATACACACAGAAACATCATTGTGTGTGAATCACAGTCCTGCACTGTCACGATGACATGATGCTAAATGCTCATATCGTGTTGAAAACTCAGTGAAGTGAGAGGTCTGGTTTACATACTTCTAGAACAAAAACCAACAGGAGAAAAGAGAGGAAAAAAAGAAAAAGAGATACCAACAAGCTTTACCATAGCAGTCAAAATAAATAAATAAAAAAAAATCGAGGGAAAGATAATCAGGTACGTACAGCATTGTGCACTAAAAATTGCATTACATGGTTGAGCAAACACAGTGAAATACTCCCAAGAGCTCTTCACTCTTCCTGTAGTGCAATCCACATCCTTGAATAAGGTTCAGATATAGGGACAAAGCAGCCAGGAGGCAAACCCTTTGTCCTGTGCAGGAGCTACCTGTATTGTAAGACCTTTTGCAAGGTAAAGCATGATGGGGAGCTGTTGCTCCCAGCCCATACAGTATAGGGAAAGCCTGCGTGTGTTGATTTCCTTTTCTACCTCACAGAGCTCACTGGTAACTCCTAAACTAGTGCAGATCTGGAAGTAGCCTGCACTAGCAAGAGAACCAGTATTGCTTACCTCCATCTGTAGCAAAGGACTCGGGATGATTAAACCACAGCATGATCCCTGCTCTGCCTCCAGCGCAGCAAAACTGGCACCTTTTACCTCAGCCTGGACATCCTAACACAGCTCTGCAAGTCTGCCTGAGGAGCCTCCCTGCATATAATATCCCCAATGGCATCTTTATTTACTGGGCAAAGGATTCCACATTTGTCTTTTATATAGCATAATTGGCTTGTCCATTTTGGGAAAAAGCTAAATGATATTTTACTGCCATGCTTCACCTCCCCATGTTTTCAATTTCCACATACATTCACAGATCTCAATCACAAAACAACTGCACTAGACCAAAACTCAGAGGCTTTTTGAACTAGTCCTAAGGTGTTAGTTCTGTTCACGTCTAAGGCATAAGGCAAAAAAACCCAAACCCCCAAAACCAACAAGATTCCCCCACCAAAATTTAAGTGAAGAAAAATCAGCACTACTTCACTACTCGCTAGTATTGTGCGGTAATCACTAGATTGCTGCACAGTACCAGGACAAGATTTGAGGGAGCCTGAATACTTCTCTCAGGTCAGAGGTGATGGGGTATATTAGCTTTGTCAGATTCTTCTTATCTAAGAAGTGGAGTATGCCCATCCAGAAGGGGAGGATGATAGGACTTATGCATTTACATTAGACCATTTTGTTCACCTCCCACCGATCACAGAACAGTAGGAGTCCAGCATCCCCATAAAGCCCACCTCTAAGTGTCTGGCTTTAGCCATCCAAGTTTGAAAGTGGCAAACTATACTGAGAATGTGCGAAGAGTCGAGCGCTTCCATTTTTCTCTTATTCAGAACCATATAAACTGGAATAGTTTTACAGTCATAACCAAAGATATCAATCAATGGCCAGTTAATTTATGCATTTAAGTCAAGGATTTGACCTGGAGATGGCAGGAAAACATACATTCTGCCTCAATTTCTGGAGAAAAGCCATTCCAATACCTTAGCACATAAACAATGATCTAGGATCACTCAGAAAACAAGCCTTTCTACTGTATAACATCCAAGTTTTTGGGGCTGTGGCTATGAAAAGATACCCATTGGACAAAGCAGACTGACTAAAACCCAGGTTGTGACTAGACCGGGTGCATATAACCAAAAGTGCCTCACTGCAAAGGAATAATCCCTTGACTTCTTGGTATAAGGAAAAGTGTGGACCGAATGTGTCTCTATAAAAAGGAAGCCTGGAAACTGCATACAAACTTGCTCTCTCTGTCAGATGAGAGATACCCCATAGGGCCAGGGAAAGCAGTCAATAACACATGGTGTTTGTTCACTCAAAATCGATGTTCGGCTGTCAGTGATGAAGGCATCCTCCATAGGAAGCTACAACTTCAAAGCAGCTAATGGCATGAGTGGAAACCACAGTAAGTGGGTGTTTGTTCACTCAAAATCGATGTTCAGCTGTCAGTGATGAAGGCATCCTCCGTAGGAAGCTACAACTTCAAAGCAACTAATGGCATGAGTGGAAACCACAGTAAGTGTGTGTTTGACTGTCAAAGAGGTCACAAAAATGTCCTCCAATGCTCCCCTTCATACAACAGTGAATTTGTGGAGAAATGCAAGTTGAGGGATGATGTAGTATTTGCACCTGCTTTAGTTCACAGATTCCCCCCCCCCAGTGTCTCTGCATTTCTAAAGCCAAGTTCTATAAAGGAACAGTAAAAACTTGCTCATATTACATTTTGATTTGCATACAAACAAAACCATTACAAGCTATTTACATAAATATATGAAATTCCTCCATTGCATCTTCATGACCTTGACTGTTATCTGTCCTGCTTCTCTTACATAATTTGACTTTGTAAAGCCATATTTTTCATGCTCCAACTATTTTGCCCTACCTAATCCTAAAGTATTTATTTTCATTAAGGCATCTGTGGTCCCAACATGTAATTGACACGTGCTTTTAAGACAAATTTACCCAAGGCAAAGCTGACAATTCCAATCTGCACATCATGTAGCATCTCATCTGTAGTGCCAGGTACATAACAAAGCTAAATACAATAGAGACATTTCTTTTCCAAGTCTGTGTTCCAAAACTCACTGCTCCAATTCTGAGTTCTGTGCAATGGAGCAAGCAAAACCTACACGATTATCCTCTTGAAATAGGCTCATTTATATTAAGAGCAAATGAAAGTATGCCTGAGATGAACATACTTAGTTTGACAGAGGCACAATGCCTCTGCTTATTGGTAATAAGATGAGTTGTTAGAAGAACACTGGTTTGTAATATAGTTGTATTTGTGAAAATACTTACTGCAAATGCTGCTTAAATGTGTTGACCCCTTAAAGACAGTTACTGACTTTATGATTACGGTTCAGATTGGTAATACGTTGTGTTTAGCCTTCTGGGAAATATTCAAGAACAGAAATCTAATTGAAATTTTATGTCCACTGTACATTCCTTGTGCCTTCCATCAGAAAAACTTCAGTTCCAAGAAAACCTGGGGAGCTTTAGCGTGAAGTCCTGCTATGTCTCTGATGTTACAGTCCAGTAGAAAGGGGCCTTCCAATGCACATGTACAGCTAAACTGACTATACTGAAGCTGAAAGGCAGCCTACTTTGATGTGAAATAAAATGCTTCTTTACATCATCTAACTCACCTAAGGAAATCAGGGTGGCAAAAAAATTTAACATGCATTAAGGAAAAGCAGTAGATCTATATACAGAAAAACAGGTTTCCTCACAAGATAACCAGAACAGTGTCTAGGCGAGACAAACCTGACACAGTTCTCCTTTTGACTAGGGCAAAATTATTCTCTTTTGCAGAAGAGCTGAGCAAGTCTGTTCACCCCTTAGGGTTACCTCACAGATGGAAGCATTCTGGTGAAATTTCTGGCCTTTTGTTTGGATCCTGTCACTTGCATCTGTTCTTATGCTTCATAAGTTGCTCCAGCAGGGAGTGTAGAAAGAACATCCACATCTGTCACTAGGGCGTAACAATCTCTTGGAGAAATCATACTTTGGGTGGAGTTACAGAATGTATTCCCATGCCATCCTCTAATGATCTGTAGTGATGCAAATACCCGTTACACATGCGCAGCTGCATCCTCACAAGACTAGTAAAGAATATTGCAACTTTATGTTTAGAGAAGTCCCAGATATCCTTTAGCAGAACTCCCCTGTATCTATTGGGATTGTTTCACTTAAAATGTGATACACCCAACAGTCTCCTGTCTTGCATCCCCCAATTATGATCCACGAGGGATGCCAAAATTAAGAGCAACAGTAAACAGAAAAGCAGAAAGCATCATTCAAAGAAATGCCCCTATCGCATCATAAGTTTTAGTCAAATCTCATTCTAATGCTTTGTTGGAAGGCACATAACTTCCTTGTCACCCTTGTCACAAGGAAGACAGAGGCCTTGGTCAGGACTCAGATGATTGCTCCTTATACATGGTTCACAGTACAGTAATGCTCAGTCAATAAAAGTCTGAAATGCTTATGTGTCACGACACTTAGCCAGTCAGATGAAGGATGTATTTAATGGTGTGAACCTATTAGGAGGCAGGAAGGACTAAGTTACAAATAAATACGAGCAGGAGTTAATTTCTGCAGCAAAAAAGTATCACTTCAAATTGCAATTCTAGACATAATGCAGGTATTCTCAAATGCTCAGTGTTGCTCATGATGGCAAAGTATTTACACATAGCAGATGAGAAGCAGCTGAAGGGAATGACTTGGCTGCTCACAGGCTTTGCAAATCAGGGCACTGGTACAAAGCAAGGCAGCTTCACTGTCTTACCTAAACCTGGCTGCAGTCAGACCTCCTGAGCAAGAAATTCCCAGGGAAAGGCATTGCTGGAGTCAATGGGATGCATTTTGGAAGCTATGCAGAATGAAAGCACATCAGCTTCTATTGCTCTGCAGGCTGTTGTCCCATTGCAACCTCTTCAATCCTGTAACCTCCAGGGGTTACAGTACAAGGAAACACAGCAGTAGCTCAGCACATGAAAGTGCTTACTGTTTATGTATTCTTTCCTCCTTCAGATCTTCAAGTGCTTTTGCACATAAGCATTGCAACTCATCTTACGTATAGCCAAACCACAGACCTTTGTTTTCCGGCCAAAGTCACACACCCAGTTCCCTGTCCCCTGGTACAATTCAGGTATCCTCCTCTTGCTCAAATGCTAGACACAGCAAGAAAACCACTGAAACCATTTCACCTGGAAACATGGAGGATACCTAGATATAGAACTTCCTTTTCACAAATTCAAGCAGCACAATTCCAAAGAGAGAACCCCTCCTACAGGGCTGCTGGTAAGAAAGCTTGAGTAAATCAGCCTCAGACACATCCTATCCAGGGTACAAGACACATTTCTGACAGAAGCTCTCAAAACCACATTATTTAATATCAGAAAGTTAAGCTTTATGGAAGTCTTTTTCGATTGGTCTCTCCCTGTGAGACTTTATCCTGGGTCCCAGGGCACTTCCTCTTAGATGGGCATTTAAGCATTGCAAAATCACTGAGAACACACAGCAGGAGCTCCTTGGACCACGTCTTTCAGATGTTTAAAACAACCTAGTATAGCATGGAATCAAGTATTCACTATGCCCTGGAAGGGTGCATAGGGTCACTTTAAAACATCAATAGTACAGTCTCTCCATCATTTAAGTAATTACTTCATTTCTCTTGCTACTGTCTGGAAAACAAATCCTTCAGCAATGATGAACCTAAGCTTTACACTTTATCAGTCAGGACTTTAATTCTGTTGTTTTCTTGCTCAGACTTTGCCTTGCTGCTCTGGGTATCACAGCCAAGGTTTATCCCAGAGGTCAGTGCATTTTTAATCAGCATTTCAAGATCTTTGTGAATGGAAAACACTACATAAAGTGTCAGGGCCTTTTTTTTTTTTTAAATGAACTGCTGTTCTGTTTCTTCAATAGGTTTAGTTCTCACCAGTGCCCAATTCCTACTGACTAATTAGACTTAACAAATCAGTATTCAAATGTGTCATGCATTAATTTGGACACTACTCAAATCCCATGCAGATTTCATATGAAAAGGGATCATTTGAATTTTAAACACAGTCTGTTCCACCAATTCTGACATATTAAGCAAGCTCACGAGCCATTAAAGCCATAAAATGCCAGTTGACCTAACAACCTGCAATGATAGGGAATGAACAAAGCTATTTACTTTATTAACATGCTCAGAAGCAAGAGCTACATGGATGCTCTGATTCTGTATCCTTTGATTTCTCCAAGATTTGGGTGAAGTCCAGATGCTAGACTACTTTAGTCTGTACAGAACTGTTGGCCATTCCAACACAGAAGCAGAGCCTTGAGATTCCCCAGTGCCAGAAAGCACTCCAGCCTCCTCAGGCTACAGCCACAGCATACAAATCATCCTGCCTGCTTCCCCTTTTTAATATGATAATTAAGTAATTTTAGCTAATGGGCTTTAAATACATCTTTTAGGATAGTCTAGACAACTCGTGGAGACTACTCCTTAGCATTGTCGAGGTACCTTTTATATTCTGTGCCAATTTGTATTGGAGAAAAGGCACAGGCTGATCAGAGCTCAACATAAGCAGGTAAAGCCAAACATAAGCCCCAATTCCTTCTCTCACTGCAGTTGCAGTCAAGTTTACCAAGGTTTTGCCTCTGCTAAGATTTCTACACTTAGTTTTGGGTTAAAATTCTCCTTTTTGAGGTGAAGGAAGTCATATACGCCAGCCTTTCAAGGTTCACCCATTGCCTCTGGCACATAAATCTATGGACATTTGCTTGTCTAGACTAGGAATGTATGGGGTGGTAGCTAGACTATTGACATTAGCATAGAAAAAGAAAAGTGCATTTTAACACATGCATTAAAGTCTGCTCTACCTCTGCTAATGCATTTTAGCAATCTAGCACAGACACTGCCTCTCTGAGTCAGTCTAGACAAGGCCAGAGAGACTCATTGGAATCTGGGCTGAGCATTCGACATTTGTTTCCCAGAATTGCAGTAGCTTTATTTTAATTCAGCACAATAGCACCTTCCAAGCACAGCAACCTGTGAAATAAATGTTTCAGGGTTCATATCAGGGTTAACCCGACTCCTTTGACAACACTTCCTCCTCCAAATAAGTGCAGAAATTATAGGAGAAAAGCAAATCCACCCGAACGACAGCAGCAATCCAGGACAAGAACAATTAGTAAAACTACTTTAAGGTGAAAAATGTAGGAGTGCCAAGGTCTTGGTAAATAACAAGCCCTGTAATTCCACCACTGAAGCTTCCATAAGGCAGCAATATTCAGAAAGGTGATACTGTCCTCAAATTACGCAATAGCAAATGAAAGGGAAACTATTTGAGCTCTGATTGTCTCTCCACACAGTATCAGAAAAAAAGCAAAGAAAAACCTCAGAGAGAAGTTTTGGCTGCCACTGTCTTTAGGCACAACTGACTTGGTAGTTCTTTTCAAAATGAACACGGGACCGGGTAGGGAAGGGGGGTTGGCAAATCATCCACAAAACGTTGTTTCACAACACTGCCCTGGCAGCAGGATCAGTTCCATATATCAGCATGACATGACAAGTGATTAACTGCTTTAGGTCCTATGGACCCAGAGTTGAGCAAATAAAGGATTTCTTTTTTGCTTCAATAATGGAATTGCACATACATATGAATTTGGGGGGTGGGAGAGAGAAATTTCAGGGTGGGGAGAAACAGATTTGCTTTGGGGTAAACAAGCAGACAAGTTTTCCCAGATGCACAGAAAAAAGCCCGTAGTTTTTGACCAAAGAGCACCTCTCTAGCCCAAATTAAGTATTTTACTTTGCCTTTGTAACATGTAACACTTAAAAATTAAGATTGATTTTTTTCCATTTCAAATTTTACATTTCCTAAGTAAAAGTCAGTTTTTCAACTGAAAGTCTTAAATGCTTTGGTCTTTTAAAAGTGCTGTCCTTTTTCCTTTTGTCATTTTTAGCCAAAATTATTTGCAAACTGCTTCACTCTTCCCTTGGTAAATTTGAAAGACAGCACAGCTGGTCAGGCCTTTAGTGTTAAGATTGATTTTTTTCCATTTCAAGTTTTACATTTCCTAAGTAAAAGTCAGTTTTTCAACTGAAAGTCTTAAATGCTTTGGTCTTTTAAAAGTGCTGTCCTTTTTCCTTTTGTCATTTTTAGCCAAAATTATTTGCAAACTGCTTCACTCTTCCCTTGGTAAATTTGAAAGACAGCACAGCTGGTCAGGCCTTTAGTGCTGAGCACAGCAATGGTGTTTCTTATTGCAACTGCCCCCCTGGGATTAAGGCACATTGTAGTATGGACACATCCTTAGTAATCATGTCTGATGACATTTTTTAAGCTATCAAGGACTGCCTTGATAGCTTAAGTATCAACAATATATCCTAGGAACCCCTTGCAATTCCTCTTTTAGTCTGTCTTAAATCTTCTGGTCAGCACAACAGGATTAGGAAGCCTGTACATGAGGGAAATGATAGAGAATGGTTAAAGCTTCTTATGTTTGAACACATCTAATTTGTGTCTTTACTGCCCGGATTTTTTTACCCGCAGCAACTGTCCTTCCAGCATAGTCTTTATCTGGATATAATTAAGCTGGGAAGTGGCAAAGAAGAAACTGAAGAGCTCTGTCTGATCACTGCAGTGGAGATTAAACAAAAGCTATTGTATAGCATACAACTGGATTTTCTTTGTGCAGGTGCCAGCTGTGAACACTTCACTAATGAGGAAGAGCCCAACTTCTGTAAGCAAGGAGAGAAGACACTCTCTCAAGGGTTTGGTAATTTTTTTCCCCCCAAGATACGGACAGCAACAAGACAGCAGAGACATTGCTTCGTTGTGCTGCTCTTCCCTGACTCAGAGTAGCTTTGTGCTGCAGCGTTGACCCAGAAGATCACCGCTCAAGGGAGCAAATCACCGAGTTACTGTCCCTTCTGGAGCATTGTGCTCACTCATCTGTGTACTGCTGAGGCACAATCCACAGCTTTCCTCTCAGCTGCTTCAGGATTGATTTCCCCATGAACTGTAGGAATACACACATCTTTCTGGGCAGGAGGAAAGAGACTTGTGAGAACTCATTGGGAGACTATGAAATGATTTAATCATTTCTCCTGCAAAGTGGGAGGATACCAGCCTTCATGATACCAGCATTTTGGCACTTGCCATGCCCCTAGTATGCCAGCCGGTTTGGGCTGAAATCACCTCTTAGCTTACCTGACAAGTGAATGCACCCTTGTAGGGGCACCCTTATGCACAGAAGGCAGCAGTTGTAAGCAACTGGTCAAGCAGCTTCTACAGCTGGTTGGATGGACACCTTATTAGCAATGGCCCAATTCACACATTCTCTCTGCTGCTGTTGTTTGCAAATACCTGATTGCTGTGGTGCCAACTTATCTGTGGCCCAGGAGCAGCTCTCAGAATCATAATCACAAGGCAGATCTTCAAAAATACCGATTTTTCCCTTCACTCTCTGCATATTAATGAAGCATTTGGGAATGCTGATATCATAAGCAGAAGGAAAAAAAATCTTCCCCTTCAGAACAATCACAGCAGGAGCCTTCTATCTCTCCCTATGAGAAGAATTGCTTTTAGGTTATGCTTAATGACTGAGCCACCACACAAGCAATGCAACAGGCGAGAGTCATCTGTTGAGAGAACAAGCAACACTCTCCACACATTTAGATTCTCCACATCTCAGACACTTGGAGCTTTCGTACTGTTCCCAGTGCTGCAGAGGATCTGCCTCTCGATGCATTCACCATCCCAACGCCCATCTGGTAAGCCTGCGGGAAGCAAAGACAGAAGCTGAATTTGACTGTCGCTCACTTGGATAAATCAGCACCAAAATGAGACTAGAGTTTAGGTTTCTAAACTGCTTTCTCAGTCTTCACCAAGACCTACTTTGCAAGCCACACTTGCCAAGGCTTCAAATCTTAACCAAACTAATCAATAAAAATGGTGAAATCAGGAAAAAAAAGAAACTGAAGACATTAAAAAGCGCAAAGTGGTTCTACCACACAGGCAGATGAGGCCACACGTATAAGAAATACGCTTTGCTGTCTGAATGGAAAAAATGATGAAGTAATGGGATATGTTTTGCAATGGAAGATCAAGTTTCTATTACCCTTGCCATTCATAGGTCAAAATCATCAAAACTCACTAAAGCAAAAAGGAAAGAGATGCACCTACACTACTAGAGAATGAAAGATGAGGGCAAAGAAATAAAAATAGAGGTGGAGAGGCCTTTGATATTACTCAGGAGAGAAAGGCTTTTTTCATAGATTTAAATTAAAACTGTGCAAGGAGAGCACTTTGCTGGTAAGAAGAGACGGATGGCTGTCATTAGCATGAATAAGCTTGTCTGACACATTTTGTTTGCAACCCTTTACTGTAACAGGGAAGGCAGAACCTCGCCAGCTTGTTGTGGCTAAAGAAATTCACCAGAATAATGGTGAAATAAAGTCACTGAAAAAGTAATTATTTTTTTTATCCACTTACCATAGTGCTATTAAGGATTCAACTCCAACACATATTTCCTTTTTAGAAACAGGGAAAAGGTTATTTTTGCCTGACTTACAAAGGAAATAAGGCCTACACAATTGTGATCCATGCATCTATTAGTATCTGTGCCCTCTGCTGCCAGAATTAGTCAAATCTCTGCCAAGACATTAGCAATTTCATCCTAGTAAAGTAGGTGGTCTGACTCTGGATGATGAAACTGGAAATAGTAACCGAAGAGTACCTTATGAAATGCAACTCTAAATTAGATTTTCCAACACAGTGAAATGTTTGTTCCTACCTCTGGTTTTGGAGACAGCTTGATTAGGATTCTGAGGCATGCACGGGTCTGGCAGTCAGGAATATGCAAGTACCTACAAAGCAGCAATGGACAGTTTCTGGGCTGGTTTGTTTGGGTTTTTTTTTTGGGGGGGGAGGGGGGAAGAGACAGGGAATAGCAAGAGGAAAGAGTGGGTTGCTTCTTTTCTCCACACATTTAAGCAGCAGTTAAGCACTATGAACTCGCTCAGTCAGCTTTTGATATCAGTTACAGGAGTGGTTTGTCTCCTTTAACTGCTGCACAAGCATGTCCGTTTTGGAGAATGGATTGCCTCAGTTCGCAGGCAGGAAACAGGCACTGATGCTGGCAACAGGACTACTTAAAACTAGAATTTACCACTAGAACTAAGGTTTGTGGAAGGTCAAACCCAATCCATCAACAGTGGAAAGCCATTTGAAGTGAGACACTTGAACTTCTACTGCAGTTGGAGTAGCAGAAAACAGCATATTTGCAAAACAGCTTTACATTCAGCATGGTATTTTATCCAATAAATTTGATGCCAATGAAGGGCATCTGATGTCTCTGATCCATTTTGCTTCCACACTGGAACTGCAGAGCAGGCAAAAGCAGTGCTAGTTTTGGGTGCATGCCTGACCAGATAGGTAAGACTTCCCTGCACTTTCCATGACCTTCTCAATCTTTGGACTCTGCCATGGCTGCTGACTAAGCGTGCCAGCTACTGTTGGTGGTCGAACGCTGTCAGGTACTAGAAGGATTTGCACTCTCAAGGTAGTTGCTTCTCTCTTCCATAACAAAAGCAGCTTTATTTCACAACCTTAGCACAGGCACACATTTGTCTAGCAATCCAGACTGGATCTAACAGTGTATCCTGTATGTGACAATACATCATTCCATTGCCAAAACCCCCCCAAACCCCTCAGGTGTTACTAATGATGAATGAGGTACTAAACTTCTCAGTTGTTAAACACTTTCGGCAGATACTGTATCACACTAGAGATGAGAGTATATTTAACTTGTACCAGGCCACATCCTTCCCCTATTTGCAAGGCAAGATGTATGATAGAGGCATACAACACAGATTGGTTTTGTTTGCTGGCTGACAGTGTGATATAATGTGAGTTTACATCAGTGTGGTGCAATCCTGGCAGCGCAGCCTTTCCCACAGAGAAGAGAGCAGAGGCAGGCTCAGATAAGCACATGTCAGAAGGGAACAGGAGGTATTTCCATCTAACTTTGTTCTTTAAATGTGTTTGAAGATGTAAATACTCAGTGCTCTGGAGAAGGGGAGAGCAGCCCTCCATCCTATGACTAGATTGGCTATTCATTAGTCAGCAGGCAGCCCTCCAAAGCACACTGGTACATCTTGAGCTTTCAGCCTGTTTCCTGCTGTGCCGTCTGCTTCATCTATATTTTATTCTGTTCCCTTCAGGACAGCACTCTGTCTTACTCCCGCTGAAAGCAACCTGCATGCAATGAGCACAA
This sequence comes from Aptenodytes forsteri, assembly GCF_000699145.1. Classification (NCBI taxonomy): domain Eukaryota; kingdom Metazoa; phylum Chordata; class Aves; order Sphenisciformes; family Spheniscidae; genus Aptenodytes; species Aptenodytes forsteri. The sequence goes on from NW_008795034.1 coordinate 4,008,380, forward strand.
GCACTTGGTAAAGGCCTAAGTCCAACAGTGCAGGCCAACAAGTACCATCTGCTGGGGAGCAAGAAGCACCCAAAGAGAGGAGCTTGGCTAGAGAAGTGTCCTGACATTCAATATCAGAGTCTCATCCAAACCCCCGAGGCTCACAAACACAGATTCATGGGAAGGCAGAAGTTTAACGGTAATGGGAGAAAAGCTTGGGAGTATCTAGATGTTCCAGCACACTGGAAGTCATAAAGAAAACACTTGCTGTGTGCAAGAGGAAGTGTTACTTAGCCCAGCTCTTCTGTGAAACTGAAGCCAATCATCACTGTTAGCATGACAAATTAACAGCAACTCTAGATTGTTAATTCTTCAAAGATCTTAAATTTTCCAAGGGTGACAGGGAAAATATACCACCCTCCAAACCCATCACCAAGGGTTTGCAGCTAGAGGTCCTTTAAAGGTCATTTTCCATACGCTACACTATTGAAAATACCTGGCATATATTTAGGGTAATGGAAAAAGACATCTTCGTAACACTGATGCCAATGCAACTGCTACGCTCCTGATAACATAACTCCTACACCTTCCTGTGAAGACACACGGGGCAGATACCAGAAGGCTTGTAAATAGCAAAATAGGTCTGGCCTATAAGCTACTGAAGTCCTGATACTTAATAGAAGAAAACCTGCAGTAGGTAGTTATTAGATAATACAGGCCTAGAAAAAGGTGTGGTTTTTCTCCAAACCACAATTAGAGGGTAGACATATTTTGAAGAGCTCTCTCTCCTAAATTGCTATTATTATTACCTGTATTAAAAATGACACGAGTGTGCCTGGACAGGCAGTATTCAACCCACTTGTACACAGAAGGATTCCTTCTATGCTATCAGCATGAACTGGAAGTACAGTAAACTCATGACACAATAAATGCTGTATCAGACAGGTATGAATTTCTTCTTGATTAGAGTAGAAGAGCAGGTACAGACACTTAACAGCACACACATTCCACAAAGGAGAAAGTCTCTTGTTAACTACTTAGATACCTCCTTCTGGTGGTGCTGGTTGTTCTATATACACTAGGGATTTGACCATCTGGTTTTAACTCTTTTTATTCTACTTAAATAAGACCACTCCAACAGTCAGTATCATTTGCCTCTAAGCAGGGACCCAGTGACATTAACTACATAGGAATTCAGCCTCCCAAATGTCAAGATTTACATGTTTGCTTCCCTTCTGACCTGAAATAAAACGAAGGCTTTTCAATGCCAACAAAGCAGCCTCAACCCAAAGTAGCCACTTAGCTACTAGCTAGGGTACTAGACAGAAAATCCTGGTTCAAACTTGTGCTATTTCTCTTCTTGACCATAGATTTGACCCTAGATCCACTTTAGGCAGGGGTTGAGACTAGCTTTCACCCATGAGTTAATCTCAAACTTAAAAACAAAAAAAATTAAAGGAAAAAAGTTTTGGTTAAATCCGAAAGACAAATCCACAGGAATGATGTGCTGAACTGTGCTCTAGAATATCGGACCTTCCTTTCCTGAACAGAGCTTTTGAATATCATTGAAGATTCCTGAAATCTATTTTTTTTTTTTTACATGACTCAGATGTTGTCCAGGAAATAACATTTAAAGCTGATGTCAGACAATGGAATTGTTTGGACTGTTTCAGAAGCAGCCTCATGGAGTAGCGTTCAACATTTTGACAGGAAGCAGTAATAGGTATTACATGAAAGCTCAGGATAGAAATCAGTTCTCTTTCATGTGATCTCATTTCCCTGATGAACAAACCCTTTATTTAACTAAGTATTGCAATTGGTTCAATCCTGCAGCAGCACTACTGACTTACTGTGTAAAGAGAAGCTGCTGCAGAGAGAACAAGTCAGTTAAAGAAAAAGGAAGCTGCACTGCAATCTTTCAGGGAGATTACAACAAAGTTAAATCAAGAGATTAATCCAACTCTCATTTGCACTGTTTGCCTAGAGAAGCTTATGCATGACATGGAACAGTTTCTTCACTTTTTAACCAAAGTCTGGAACACAAATTTAATTTTTATTTTCTCCTTTGAGAGATCAATCTAACATTAGAGGAAGACTGCAAAAGTAACTGCTCCAGTTTTTAATTCACTGCTATTACCCTTTCACTAGTGGTATCCCGAGGCACCAACTTGGGTTAGATATCCTTCAGTGCCAGGTACTAGGTGCACTCCTATAAACAAGACAGTGCTACTTCTCTGCTTCCCAAAATAGCTTATACTTCACCAACAGATAGGCCATCAGTTATCTTCCTGCGTGCTGGCAATCACTACAAGACATTCCAACTCCCTTCACTGGCCAGAGGTTTGACAGCAGCAGTGAAGTTTTAGCAAGTAATGGAGAAAGCTGAATAAACAACACACCTCAGAGAGCACTTTCACTGTGGCCATAACTCTTTGCACATACAGCAGTTAGAGTGCGCCCAGACTCATCTGAGATTGCTCAATGCTGTTCTCACACAGCTTGTTTCAAATTGTTTATGGAGTTCAAAGAAAAGTCTGATGAGTAAGAAGCAGTCTACACGCTGACAGCTCAATCAGAACATGCTTTGCATGGCATGAACTTGGCAAGATAAGTACCAGCACCCTTCAGCCCAACCTGAATTAATATGCCATCGCAGCCTTCAGTCAGGTAAGGATGCCTAACTCATTTCAGGAGCCATCAGCTTAACAGAAGGCATGCTTGTTTTGCCCTGTTTTTGAAACCAACACAAATGTGACCCGTAGGAAGTTGTCAAATCTCCAATACTTAATTTATGGCACTATGATAAGAGTCAAAATTAAGCTGGATCCAGGGCAAAGCAATTAAAAACATGACTGGGGAATGGCCCTACTTGCATCTGCCTCAGGCTCCTTTACCTGCTACAGAAACACATTAGCATTATCCCTGCAGGATTCAGAGGACTAGCAACCCACCTCAGCAATGCATGATTAGAGGCTTTGAAGTTGCAGAAGCTACATGAACGCTAAGGGGAATCTTTTTGTTCATCCTGATGGCATTCACTGCAGGGATTATTGCTAGAAACACAAATCAGATAAGCATCGGTGTAGTGACAAAGTTTTAAGAGAGTAATGGCTTTACAGAGCCTACCTGCTAGGGAAAGAGCTCTACTACCCATATGTACTGCCTGATAATAGCAGTGGGTTTCAGTAGTGTGTCATCGTCCCCCGTCCCCCCCCCAAATCTACACAGCTGTTAAAAGTCATTCCCCCCCCCCAAATCTACACAGCTGTTAAAACTCACTTTTCAGCAATTAGCTGACATAAGTTTTAGGAGAAGCTTGGGTTTGTTGCAACCAGATAACTTACACGAAGATTAAAGATGGCAGTGGAGAGGCAACAAGGTCTAGCAACAGTGCTGTAGCCTCCTGTTAGGCATGAAGTGATCTTTCTGTTCAATACACTGAACAATGTGTAGAATATTCACATAGGTTGTCCGTGGCAGAACCAGAAATGGAAATCCATTTCTGGTAATTCCAGCTGGAGAGGACCTGCCTTACATAAACCATAAGAGACTCCGCAGCTGAAGTCCTTTCTACTAAAGGAGCGTATCAGACCTCTTTGCAAACTCTAGGCAGGTGTAATGCCTCTGGACAGGAAGCATTATTTTTCTCCAGTAGGCGAGAAAACCACAATAAACTTGGTAGCTTGTCTTAAAAAAAATCCAGGAATCCTGGATTCTAGCACATTTCCCCAGCCAGCCAGAAGCATCATCTTCCCTCCTCTTATTAAATGGCAGTACATATAGAGCAGCATGCATCAGCTGGCATATGGGTGAATTATTGTGGAAAAGCTGGCTTCAAGTCCTCTTTCAAGATAAAGCAGAAAACAGCATAACCTCCAGTTATCTATTATTATTCATTATTAGAGAAAGAAGAGTCTTACAGTGATAGCTTACATAGTGAGACATATACAAAACTAAATTAGCTGTCATGCCACAGCTATTTCATCTTACTCTCTTCAACCTGCTCTGCCAGTTAGTCTCGATGTAGTCAGCAGAAAGCAGTACATATACCGGCCTCTTCGTTACGCTCCACAAAGGGAAAGGACATACAAGCCGCTTGTATAGCTTCTCCAGCCTTTTTGTGCAATTGCACAGGGGACCCAGAGCTTACAGAGCTGGGAAACGTCCTATTTTCTTTTTATGTTATTGGGTTCATTACCTGACCTTTAAGGATCTTGCTGTCACTCATAAGCAAAAGCATTTTGGGGGTGGGGTGGGGAGGGTGCTTCATTACAGAAAGTTATGCTCAGAGCAAGTCCCTGGTAAATCATGTGGGGGGGAAAAACCAAAAACCAATTATCTCCATGAGAAGAGATCCCCAACCCACCACAACCAGCCTTCAATTATTAGAAAAGTACTTTGGGGAGGAAACAGAGTTAAACAAAGGTGGTACCTTGCGCAGTGTGCAGTGCATTCAGCTGCGCAGTGTGTTCCCATTTAGATAATGTCACTTACAGCACAAGTTAAACAAGATGTTACAGAAAATGAGCTTGTCAGCCAAACAAGGATTTCAGACAATATCCTAATTCTTGAACGTAGCCTATTGACAGTGATCTACATATGACAGGAAAGCTCCCTAGCAGATGGGAAACCGGCAGGCTGTTTTGATAGCTGTAGTCCAAGGAAGATTGCCACTGAAAACTGACAGTTCTATAGCAGCGTAGACAAACTAAATACGTAAACTGTAATAATTAAAAGGACTAGAGGGATTGGTTATCAAGGGAGAACTAGAAGGGTTTGAAAGGTATGTGGGGAAATATTTAGGCTAACACATAGGAGTTGTATGACAACATTAAAATACGAGAATGATGAGTATCAGGAAAAGAATAAATTCATGGCAAAATCCACAAGGCTGTTTACTAAAACTAGAGATACACTTAACTAAGATAATTAAAAGCTATAAGCAGACATGCTATTTAAGGAAAAAAGACTATAGGAAACAATCTGGCATCGGCAAAGAATAAGTGATCCAATATAGCTTTCATGATTAAGTCTTACAAAGGACACACTGCAGACCCCAGATACAACACGCACACACACAGTTGCTATCTCTCCACACTTACGTGGTTTCTACATTTTTAGGTCTCTTGGTTCAGCACCAATATTGTCATTTCTCATACAATATTAGGACTTGTCTCCTCAGAGTCACCAACATTTGACTTTGTCTGCCAGGAATACATACTCAAACCTCTGTGTGTGCCAGCGGTAGAAAGAGGCCTGGAGCAGCCCACTCTTGGAAGTCAGAGAACCCGTGACAGCACAGGGATGGGTATGACCGAGCAGGCAGCCCTTGCACAGCGCAGCAGCTATGGTTTGACACCTGTTCCAGATGAACGGGTCAGCACAGCAGGCACTCACGGTGCTCTGCAAAACCAGAGGCAGTGACAAGGCACATTCAGACAGCCTGTTTACAGATGGGGATGTTGTCAGTTAAAGTAAGTAAGCGATAAAAAAGTGCTCTGCACAGTTTACTCTTTTAGCTGACAAATGGCAAACTTGATTGCGTGTCCACCCAAAGTGCATATTAATTTTCCTCTTCATTATACTACTCATTAGGTATTACTTTTACACTAGGCATAAAGAGAACATAACTGAGAGTAGTGACTCCAAGCCCTTCTACCTAAAGGAAGCTCCTCTGAGACCCCTGCAAGCAATGACAAAAGAGAGCATCCAGTTTGATGAGGGACAGAAACCAGTAACGCTCCTGGGGGCATGGAGGTTATACATGAACCAGTGCACTCTTCTTGCATAAACACCAGTAAGGTCACCTCCCAAACACGTGACAGACAGTTGTACATTTTATCTTCAGTTTTTGTATTCAAGATGAAGTAGTCACAGGCCAACAACTCATTCAAAGCATAGTTAACAAAAACTTACCAACATCATCGCTAAGATTCCCTTCTATAGTCAGCAGTCTTCTTGTAGCTGAAGAGATACATTCCCAGAAGGATGCTTTATTTTTCTTACCTCCCAGGACTGTTCCTTGTTCCATAATGCTTCTTACATCTTCCCCCTCAGACAGTTGGCTGAGAGCTTGAAGCTGTTTGACTTTCTGTTTCTCTCTGGATACAGAAATCTGTCTTAATACTTCAGGCTTTTTTGATATATCTAAAACCAGCCTTGAGCATCCCAACACATACCTGTTGCTGGAGACCCTAGTTAGTGATATCCTGAGAATGACAAACAAAAAATGCTTCCTAAACAAAGCAGCTTTAGCTGTGTCAAAGTATTTGTCATTTACAATAAAACATTTACTGCTAACAGAGACATACAAACAGAAAGAAAACTGAGAAATCTAGCTAAAAAACCTACAAGCTCTCAGAAGACTACCTGTACTTGGGGCAAGACTGAAGTAAGCTTGCAGTGGTCTAATTTAAAAGGAGAGAACACATGGTTGTTATTAATGGAGTAATCAGCATAATTCAAGTCACCTGTAACATTCAGAGCAAACAAGGATGTCTGAGCACCATGTACTTTTATAAAACATTAGCAAAGTTAGTATTTGACAAGACTATGTGTTTGATAAAATTTTAAAATAGGAGTAATGCAAGTGCAACATAAAGTGATTGATGAAGGTACATTAAAGATGGGCAAAGTACATAGCCCAAGATACAGTTCACAAGTATGTAAAATATGTAATTTAGGTATTAAAAGCTACACTTCTGGTTTCCGCAGTTTTCCTGCAAAGAGATCAATGCTGAATACCCATTCCTGCTGCTCCCCTACTAAATCAAAGAGATTAGGCTTCTGAAAGGGTTAGGGTGTGGATGTTAGTAAGAGGAGTTTAACATCCCTCTTCTGGTTTCTGCTGTACAAACATAATGCAGCATTATTAATGTTCATGGAACTTTTTGGAGGTGAAATGTAAGTGACACATTTAAAGGCATTGTCCGGCAGCACTGTGAATGGCTGTTTTAAGGAGAAGTATTGTAAGAAATGCAGTGTTACCCCTGAGTTTGTCTCTCAGTGGGAGCTTCTCAGTGACACAGAGAATTTGGGGTTGCCGCTCCAGCAGTGCTCGGCCAGGAGTTAAACCAGGACTTTATCACGTAGGTGAGTAATTCCTACCCTGGAGAGAGACAGACAGACAGACTCACACAGTGATGTTAAAATAACACCACCCTTAGCTTGCTAGGATGTGTAGCCATTTCACTCCCTTATAGCCAGTTTAGTGTATTCTCTCTAAAAGCAGGTGGATATATTTTTCCTTTGCCTCTTATCAGTACAAGTCTTTTCACCACAGAGTAGATCAAGACCCTTATTTTTTAAACCAGTGTGTTCAGTGAACACCCTCTGCCGAGTTTGGCAAGTCACCCTGCATGCATGATTGTTTGTTCTTGACAGACTGAGGCACACTCCAGCCACCGATGGGAATGAATCTTTGTTCGTATTTCATCTCTCCACTTAAGTAATTCCCTTTCTACTCCAGGTCACTACATTTATTTTTTAAAGTAATCAACACATGTGTCCTTTAATGTGTGTTTTAGCCTGTAACACAGAAAATGGGCTTGTTGCCACTGAAGCTCTACAAAAATACTTCTAAAGCTGATTTTCACTAGATTAGATTTTTTAGAAGCAGGAGCTGTGTCTGGCCAATAGACACTTTTCTGTGTTCCCTATGTCCCTTCTGCTGTCACAGAAAGACAGATGGCCCTTCTGAGCACCATGCAAAACTCAAGTAAGAGTATGCCTCTCTCAAGCCCCAACTGTTTGGAAGCAACAGTCAAGACTCGGTTCCCTCTGCCCCCCCGCCCCCCAATTAATAAGTGACCAGATTTTCAAACTACTCTGCACAGTGTATCCGTCCTGTAGGAATGCTGGCCAGAAGTGTAACAATCTCAGCTGAAGATGCAAAATACTTTGGAAAACTTGGCATTTGTTTAGGTAGCTCCTAGGGATTGTGCAATGAGTTTTGCAGTGGTTAAACCCGTATACTCCTCGTGTGTCAGATTCATTTAAAGTGAGATCTTGCACCTTGTCCGACCAGACCATGACAATATAAAACGATTCAATATTAGTCTCAAACTGTACATCATTGCTGTGTATCAGCATTTTTTGCAGATATTAACAAAAAAATCTTGCTTTCAATGAAATTTTGGCAGCTTCTTCAATCAGGGGAGACACAGGAGTAATTTTATCAGATCAGATGAGCGAAAAACTACTATCTTGCCCCCCATCAGGGACCAGCCTGGGTTTCTTCAGGAAAAAATTCAAGAAACACTGTATAGGGTTTAAAACTACCATCTAATCTTATAATAAAAGAGTTCCCTAAGAAACTTTAAAGTAACTGTTGTTCATCTCATGGATTTTTTTTTCTTGTTGCCCACCAAAAACCTTTGGAAATGTTTCTTTGTAGTTAACTCTCAGTACTGCTGGTACATAGGAAGGTATCCAGTGGTCTTCTCTTCTGGTTTTATTCTGGTGGTGGGAAATGCTTTGCTTCAAGAAGTCTTACGATAGTTTTGGACAACAGAGTTCCACTAGCCAATTGTGCAAGGACAAAATAAACAGCTTTGGTTTTAACTGCATAGCCTTCTGTGATTTCATCCTCTCATGATTCCTTGCTCTTTTGCTGGGAAGGAGGGTGGGTGAAGCCTGTAAAACACGTCATCTTTGTTGAGATAGAGCAGCAAAGTTTTAGAGAATCTTTTTCTATCAGGCACTGCATAAATGCAGCCCTTTCACTCTTGTCGTATTTGCCTCCTCTTCAGAGTGAGTGGTCACAACCATTCAGGAACTACCTCTTCTGAATAATTTCGGCATTTGAGTGAAGCACACAAATCTGTCACTTGCTATATCTTGGGTGAGGGGGTACAGATGTATCTTACTGCTACAGCTATTCCACTGCTTCAAGTCCAACTATCTTCTCAGTACTGTATTTTGTGTGCATATATATGTTAAACATCAGACTGCAATGTTTTATGTATCCGTAAAATTACAATGCGACCAGTAACAGACACTTATTAAACAATGCCCTGATTTTATAAACAGACCTAAATTGTCTCCAAACTTACTACACCATTTTAAAAAGGAGTGTCACAGACATCATACTTTTAAAAAGACAAACGCAGCCCGGGGCTATCGCAAGGTGTGAAGTAAAACAATGTTTGGATAGCAATTACAACATTCTTCACTGATACGTATAAATATCAGAGGAATACAAATGACTTTGATCTAAGGAAGAGGCAGTGCAGTATTCCAGGTAGAGATCAGCAGAAATTTATGTCATGAAAAGCTTCATTAGCCTGAGTCGGTTTACATCACATTAGCTTCAGACACTCTGGTTTAGCATATGTTCACTTTCTTCCACTCTTACATTCCTTCCTCATCTGTCAAATCCTTCCTGAATGCTTTTTCTATACACCATCATTAGCTTCCATCACCACCTGTTACACACTACACCATTAAAAGATGCTGATTCAGAAAATACTTCATCTGGCACTAAAGATACCCTCTAAGAGGAAAGCTGAAAGCAAGATTCATCTTGGCTACAGAAAATTCATTTTTCTAAAATTTAATTTTACATACCATGCTAGACAGAATTCCCTTTCACATCCTTCATGGTACAGGATCTAGTCAACAAAAATTGGTGAAGCTTCCACATCCCCTAGTTACAGAGATCACTCAAGAGACAGAGGCCATCAAGTCTTTGTCCTGGTATTCCTATGTGAAAGCCAACAGCTTTCTACCTAACTAGAGTACATCTTTTAATCAGACATTTGGCAGCCCCTTTTCTCCTTTTTGTGGATCCCTGCTGTCTGCCTCTAATCCTATCCTCTCTCCTTTGATTTTCCCATCTTCAGCTTTCTTTTTGTTGTACTCCTGGCTTTGTGTGCCATTTCCCGCTTTTGAGGTACGGCACTAAGGATGTTTAAATTCCTGCCAATTAAAACTGCAGAGCAGTGAGCCCTCCTGAGAAAACTCACCTGTTTTCTGCTGGTTTAGGCTGTAAGAACTGAGCATTCGAAAGCTTTACTTTAGTCTCTGTGAAGATCTGATCTTGAAGGTGGCACTCTCTGTTGGCCCTTTGCTGACCCACATCCCCTGCTCTGGTGGCTGTTATTTCAAAGCCTTTCAGAACAGCCTTCTCCCCAGGTCCACTCTGAGCAAAGGCTCACCTTTGAGGGTGGTCTCACGAAGCAATCTGTGTGGAAGACGTGTGTAGCTTCGCTTACTCCCCTGTGAGGCTGATAGGCTTCAGGTTCCCTAGGTGGCTGGTTTGTACGTTCAGAATTGTCAGAGCAAACTTTTAAAAAAAAAAAAAAAATACAAAAAAGAGAAACTGAGGAAATCTGTAGGAAAGTCAGCACTTAAATGCTATGAAATAACCATGGCTTAGGTACTCCATCTCAATTGATTGCAGCACGTTTTTCTAGTCCTAAAAGAAATAGCAAGATAATTGAAATCTCACCTGCTCTGGCAACACTATCAGTGAATACCATTGGGAACATATTTAATTAGCATTTAAATTACCAGCATCTACTTTGGAGCCCTCTTAAAATCTTTTGCAACCCATCTGTGTGAAGAGAACCTTACTACTACATGAAAATGCAAGGCTGGATCATAGTTTCTTTGGGTTTCCATCCCTACCAATGCATCAGTCAATTTGCTGCAGCGAATGGGCAGTAACGCTCAGTTACTCTTCTAATCTACGTTAGGAATAGTGCTGTAAATCCAAGGGCAAAACTGCAAGGGACAAGCCTAAACGACACTGTAAACCCGTCTGTGGTTGCTGCAACAATGTGAGCTCTGGACACTCATCGCAGGGAAGCACTGAGCACTAGCAGGGAACATACCAGCCTAAGAATTAGGACAGTCAAGTTCAAATCCCAGCTGTACCTTGACTAATACACTTCTCTGGGCTTTGGGGTTCTATTGCCATTAAAAAACCCATGGATGACACTGATCCATCTTAGGGAAATACTACTCAGTTGGGGTTTTTTTGGCTAGTTACACATGAACTGAGTGTTATATTCTTCCCTCCTTTCCATTTCATTCTTTTTTAAACGGACACGATCTCATAAGATGGGAGAAGACTGCAATACTGGTGCCAAAGTCCTCTTGTCAGTCTCTTCAGAAGCTGAGAGAGCTACTGGCAGTAGCCCAGGAAAAGCAACAAAGAACGGTGCAAGTTTGGATAGCAGCTAGACTTGCAAACCTAAGAGCGATGCAAAGTAAACCAAACACGAAACAGAATGATGATTGGCAGAGATATGATGACTCTGCTGCTGGAAATGAAAGTGCTATGAATAATTAGCCACCTCTGACCCAGGAAAACATTGACTTCATTTGCAGCACAAAACTGATTGCAGATGGTATTGGGGAGGAGACCCAAGCTATTCGTTGTGCTTTCCCCTCATCAGAAAATTCATTTCCTCTCTACTGTTGAGCAATGAAATATACCTGATTTGATCTACTGAGACGACTTCACATAGAAGGTTTGGAATGAAGAATTAAAGAGCCCATGGGGTGATGCTAAAGGTAATCTTATTAAAACAGTGAGAAAATGCACATATCTCTCCTATTTTAATAAAGAATTAAAATAAATCCCTTGAAGGAACAAATTTTTTGAGCATTTCTTTGAAATCCTAATGTCATTGTTGCTGAATGGGACACTGGATATCAGTGCACGAACGAGGACATTTCTCATTCCCTACTCCTCCTCCTGTTCGTTCCCATTACTGCTCACCTCTTCCCACACTGCCAGCTGCTCCCTGCCTTCCCACTCCACCGCTTTCTCTGCACGCCTGCCAGCCCTCTCTCCATCTGACTCGCGTCCTTGCTGAGCGCCAGTTCTTGTCCAGCCTTGTCTGCTGGTAGGTCTCACCTTCTCACGGCTGACAGCTTCATTTTGGGCTCTCAGCACTCCCTGGCCACTGTAATACATTTCCTATAGCCACGACTCCAAGGCTTAAGAGAGAGAAAAAGCAAAGATACATTCTTACAGTAGGCGGAGATACCTGTCTCCTGTGTGCTCTCGTCAAGCACCGTTACCTTTCCTCAGCTGACATCAGAAGAGTGAGGCATCTCAGACTGGAAAGAAGCCTGAAGATAAAGAATAACATTATCCCTCATTATCCCTTGCCACAGCCTTTGGCTAGTGGAGGATAGGACGGAGCAAAGCCTGACTGGGAAGAAAATACAAACAGCTCAAACTAACTGTCTCTCTGGCAATCTCCATTGCCTTCGGCATGTACAACATGTTTGACATATGCAGGTACTCGTTGGAAATCAGATATTACAGCCCCTCTGTTGAACGCTGCCTCAGAACAAATGAGTTTTAACACTCGCTTTCCAGGGCCATTAGAAATAAAGTCTAAAGGCTATGAGGAGGAGGAGGCATTTGGATCCTTTTCTTGCACCTCTGCAGCACCATTGGAGGGCAGACATTCCTCACATCAGGAGGAAAAATAGGCACCTTAAAGTAGGCAGCTCAGCTTGCTTTTAAGGCAAGTTTGCAATGCTCAAGAAGCTAAATATACTTACTTGTAGTCAAAGAAGTCTGCTCTGGAATTGTTGGGATCACAAAAAAGCCCATCACTTGTCGAAGCAGACCCATCCTGTGGCCACACCTCTTCTCTAGGCAGTTACAAGCTCCCTGCTAGATCACTCTGTTCACTTAAACAAGCTATGCTTTTTGGTTAAACATTTGCTTTTTATGGAACATCAGCAAATCCAAATCTTTCCCCTTTCCTCCCGTACCTCGCCCTTAAAAAAAAGAAAAAAGTTCCTCAATAAATTGGGCAAGTCCAGGCAATCCCAGTAAGCACGAAAATTTTCTTCTCCCCCAGACACAGATAACTGGCTTCCTTCAAAGCCACCGATGTCCATGCTTCAGTCCTGTTGTTCCTGTCAGCCCCACCCTTTCCGGTCGCACTTCGAGCCTCTGGTAAAATGCAGCGAAGAACGTTAGTCAGCGCACTAAATCAGGGGGCACAGACCCCCTAAGACAACATGACAGTGTTTAACAATACAAACTAAATTTACAGGAGAAAGCAGCTGGTATGAAAATAACTGCACCTGCTTCACTAGCAACATTCTCCCGCTTGCATGCGCTTAGCGGAGATGATGATGAATCACATTTAATCACATGCTATTAGAGGAGGATCAGACCACGCAGTGTGACCAGGTTAATAGGTTGGAGATGCACATATCTGATGCCCAATTAAAACAATTCTCAAAATAGAACTGCAGTTTCCTTTAGGAGCTATGCCTCCTCACTTTACAGATCAGGCAAGCAGCTCTGTCTTCCATGCCTTCCAGGCAAACAAAGGGCCAAAGAAAAATAATTCCCTTGCTCAGGAGCTTACCATGCAATTCCCATTGAATTATCCTAGGTTACCCAGGTTAATTGGAGGGACGACTAGGAGACTGCCGGCTCACAGAGGCTTTTGTGGTAAAAATCAGATCATGAACATAATTTTCTAGAGTAAGATATTGCTTAAACACTATCTAACTGCCATTATACATCCTCTAGGTGAACCATCTCTAGTCATTCTGAATACAAAGACCAGACTAATCTGTTTACTATAAAACATCACCAGCATTTTTCATCAATCACCTCTCCTCTTCACCTACATGCTCATACCCACGTACCTCTCTTACGTCACACCACAAGGCTGTCTTCCTGCAATGCTCTTAAAAATCAGAGGTGGGGAGTCTGTTCCTTTACACTGTGATCCGCATTTTATTCCACTACGGGATGAATCCACAGAGTTATCCGAAAGGGTTGAAGAAACATCTTTTCACCTGGTTTTACTAAGGAAATGTTCTCAGTGAGAACTCGGGTGTCCTTTTTCACTTCACGTCCTCTTTTACTACAGCTCTGTCTGCTCCCAGCTCTGACATACCAGTTCCAGTGACATCTCCTCTGTGCCGGGTTGTCGATACGCACAAAAAACAAGTTCATTCACTGAAAATGTAAACTATAAAGGCAAAAAGCTATGAAGAAGTTAACAGTTGCAACATCTACCAGACTGAGGATTAAGAAGTACTCGCAGACCTGCATTTCTTCAAGTGATGTTTTCATTTCACAGGATAGACATATTCCTGAAAAAAATGCCTACAACCAAGATTTCAAAAATTAGATGCCTAAGATTAGGCTCCTAAACCCATAATTAAGTCTTGAAGTAAATGGCCTGATTTTCTTGAGTGTTGAACACACGGCTGCTCAGACCGCCTTCATTAGGAACAGAGGGATGCAAGGCTCTTCGAAAAAAGGGAATGAAGAAAGGAAAAAGTCAGGACACTTGCTAGGGTACGTTATGGTGGGATGAAATAGCTGGCTTGAAGGCAGTACTTTCAAAAATGGTTGCCTTCATCCTTTTTTCATCGGTTTCAATCCTACTGCCCAACACATTAAATACTGAAAAGAAAATTATACCTGTGTACATGAATGCATGAATTTACCTTTCAATTCCATTTAAAAGCATTTTTCATAATAATATAGAAAAATATTGACTGTAGGAAAAAAACCACCACAGTATATGAGGAGATGAAGTCAGATCTTAGTACCACGATATGAGCCAAGTCCTGTACGGGTCAGATTTGTTCATTGTATAGAACCCCGATTTTACGGAGACAGTGCACGTTTCTCGAGCCCTGCTCTAGCTCCACTGGCAGGGTTAGGCCCACTGGGATTCAGTCCCATTCCAAATCTGTATGGATTTAACAGTGCATTTACAAAGGACCTTTCTACAATGAGGTTTGACAGAACTTACATTAATCTCTCAAAATTACAGCCATTTCATTACTGCAGGACACGTAGTCAATTTACATACTAATAACAAAACTGTTATGAAAACATTAAATTACACAAAGAGAGATCAACACAATTTTGGTCAGCTATACAGCATTAGGGTCAAGAGCCTTTTCATATCAACCTTTGTTTCCCTTAAACAAAAAGCTATCTAAGAACCTTTCCAAGGCTTTATTGGATTACAATGAAGATAATTACAGAACTGAGATGAACCCAGTGGCTGGGTTGTAATGGAATAAAAACAG
>NW_008795034.1:4023632-4026902 GCF_000699145.1 Aptenodytes forsteri
CACCGGGTGGTTTTTTTGTAAGGCACCCCAGCCAGTTCCAGCTACTTGGATGCCAGCACAACTTGGCAGGGACCCACAGACATTGTTCCTTCATCGCCTTTCTTTTTGCCTGTCTCAAGGGAGGAGGTGACTTCTCTCCAGGTCCCAGGCACCCTCACAGGCAGCAGTAACTAGCAGTATTGCAGGCAGGGTAGGAAAACCCAGTACTCGAAGGAGTAGTGAAGAAGAAGAGTGACCAATGTTTGCAAAACAGCAGAAGGATCTCTGAAGAAAACTTGCGCCATAAAGGTTTTGGGATAATGGAGGATTTTTAGGTTTCGTAGCAATTTCAGAATTTATTTCAACGGACACTGCATTTTAATGTGAGGAGGGGAAGGTAAAAAAGCAGAGATGATGGATCTACTGCTAAGAAAGAACTAATGTCAGCTACAGCATAAATTTGGCTGATCTGGCCTTTCTGTACTCATGTTACGCTGTTGTCAGGTGGACAGTGTCTGCTTCTTTTAGCTTACTTTCCAAACAGGCATCAGTTAATTATTCTACAGATTCTAAACTAAGAGGGCATATATACCTAATGATAAAGGCACTAGGTGAATCTCTAGTCACTAGACAATGGAGGGAGTACAAGGGAGGACAAGTGCAGGGGAGACGAGCAAGACAGAATTCAGCCAATTATTCTGTAATAGAACAGTCGGGGGGAAACTGCCAATTTGTCATTGATGGAGTACTGACACCGGCCACCTATGAAGGTGATAAAGTCTTCTTCAGTGGAAGTTAGGAATGAGTTAGCAAAACAGCCATCAGGGTTGGTACTGTCATAACTGATCCAGCCTCAGCACAGGTCCCTCAGAACGACAGCAGCAACCCTGAGCCTTTTTTTCGAAGCTAAACGATGCTTTTGACACCCATGGCTACATCAGTAGCATTATAAAGGATCACAGCTGTTCTGCAAAATGTTTTGCAAAAGGCAATTCCACTGCACGAGTGATTAGGGCAAAGAGGAATAAAACACAAGATCTTCTTAGGAGGAGCAGCCTAGACAGAATATCGAAGTCTGCAGCCTGGAAAGCTGTGGTCTGCCATCAGCACACCTTCAGCCACAGTACAGAAAAGATTTCTTAGGTGCTGCGAAACCCCTTTCAGGAGCAGTGCACAGGGCTACGTGCTTGGGAAGGAGAGGGGGAGGGAGAGAAAAAGTTACATAAAACATCTTTGACAATTAAAATTCTGCTGATAGCAATCTCACACAACATCACTGGTGGAAGGAATCACTCTGGAGAAGCAGTTACACGCCACGGTACTGTTGTATCTTAGACATGTCCTAGCCACTTGATGCCTGTACAGGCATTTAGCAGAAGCTAGAAATAATCACGACTCTGAAGGTAATTTTTATGCCAAGCAGAGTTCTAAAACTTCCTTAAAAAAAAATCCACATAAACATCACTAAAGGTCAGTACCAATCACCTGTCCCCTGCTTTGGGGAATGAGGGAAGGGGAGGAAAAGATCAAAATCATTACCTGAATGGACTTATAAAATCTCACCTTTTGGAGCTGTTCCAAAGTGCCCCTTAGCCACCGTTTCGGTTGGAAAGAGCAAAGAAGAAATGTTAAAGGTAGGAGGAGAATATACAAACAGTTACAGAAAATACAAGTTTTGTCAACTTGTTTGGCTGTCATCCATTTGATGCAAGGGACACAGATTCCAAGCAGCTTGAATGCTGCAGAACAAACTATCTCAATAACCAGCGGCTTCCAGCAGCAGCTCTGTCCAATCTAGATAGAGCAGCAAATTTAATAACTTCTTTAAGCCCTCCACTTTTTTCTTACTTCTACTCAGTTGGCTTCATAGAAAACAACTGCTATTTCAATTGATGCCTAAAGAGAACTTTTGTTCCTTCGCTGGCCGTGTGACAGGACTCCGTGACTTTCTCTAATACAGGTTTTTGATGGCATGCAGAAAGTGTAATGTCTTAAATAGCTACAATGCACAACAGCCCCCTCCAGCGCTACGAAACTGGTGTGTTAACCCCTCAGTGCAGAATTTGGTGCCACCTGCTAAGAAGCAAATTCAAGACATACAAAAAATTTTAAGAAATTCTACTCCTTTTACATATCCTAGTGAGGAAGTTTTATCTTTATTTAAGACACAGAACCAAACAGATGATGGAAACAGTTTCCCTGCTTTGGAGGCAGAGCCTCCCAGGGCTCTTTCACACAGGCACGGCAGCTTTGCATGACCTCTAAGTCAGCAGTTCTCAGCAAGACAGAGGACAGTGCAGCTCCGGGGAGGGCCAGGCACAGCTCAGAGCACCCAGCCTCTTGGCTTGGATGTTAGTCTTACTGAAATGCAGAAAAAAAATTAACAAAAATAAAAGCCCTCTCCCCTTACATTACAAAGAAAAGAGAGAAGCATTTGAAAAGCTGGAATGGAACTAGTCCACATGATCCTGCTAATTTCTAGGCACTGACTTTCACAAAGGAGATAAGAGTAGGAGTAGGAATGAGTTTGTCACGGACTTCATGCACCATCTACAGAACAGCATTTGGCATTTCTTGCTTATATGTCAAATGCGTGCCTCCACAGTATTCCAGATACAGTTTCTGGTTTGTTTGGTTTTTTTAAGAAGAATTTAATCCTGACTTAACAAAAGTGATAAATAGATCATCTGTTTACAGGGCAAATCATGAACATACCAATAGAGAAGTACTATCAAGCTGCTTAAAACCTACCATAGCTGCATAATGGGAAAAATTATTCTCAAGATCTTGGCCTGTCTGCCTGAGTTTCAAGGAATCCACTGTGGTGTTGGGGACATCTGGTTTGCAGCTGTCAATGATTTTAGCAATCGCAAACTTTATCTCTAGAGTTTGGCAACAGAGGTAGAATCTTGTGAGGCTATTACTGAGCCTCAGAGCTCTGTAAATCCAAGCTCTACACCTTTCATAGTATCAAGTTGCCTTGTAAAATGAATTCTTTACCAAAACTAAATCATTACCTAATACCAATATCCCCAGACAATTTCAGAATTCAGCTGTACATAATATACATGTTTATATATTGTTGTCCTGGTTTCGGCTGGGATAGAGTTAATTTTCTTCCTAGCAGCTGGTACAGTGCTGTGTTTTCGATTTAACATGAGAATAATGTTGGTAACACACCGATGTTTTGGTTGTTGCTGAGCAGTGCTTACACTAAATCAAGGACTTTTCAGCTTCCCATGCTCTGCCGACTGAGCAGGCTGGAGGTGCACAAGAAGCTGGGAGGGGGCA
>NW_008795034.1:4027224-4056091 GCF_000699145.1 Aptenodytes forsteri
TGGTGCTTGGTTGCCAACTGGGGTTAAACCACGACGATTGCGTACAAGAGACTTGAAGCACACTGCAAATCTTTATGGCAGTAGGCTTATATGCAGCTTCTGAGAGATTTTGATAAAATGCTAAGGAAGGGTCTGGCACTGTTGTGCCAGATATTGCAAATATCATAGAATTAAACAAAATCAAAATAATTTTATGGCCTCAAATACTGATGTGCACTTGTCACAGAACTCTTCCATCAGTTTCTGGGCATAAAGTGATGTAACAGTGAATGGTATCTAGTGAAGGTACTGCTGGACAATATATTGCATTGGTGAATTTCACCTCATCTCACAATTTAACTTTTCGACAAAGTAGCTGTTTGCCAGAGCCACGTGGATATCACCAAACAGCACACGTGGTGCAGTAACAGTGTACCCGATGAATCTCAGGCTCTTGCAAGTCCAACCTCGAGTGTGCAGTGAGTTGAGAAGGCCCTAAAGAATGGTTTTAGACCTACCAAATTCATCCTACGATGAGGCATCAGTGCAAAGTGAATTGTTCTCCTTCTAGCTGGAAGACAAATGCTACAAATTTCACCAGGTCTGCCAAATATAAGCAAGAGGTTTCAATCCAAACGTTGCTACCAGGTAGCTTAAAAAATAGCCTGAAAAATGTTAAGACAAGCACTTAGGACCTCTACAAGCTGATGTGTCCATATCCAATAGTAAAAATCCCTTGTTGGACATGGGTTCTCTGGCACCACATGAATTTCCAAAAAGTCAGTGGTATAATGACTTTGGCTAGTTTTTACAACCAGAAAAAGTTGCACAGTCTTTCAGAATGCTAACTTTTATTTTAAAGACAATTATTACACTCTTACCGAGTATCACAAAACAGTTTCTCTATTATTTCCCATAATGGCATAAGCTCTGGCCAAATTTCACTACCTGGGTTTAAGTCAGGTTTCAGAACAGATTTTTTAAAAATAAGGGAGAGAGAGGGAGAAACAAAAACCTGCAGTTGCTGAATTATGCTAGTTATAATGACATTAGATATTCACAGTTGTTACAGGAATATTGTGCTTTATGATTTACTGGGAGAATCAGGCAAGATTCAGAATACTTCATGATTCACTTGCTAATATCTTCCTCAGGCTTTGGCTCTAAGGTGCTGCTGGGAACGACACCACCTCAAATAATGAAAGCCGGACACGCTAATCATGTCCTGTTTGGCACCTAGCATGATATTATGACAATAGATACCACATCCAAAGTCTTATGCACTTTAGAGATCAGAGCTCAAATGGATCGTTGTATTTATGTGGTTTTACAGCTACTGTTCACTCATGAGAGAAGATACTTACCCAGGGCCTGAGGATACACTGAAGAGCCGCAAAGGATTATATAGAGGCCGTTAACATATTACACAGAAAATAATCACAACCCTCCACTCCTGAATCTGACACTGACTTTGATAGTTTCTGCTTCTCTTGGTCATTTCAGACGACTGAAAACACTTTCTGTACTATCTACATTTTCCAAATTCTACAGGCAAATCTTATCCTGCTGAGAATTCATAGGCCTCCCTTCCTAATCTCCACGAGACATTCTGCCTTAAATGCTACTGTCTTGTTTAGGTTGGCAGTCGTGCCTGTGACAGCTCTATACACTACCTTCTGGAGCTCCCCAGCTCCACAGAATACTCGTGCTTGTTTTGCAGATGGGGGAGGGTTGCCATATGCCAATGCAGCAGCAATTTTTGACTCACAGTCAAGAGCATCCAAAAAAGTCAGTATGCAGGATTTTCTGCCATATGGAGGAATTGCGATTTGGCCTTTTCTCTAGCTGTATCTCATTAAGCAAAAGGGAAAGAAAAAGGGGAGGCCGTTCTTTTCTTCTTTGCAAATCTTGCCCCAGGGTTCATCTTCATTTGAAAGACAGCATTCATTTCTGGTACCTAGAAAACCAAGTCAGAGCAGAAGGAAGTTGTAAGAATCTAGGTGATTAAGGACAGCGGTCTGTCCAATTCAACAGGTTTTCTTTAAGTCTTTTACACTTTGAATATGACTTCCTTCAGGGAAGAGGGAGAAGGCTAGGACTGGTTCTACTGGGCTCAGAAAGACCAGAGTAGAAAAAGGACAGCACCTTCCATGAAGTCTGTAATGGTGCATTACCTACAGTAAAGCTATTTTATTACCTCCATAGACTGCAGCATTTTGAAGGGGTCACTAATGGCACTTCCCTGATCCTTGTGGGTTCTGCAGTCTGTTTTGCTCAATATGGGAGGTTTGTTTAATCTGAGACCTTGCTGGGATTTTGTCTTTATTTTTTTATAGAAACTAACGTGGTATTAACATAATGCAGACATTTGTGCTTTAACTTTACAGAGCCGATATCATGGCTAGTGTACAAACAGGAAAGCAATCAGATAGATGTTTAAAAGTTATAAATATACATAGAAACCTCAAAGCTGCTCCGCTTCCTTACGATCTTCCTCAATGTAGAAAGATGTCAGGAGGAAAAAACCTCCTCCAAAGACACCAACAAAAGCACACACGATGAAGCTGTACTGCATGCTCCAGAAATTCCACTGGAATGAGTGAGCATTCTTGGCCTGGATAGCAGTGGAGATCTAGGGAGTGAACAAGGCTGTCGTTAATCTGGGATAACACCATCATCCTCTCTTGGTTTAAGCAGACTGTTTACAGTGTGGTCCTTGAAAAGAATGAAACTAGGCAGATAGGGACGAAAAGCCTGCTACCAAAGTTTGTCAAACCCAGTACCCAATACACCTATCCTTCACTGCTGTCCAGCTTCCATTTGGTCAAGGAATCTCGTGTTCTTTTATACTTTCAGTGCCTCCAGTCACAAGAGTAGGAAATACCGCAACCAATGTTTATAATGTTTGGTAAACATTAACTCATTTTACCATTTTCTAGCCCATCTCCAGACAGCTAGCACAGGACAGACATTTGGCAATGACCTTTATCACTTCTTGATGTTATTCGATAGCTTTATCCATCCCTAAACAGCATCAAATGGATAGAAACAGGGGATTAGCATCAATACAGGCACAAGCAGCAACACTCATTAAAAAGGGAAGAGCTGGAAATTAATTTGAGAGACAAGAGTGGAGTCTGCTTTGGAGCCAAAAGGCATTTGAGGAGTCATGGAGTGACATTATGAGGAACTGGGAAGAAGAAGATACGAGGCAGCTGCTTTTTGCACTGGCTGGAGGATGAGGTTGTAAAAGCTATAAATGATACACGTGAATTTTATTTTTGTAGACAGAAAGAAAAGCTGATTTCAAGAAACTCAGTAAGATTCAATACTTAGCCCAGGAACTTAAAATCTCTTGTTAGCATAAACAAAAAGATGAATGTTGAATGCAGTCATTTTTATTCCCACATTTGTTCCTGATGGCTAGAATACGCTACGTGACTTGAAATACACAAATATGAGACTCTTCAACCTTTGCTGGGTTCAGTATGATTATTTATGACAGTTTAGGCAGATAAGAGCAAGACCAATTCTAAATGGGCACCTAGGGACTACAGCAAGCATAATGGCCAAAATACAGACCTAATGCATTTAATTTTAAAATGCCTAGTAAGAAAATCTCTGCAGCGCCGAGGGAAGAAAAACAGACTCTGAAAAAGACTATTCTCTGACTCTCCAGCCAGTGTTTAAGCTAAAGGGTTAGCTGAAGCAGGTTAGTAAGCAATAGCAAGGCATGAATGCAGAAGATTCGGTGGTTAATCAACAGCAGACATGGGCAGCGTTGGTATATTGGTTCACAGAAGCATTCCAGAAGACAACGTTGTGCTCGTTGCATAGGACCCCACTTGGACATACAGCAGTTTTATTCCTGGATTTATTGTCTCTGTCCTTTGCAAAGTTGCAAGGTTACCTGAGGTTAATCTCATCTAGATAAGCTTTTTTTGTCTTCACACTTTTCCATTAGCTGCTATTTAAGGCAACTGCATGCAAGGTACTGCATAAGAAGTATTCTGCACGCAGTTACTAGCAGGATGGAGCAGCACATTCAGCAGGAAGCCTCAATTCTGCCTGTGCCTCAAAGATGGCAAAGAACAGTGGGTAGGAGATACATTTTCATCTTTCAGGCAGGAAGCATAAATCAATAGAATAGTCAAAGAAGAGAGAATGCACAAGACGTATTTCAGCTTTTAAGGTACCTCCCATTTTTGCATATCATTTCAGCCATTTTTGACGACACAGGGATGTCAGTTATTATGTTCCCCCGTGCATACAGCCAAATCAGTGTCAGGGCAATAGTTTCATAACACACACCAACGAGCAAAGCGATCTCTTCATTTGCCAAAAAAAGAGAGCCAGCAGGAGGAATGTCTCAGTGAGAGAGGGCTGTCTTCTCTGCCAGACAGATTACACAGTTGAGACTCCGGTTTTCACCCAGTTGAGGACAAGGGGGATCTCCTGGCTGGCTGGACCAGCAGCAGCTGTGCCTGCAGGCACAGCTCACTCGGGCATTTCTGTCTGGCCCTGTCTAACCCTAACACTGTTAACATGTCACAAAGAAAGAAGAGATACTCCTGAGGTGAACTTCTTAAAATAAACTTTCATATGAACAAAACTTTAAAGCAACAACAACAACAACAACAACGACTCGCTGTCATTCCCATGTCCGGTAAAGCAGAAAAATCAAAGCGGGCAATCGGTTAGCTACTGTGTGCTGAATTACTGTGCCTTAAATCAAAAACAATGACGGAAGGAAACAACACTGACAGATATCATCCACTGGAACTAAAACAAATGAACTGCAAGGAGAAAACAGTGCTAGGCTGCTTTGTCCAGAAGCACCTAAGATCAAGTGAATGTAGGAAGGGCAAAGAAATCAGGTCTCGAGCAATATGGGAGTCCAAGGTTAAGGTAATTTGAGACCAGAGCTTTGAATGCCGAGTAGTATCAAAAGGCAACCATTGCAGTCACTCTTGTTCTGATTTTCAAGAGATCATTGACTAATTGCAAGATTTCAAACCTTAACTTTGAACTAAGAATTTAAGGTTTGAAACTAAGGTTTCAAGATATAAAATGGTATTTGATTAATTTCCATGAAGCTCCTCACAAACTTCGCAGAAAGTGCTTAAATCCAAGTATAAGACCCATGACACTGTCTTTGCAAAAATGTATGCCTTCAAAAATTTATGAGTTTGCGAATTTAAAATCAAAATAAATTTCTACACATTGCATGGAACTACTCACACCTACAGGTATAGGATTATATTCTACATACCTGCAGTGTCACAGGACCAGAAGTTGCATGCACGTAAAAATGTTTAGAAAAATGTCTTTCTGTATTCTAGTATTCGAGGCCACCAATCTGAGTAACTTCTAATTTTCGACCAGGAAGTGCCTACAATCTGTGAGTGTCTGTCTTTCAGTTTCTAAAAATTTTACCCTAAGGAAAGCTCAATAAGCAGAGAATTCACTTACAATCCCAATGAGATATGGGCTGCCTGCATCTCCCAGCAAATGGCTCACCAAAATCTGCAGAGCAATAGCTGTAGACTGCTGTCTTGGTGTCACAACATACTGAAACAAAACACAACCCACAAGAGAATGGCTATTAACAGAGTGAATCTCATGAATGGCTAACTACTTATATAACATCCTAGAGAGATGAATATATTCATTTTTATATATTTCATATTCAAACACTGTTTACAAGTTTGGAGACAGAGAAGTTACTCTGAGCAAAAGAGTACACTGGATGTTTTGTTGAGGAAAAAAACATTCAAGAAAGCAACACACGAGGGGGAATGACAATAAAGTAGGAAAAACATGACTCCCCTGCCTCCATTCATAGAGTCACAGCAGCTTGCACGGATTCGCTTGGCCATGCAACTAATAGAAACCTCCAACCAGTAACCCGTCCAGTTGTACTGATTTACTAACGAGGACATTCAGCACTGACAGCCTCTGAGAAAAACCTCTTATGACACTGTGTCAGCAGGCACGGTCTAGACTGCTGGGGGGAAACTGAGGTACCTGGAACCTGAAGTAGCTGCCATGGCTGTAAAGGATGTCAGATGAGGCCTTGCAGACCACGTGAAGACCCAACCTGGCAGACCAGAAGGTGGCTGATGGTGCTTTGATGATAGCTCTGATGACAGAAGTTTGCTGCTTGTAACTGGATAGCACCTGAGACATAGCTTGTCTAGTAACAATACCTCAAAATCATTATGCTTTTGAGTGCACACAGTTTAAAGAACAAGTGGAAGATGTGGCACGCATTCAGAACACGGCGAAGCATCACATAGATTAGAACTATTTTTTAAAAAGAAATATAGTCATTTTGGGGTAATAAGGGCTTTATGTCTGTGCTACTGAAGATCAACTGTGCCTGAAGAAGTACAGTAGGATTCTATAGAGTTTGTGTCTCTCTCTTTCAATAATACATTTACGCAAAAAAGCATTCTCAGTCAGAATGAGACAGAAGCAATTCTAAACCTTCACACCTTTGTTTTCCAACCACTTGCTTATATCAAGGACAAAATGTTTAATATCCTCCCACTCCTCTACACCCCAACTTGATTTTGTTTGGAAACTGATCTGAACATCACTTAGGGTGTCTCAAACACTAATTAATAGGGTGACTGGTGTTTTACCAAGAGACAAACTCAAGGTATATAAGCTATTGTGGCTCTATAGCTGCCTTCAAAGAAACACTAATACGCATGACAAGTTGGGTTTAGAAGGAAAAAAAAGGTCCTGCTCTCACATTTAACTTAAGAGTTTTATTACAATTCTTTGTGTTTAAAGAGGCCTCAGAATATTAGATAAAAAATATTTACCTACCACTAAGATGTAGCTATATCACAACAGCAACATCAATGCCACACTTTAGTGTGGGTGGAACTCCATTAATGGACATTAAAACAGGCGGATAAGGAAGCAACATTGTCCAAGACACCAAGGTTAATTACTCTTGTGAGAATAAGAGCAAAAAATACTTCAGTGCCACATGCAGTCAGGACCTATACATACCAGTAAGTTACAGCATTTTAACTATACTGAAACTACAAATATAGCACAGATGCAGAAACAGGAAGGACAATAAGCTATATTAATGTGGACAATAAGCTATGTTCATAGAATCATTAAGGTTGGAAAAGACCTCTAAGATCATTGAGTCCAACCGTCGACCCAACACCCCCATGCCCACTAAACCATGTCCCTAAGTGCCGCATCTACACATCTTTTAAATACTTCCAGGGGTGGTGACTCAACCACTTCCCTGGGCAGCCTGGTCCAACGTTTAACCACTCTTTCAGTAAAGAAATTTTTCCTTGTGTCCAAATGTTACTGTAATGGCTTGCATTCAGGGATGGACAGAGGATTCTGTAGCACTGCATTCCTTTCCCTCTTGCAGCCCCCCATCTGCAGGAGCTAGCATGACATACATTCTTCGTATGAAGATTGGAGCACATATAGAATCAAAACACCTAAAAATGTTATTTTTATAAAAACCCATTCATAGAATAATGCACGATTTACATCTTGTAGCTTAAGTAACATGCCAAGCTTTTTCCATTGCTATGGTTTTCATGCTGTATGTCTCTCTCTCACAAACCTATTTCTACCACTTTCTCTCATGTTTGACAAGATGTATGTGCTGCAGAGTCTTTCCCAAAAACGCAGCTCTTCTGGGGGGTGCCAATTTGGATAATTTTTCTCAGCAAGGTCACCTATTTTCACAAGGCTTGTATGAACTCAGGTCTTCCTGAGGTGTCTTTATCAAACTTGGTTGAAATCCATGGTTTCAAAACTTAAAGAGAAAGCAGACACAGACTGTAGTAAGTCTTGTTTCCTTAGGAAGGAGGCTATGAATCCCATTTAGATTTAACAGAGCATTTGATGTAAGATGAGAAAGAAAATAGACAGATTTCCCCCAACACAATTAGCAAAAATTATAGCCAACTTGGCTATCTGTCCTCTTATCTCTGCCTAGTAAACCCTTCTTGTAGCCAGGGTTTTCTAAGCAGTAACATGCCTTACACCTTGCTGGAATGCCAGAAACACAGCAATGAGCTGTGACGTCCTTTTTTCTACGGCCAAATTTCCTCTGTTCAGAGAGGGAGTTTCTCAAGCACTCATATAACTCATTCCATTCAGTGGGAGCCTTTTGGTCCTGCTTACCCCGTATTGCAGCCAGTTTCAGTAAAGAACCAGTCCACATTGGCAGCGCCCCTCTTAGCCAGAAATGGCCGCAAACTTGGATACACAAATCACTCCACATCTGAAAACAGCATCTTTGCACCCAGTAAGAGTACTCTATACAATGCAGTTTTATTAAAAGATACAACCTCCTCCCTTACTTTGTACACACACAGCTAGCTTGTATCCCTTTCCATTCCTAGTCTCTCCAAAGTTGATATTTCTAACCATGGATGGAACATTTATTTTTCATTAGGAATATTTCGATAGAATGCTTCAACAATAATAAATATTAAACCAGGGATGCCTTGGAGATCTCTTCAGAGTTACAGAAAACCACTTTAATGTCATGTTGCCATCACACTGCATCCAGTCCCCTGCCAGTGTAAGAACAGAGTCATGTGAGATTGGCTGATCTGGAGGCTGAAATCCTTGTCATCCATGGGATGAAGGAACAGTCCAACAGCTCCTCCTCACTGTGGTCATGGCACACTTTGGCCTAGACTGAGGGCATGCAGTCCACCCAAGTTTTGTTTTCTCTCAGAACCTGCCTGGAGTACCAGTTGAGCATCTGCACTTTGGGAACAGGCTCTTGTACAGAAAGAGAGATAAAGAAACTACCGTGGAAAACTCTGAGCTTGGGAAGTAGACCTTGCTGTGACAGACTGTACTAGGCTGGAGACTGTCAGTTCTTGGCTCTCCAAGGATATCACGTCATCTGTCCTAGACTCAGATTTCTTTTCTTTTATTGATAATGACAGGCTGTTTGAGAAATACAAATCAAATATTATTATGCACTTAATATATTGTGGGCATTGCAGGCATGAGAAAAGATAAATGCACTTTCGCGCTCTCAGTCCTCTGCACCGCTTCCTTACCACATTTATTTAATATCTCATATCTGTAACTAAAAGAGACACGTGGAACAAAGCTGTAGCAAGAAAAATGGAAGAGAAGGCTAGGATGTTTCCTGTAGTTACCAGGCTCATACAAACTCTGCCTGTACTATTATTCAGGTTCCTCTGCACAATGGAAACCATATGCAAGAGCTCAACGTGCTGTAGGATTCACTAAGAAAAGAAGAAACCAAACACTCCCACACACAGGGACTTTGAAATAGCCATAGCATCCTGCCTGTCCACAGTGACTGCCCAGTTACCTATGCCATGTCAGCGATGCAGATGACATCCTACACGCTGTCATCTCCTAGGAGATGCCAGTCCAGATGCCTTGACAGATAAGCAGGGTGCCCCAAACAGATAGAGTTTGCAAACCGTGTTGTGCTGTCTCTGGAGGTTTTAGAGATCATCCTGCAGACTATGTGACAGAGCTGTCAGCTAAAAAAGCAGATGGAACAGACAGGCTGGTAAACGCTTCTATACCTCCCAGGGCACTTCCAAACAAAGACGGGGATGTGTTGGTAGCCTTCCCAAACCTCATACTAGCTTCCAGTTCCAGCATCTCCTACGCTTTTAGCTGCCAAAAACCTAAAAGACAGGGTCCCATTACCTCACAGATGGCAAACATATTTCATAAGGGACACTCCATGTACAGCCTCCCGGTAAGCCAGCGTATTGTAAGCAAGGCAGCTACAGCACCTCTCCACTTGCACATTATGACTGTAGTTGTACAGTAGATACCTTCAGGTTTACAGCTGAATAAGGGGCACAAAGGTTGCTACATGCAATGCATCGTGATGTATTAGCCACAAAGGAAGAAAGTCCTTATCATTCAGTCAGCATCTTCCTTTGTCTTCAGCTCCACAGGTCGCAGGATAAATGAATTCCTAGCTACATTGTCTGGCTAGTAGTGCCATGTGGGAAGAAAGAAAAGTTGTTTTCATGGCAAAATAAGAACATGCATTTGCAAATCCAGCCACATTATCAGAAATCCTACCAGTTCACATGGGAAACAACACAAAAAATAGTTCACAGAATGATGAACTGTAATGGATTCACTAACTTTAGTTTACAAAATATTGACCTTCCCTCATTTGGATAATCTTTTCAAACCTTTGGAGCACAAATAGAAAATCTCTGATTATAGACAGAAAGTGACTCTCTTTCTGGAGCAGACCGTTTTCTAGCAGACATCCAACAACACAGAGCTGTACAGAAAATCCAAACTAGTGTGGGTACCAGCACTAGTACTGTCTAGTACTACTAGATAGTTCCACCTGCATGAATTTCATCCAAACCAGTACATCTCCTTTCTGGGCTTACAATGAGCTTGGACT
The DNA here is from genome assembly GCF_000699145.1 of Aptenodytes forsteri. NCBI lineage: Eukaryota > Metazoa > Chordata > Aves > Sphenisciformes > Spheniscidae > Aptenodytes > Aptenodytes forsteri. Next base: position 4,037,636 of record NW_008795034.1, read on the forward strand.
ACCGCTCCACCACACCTTTATTGTTACTGGCATCTTTGCACAGCAGTACATTGTGGCACGTGGTTACATGCCTAACGTTAGCAGGGTACCAATAAGGGTATTCTTAGTAAGAGTTCATTCATCTCTTCCTGGAAGGCGGAGGTCCTTCTGGCCACCAAGATGCAGGCTTATGAACAACATTATGTTGAGAAAAGCTGAAAAACTCAAAATAAGGAAATATCACTTACCAACAGTATGTCTGTCACAACAGCCCAGTTTACAGATAGAAACAGTTCTCCAAATGCAATAAAAATCTGCAAAAAAGAAGAAAGCAGTGACTATACACGCTGTATTGACCTTCTTTATTGCGAAGATGAAGGCAGGCTCACTGACTATGCTTATCTATGTAAGAGTTGTTGTACATACCCATCTACTTATAAATTAAACATCTCTGTCTATGCTTACAAACACTAACTTCATCTTAACGGAGGGAAAAGGAACCAGAGAAGGTACGTGGGTTGCTTTGTGTCACAAATCCTCAGCAGAAGAGCCAAAACAGAAAACGTATATCACCCTCCCAAATAAACTGTAATGAACTGCAGAACCCAAGAAGAGGAAAGCAAGAGCCTGTGAAGAGCAACATTCAGCACAGGTTTAAAAAGTGCTCAAAGATCTCCCTTTGCTCGGGTTTCCAAATGAAACCAGAGGAACACCTCTGTGCCAGTACAAGTACTCTTAAAGGCTCCTTCAGAGAGATAACTTCCAAAATGAAATGGACTCCATGAGACAGGCAGCCTCAAAGCCTTGGTGCCCTGTGGGAATTCCCTAATTCATCACAGATGGAGACCCAGCCATCAGGAAAAGGGGTAGGGCCCCCAACAGTTCTTACAGCTGTGCTCTTAGAAAAGATTAACCCTTTCAGCCAGCGCTGGACATAGATTTGTAGAGACTAATCGATACTTGAGGAAAGCAGCAAAGCTACGCTATTAAGGTGGAGCAGTTCTAGAAGGCAGAATTTATTCAGTGACACAGGCCACAAAGTCAGATGGCACTTAGGAAATAAAATCCATTATAACAACAGGTGCCAGCATCTTGTCCGGTAAGGTCTTGGTCAAGATGTTGTATCTGGTTGATGAAAACGCAGTCCTAAGAAAGGCACCGTGGCAAACCATCAGATGTTTGCAGAGGGGTAGCTTACATTCTCCTAAGAAGAACCAGACCTATTATACACCTTCCTATGATACCCCAACCTCCTCTGTGTTTCTTGCCTGTACTGTTCATGTGTTTTCTTCTCCAAACCAGTCTGGAGAAAAAGTTTCTTGAAGCACACAGATATTTAGTATAGACCTTTATTCAGACATCGTTTCCTTCAAAATGCTTTATATAGGTTTTCTAATTTGTAGCTGAATCTATTCCTCCATACATAATTACTTTTCTTTAAGTTTCATAACAAATACCACTCATTTCACATACTCCTTGACTATGTCTTTGCTCTTGGATTTATGTATCTGTCCTGGTTTAATCTGTTACTATCTCAAACCCTTCGAGTCCCATGTTGGGAGCCAAAAAAGACTGAAAAAGGCGTGTTGTTCAACCCCCGCCAGCAACTAAGCACCCCCCAGCCGCTCACTCACTGCCCCCTGCCCCGGTGGGATGGGGGAGAGAATTGGAAGAGTAAAAGTGAGAAAACTCGTGGGTTGAGATAAGAACAGTTTAATCACTGAAATAAAATAAGGTAAAATAGTAATAATAATAATAACAATAATAATAATAATAATTGAAGAATACACAAAGCAAGTGATGCACGATGCAATTGCTCACCACCCACCGACCGATGCCCAGCCAGTCCCCGAGCAGCGGCCCCCCCGGCCAGCTTTCCCCAGTTTATGTACTGAGCATGACGTCCCATGGTATGGAATGTCCCTCTGGCCAGTTTGGCTGTGCCCCCTCCCAGCTTCTTGTGCACCTGCAGCCTTCTCAGTCAGTAGAGCATGGGAGGCTGAAAAGTCCTTGACTAGTGTAAGCACTGCTCAGCAACAACTAAAACATCGGTGTGTTATCTACATTATTCTCATCCTAAATCCAAAGCACAGCACTGTACCAGCTACTAGGAAGAAAATTAACTCCATCCCAGCCGAAACCAGGACAGCATCCCACTATCAAAGTCTTTCAACTGATACAACCTTGGCAGACCTTGCCCTTGCAAGAGACAGAATGCAATCATTCTTCTCCAATTCCATGACTGTTGCAATAACAGTCTATGGACTATAGAAACGATGCTGCATGCCAGTCTTAGCTGGAAAGCAAGTGACACACCTTTTATTAGAGAACTTTGGGCCAAACACAAAATGAAATGTGTTCGTTAACATGGGTAGCAATATCACACAGTTCAGCTCTTTGCCAAGCCACCTGGCAATAAGGACTAACAATGTCAAATCTTGCAGCCACCAAAAAATATGAGCCCTTCGTCGTCTTATTTCAAGCTAATACTCTCTGAACTCTCTTGAACATCCAAATTCATCAAGGACCTTCCTTTCTTTTTTTCCCCCTGATTCCATACAAATAAACTTTAAATGTGCTATTGCTTAACTTAGAATTGCAGCCTGTGAAGCGGTCAAAGCAGTACTCACAGAAGAATTATAGGCAAATGCAGAAGTTGAATCCTGCTATACAGCGATAACGGCATGAACTTAGGTAAATTCTGTCAGTTGTGCCACAACTAGCAAGAGATAGCGCAGGTTAAAGTGAAACAGGGAGAAGACAAAGAACAAAGAGATTTATTTAAATCCTGGCTGATACTTTAGATATAACAAGATGCAAATACAACAGAGCAGAAGGTTCTGAAGACTTCCAAACTGTTCTTAGATACCATCAATGGAATAGATGCCTGCCTGCCTTTATACATCAAATGAGAGATTGGTCTATCTCCCTTATAGGAATCTTGTGATGTTTAGCATTTTTAAAGTGTTGTTTCCAGTTTTCCTTTCTCTTCATGCTTTTTCCAAGTTATTTAGTCTCTACAAGCCCCTAAGAACAAGAGCATGTCATGCCTAGTGCAAGAAAAGAAAGTAAAATTCATCTTTAGGAAATAAGTTATGCTTTCAACCTAGAGTTTGAAGGAATAGGAATTAATGAAAAATTACCCATGATAAGAAAATGTGATATTCAGTGGCTAAGGTCTCATACTCCAGAGAGAAATTATTTCATACAGAATTGTGTTAACATTAGAGACACAACTTTGTTAGCTTTTCTTTTCTTTCCTAAGGTCTTGTGTGGATTGCAGTTGTAGGGTCACCAGAAAAATTTAACCCAGACAGTTTTGGAAGGTAATAAATCATTCTACAGATTGTATCAAGGTATTATGTCTAAAACCAGTATCAATTTTATACTTTCTCATGCAGAATAAATGCAATATGGTTGAATAGCTGGCGTACTCAGCCATCCAACTGCAAAACAACTGCAATCAATAAAGAGGAGAGAGTTGTATGTTCTTTTCTTCAAAACAGGTGGAGATATCCTAGAAGTACTGTACTTGGCAAGGGAGAAGAGCTGAGGATGGCAGGAAAACAATAGAGCAATGCTCTATTTAAAGTGTATCCTTCTGCTCCTACCATCTTACAATATACCTCATACTGTCTCAAGTTCTTACTTTTAATTAGTTTAGAAAAGGTTTCCATTAAATTTGTGCAATCATGCTTGTGGCATGCCCATTCTAATCTAAGTGTACCTAGAAAAGAGTGACACATTGTATTTTATTGCTGTCACTTTCTCCAGGATCCCCAACTTTTTTAACAGACAACACTGAAAGTTGGTCTCCAAAGGATACAACCAGAATAATGTCCCAAATTTTAAGGGGATTTTGCTTTGTAAATGACTGTTTATATTCATACCAAAAGCTAATATGAAGAGAACTAGATTGTAATCAATGTCAGTGCCAAACACACATTCTGCTTTTAAACAGTCACATGCCTCAACAAAAAAGTAGGGAATCAGTACGGCTGGACCATATGCGATCAGCGATTTCTGTCTTTTCAAGAAGAACCACACCAGGCAGGTGTATCAGAGACAAGAGCTGCAGAATGCCTCCTTCAAAGGCAAGTTGCAGGTCAAGACTGCATCCTGATACAGCATTACCATCAAAGATAAGTCTGTTTAAATCTAAGTTACTGCAACGCCAAATATTGTCCAAGCTGCCCAGTCACAGGGTTCAGTCATGACTTTCCAAAGCACCTGCTGCACTGCAGAGAGCACACGTGTTTCGTCTTGTTTTGGAGACAGGAACAGATTTAGACAGCGTGTCCTCTGAGATAACAAAGCCGGTAATATTTCTTTGTCTTTTCAAAAGTAGTCTTTGAAATCAAGAATTGGATGTCCAGAAAGAGAAGAGAAATCTCATTACATTTCAGTTCACCTACCCCAACAGAAACCTTGGAAGTCCAGCCATATTTCTATGTTCACTTGAGAATTCTTGTGCTTTGAAACATTTCTTCCAGCTTTGGCCATAACTGCTTAAACCTGTCTTGTTCCCTTTCATTATCCACTCAAGACAGTGGAAAGCACCATACAGAAACTACTGCAATTGCACGCTGATGCACGTACGCTTTTTTGCTTCAGTAGCTTCCGCGCTGTGAAGTGATGGAGACAGGTTTGCTAACGTCAGTGTGCCTGAGTAGACAGTGACTGGAAAGCCAGTTTCCTGCTAGTGTCCTACACAAATGGAAGATTTGTTTCAGTGGGACCTTCAAATTAGATGCACCAGCTGGCACGCCACTCCAATTCTCACACCAGTATGACTAGTGTCAGATCTTGTTTAGAAAGCAAGGAGAGGCACGGCTGGTGCCAGAGAAGGCAATAGTTAAGCAGCTGTAGTGGTAAAAGTACTAGAAGAATCAGGTGCTTAGATTACGTACAATTTATTACCACTGCATATTGTCGACATTACGTGGTGGAACACCTGAATCAAGCACATCAAACAAAAGACAAAATGGCAAAGTCTGTGGTTAAAAGACCAACTGGTCTGCCCATGGGAAGAAACTTAAGGAACACAGTTACCCATATCCCAGTTCAGAATTTCCTTCCAGATAACACACTGCTTGAAAACAGAACGCTGCTTGCAAGGAGAGAAACATTTTAAACAAATTTCTTTTTATCAGTCCTAATAAAAGGTGTATATATTTTGGCAATTCAAACCCAATATATTGAGTCACTCATCTAACACAGACTGGCAAATGAAACTGTTGTTCTCCACCTTTAACGACAAAAGAAGAACTGAAGAACATACTCAGAACGGGACTATGTGGGAACCTGAGAAGCAGAAAAAGAAAATGGCTAATTCTTTTGGCACTCAGATCTCCACTCTTGAATCTAAAAATAATCTTCAATTTCACATTTTGCTTTGTGTACACACACTCCCACATGCAAATCCATTTGTTTTTTCCCTTGGCATAAAGGTGTTTTTCCACAGGAATACACATTCCTGAGGAGTCAAAAAGAAAACATCTTTGAATAAGTGTTATTCTTAGAAGCAAAAAACCTGCAAAAGTACCCTTTTGCAGAGAACTGCCAATTACTGTAATTAACTTTACTTGGATCCTCTTATTTATGTTAATCATGGTAATTGTGGCTATGGAGTCACAGGAAAAAAGCTTGGAGTCTTTCCCTAGCTGTTACCAGATTATAGTTAAAATAAGGTTGACATTCAGTTCCCTCTCACAGGGATTTTTTGGAACTGTTCATCCTTGCTGGTAAGTTTCTGTTTTTCCCTTTACTGAGAACAGAATTTAAGTGATTTATACTTCAGTGTGCATTGCCAAAAGCTTGACTCTGACGATCAGCTAGCGATTTGGGGCTTTGAAGGTGATGGCTAAATTAGTCTTAGCAAGAACTGTGCTTATTGTACAGTCACAAGTACACCAATCTTTAAGTATTCAGAGAGCAAAAATAAATAAGAATACTAAATTAGTCACATAGCATTAAAAATTAACAGAAGATTGAGACTTCCTTTAACTACATTTTTGGATAAGGGACACTAGTTTCATGCAGCTAACTACACAGGCTTACTATTCTATTCCTTCGTGTGGGCAGACTCTGTAGGTCCTGAGGCCCAATTTATAATGCTCTGACTGCCTGCCCTTTTCACTGGACCGAGTGACGCACAACGTGGCTCTCACAGGACAGGCTGCAGCTGCGGGCAGTATTAGAGCAACATGCACAGTGCTTAGCTGGCAGGCCACCTTGTCGCAAGTCACTGAAACCCCGTAATGGTCTAGAAGATTGCAAAGAATTCTGCAGAAGCCACCCCTCGCCTCCTCCTCCCCCTTCCCTTTCTCCCCAGGATCCCAGAAGACATTTTGCTAATGATAGACAGATTGGCACTTACAAAAGTGGACAGGATGTTTGTCTGGGCCACCATCAGAGCTATGTAGAGGCACAGAGCAGAAATGCACATGCTTGTGGCACAGATCAGAGGATCGGCTTTATTGTTTATCTTCCTTAATCTTCTTGCAGCTTCTGCCCCAGCAACGACACCCAAGATTCCCGTCCCAATGGTGATGCCTCCAAATATTATGCTGGTGACAAAGCAAAGGATTCAGTTGAGCATAGTAAGACCATACTGTGGAAAAAAAATGGTGTTAGCTTATACCGTTAGTTTCCAAGGAATCTTTAACAGGGAACTTGAATTTTATTCCACTTGATCTAACCCTCCCACTCCTTCTAAATGGATTTAATCCCAAGCCTCAATTGAAGCTATGCCTCTGCAACTGAGGCTCTGTCCTGTGGAGCAGGTATTTTCCCATTTACAGAGCAGGTGTTATGCACCCAGGCCCAAGGAGGACTCTTCTCAGTATGACCTGGCTTGGACATCCAGTGATTTAGAGGTGACAGAGTCATCTTGGTTACCCTGTGAACCAATCTACTCAGTCATCCCTAAAACACAGATGGAATAACTCTGTATCACAATCTGCTGTCTTGGAAGAGATCCTATCACGTGGAATGATATACATCTAAATTATAACCCTCTAGTTAGCACAGCTGAGATGAGTCACTTCTCTGACTATGGGAAACATCTACCACTTCCCAAAAGATTTCAAAGAATACTGAATAGTTAACTAGTGGGAGGTCCATGTAGTATTTTCTGAATGCAGAATTTCAAATGCTGCTCAGCTTTGTGTGTCTGCAAATGCAAATCCATTCTCCAGGAATGACAAGTTCATGTTTTAAAAGGACGTGTTTGAATAGCTTAGAAGATTCAACTTCCAAAGGGACTTCCAAAAATGCTCTTCTCTCCGTCCCAAATGAGATCCTAATGACAAAGCAAGTCTCTTGCAACAAGACCAGTGGTGCCACTGATTGTTTAATGCATCATAATTCTCCTGAGGCAAACGGGGGCAGGAGCACTGTGTTCTGAGCACAAGTGCTTCTAAATATTTCAGAGTGCTACTTGGTAAGTTCTGTACATTTTCCTAAGCTTTCTCTGCCTGCAAAGCAAAGTACCCAGCTAGGATATGACCTATTCCTTTAAACTACTGTGCATCTACTTTTTAATTTCTTTCTGGCTGATTAGGAAGAACTCAATAATTCTACAAGAAAAAAAAAACTATTGCTGTACAAGATAACAAACTTTAAGCATATTTGTACTCTCCCTGTAAGTTCTTCAGGATTCTGATCCATCACTCACTGTAGCTTGATAGTGACAATATACATTGTCACTAGGCAGAATAACTATCTTAGAGATTTGTCCAGGAGAGGCAAGTTCCAAGGTGACATTAGTTGATCAAAGTATTCGTGGAATTGTGTTTAGAAAATTCATGTGTGATAAACTGCAGTTGAAATAAACCTACAGCTGGAAGGAAAGGGAACAGCCAAAACTAAATGCAAGCACAGTTCAATTGACTGGGAGTAGGAAAGCACAGAAGCCTAGTCCCGGGGAAAGGCTCCTATGGGATCCTTTAGGGTCTGAGAATGCTCACCTGTCTGTCTGATCTGTTCAAAAGAGTCTGCACAAAGACCTAAATAAAAACTTCATACTGCCTATTTATCTACCTTGAAAGGATTGAGACCTGAGTCAGCTGTGCTGCCATTTGAATTTGTGTTTCCAGGGAGTCTAAGTGACACAGCCCTGATCCTTAAACAAAGCCTGCAACTGCTGAACAGCCAAGAGGGGGAAAACGTCCTTAAAGTATCCCTGAGCAGGTCTCAGAATGTGCAGCTCAGTTCTTCCAGCACCATCAGCTACAGGTCTGACATAGTTGTTTATGTTACGTTTCTTCACATCCCCCTGGAATAACAGTCTAAAACCAGCCTTATGCTGCTTCTGGCACTAGCTTATGCCAAGGTTATTTTTAAAGCACCCTGTAAGAAGCAGTACATGAGGTTAAACTATCAGGTGCTCCATTTTACTTCCCTGAAGACCATGTCTGCTCTCGCAACACTGCTGTGGAATAATTCAGAAGGTGGATTAGAAAACAAAACATAGGCTAACACCTTCAGCTTAATAAATGAAGTGTTTTAAACTCTATCTGTTAACAGATACAGCCGAACAGTTTAAAATGTTCAGCTTCCCTTCTCTGCCTACCCTGAGCCAGACTCCTGAGTTCACTCCCTTCCTCAGCATTATTCGCTATTAAGTAATGTGCCAACGGTGGCATCCGTGGAAGGACAATCGCATTTCCCATTGAAGTACTTGTGGATGACTATTCAAGCCATGTGGTTACACTACAACTTGGAAACCGCTTTTGAGTTGACTCGGTTATTCCACTGCAGAAAAGCAAAAGAACCCTATTACCAGAGGACACACTCAAGGTATGATTACTGCTTTTCCCTTTAATTGTCTTTACCTGGAAAGACGATGTAGTAAGCAGTTAGTTCTTGGAAATCCATCATGAAGGCAGAGACTGAAACCAGATTTGGGATACCTCCAGAAGAAAGGTAGGGACACTTGTATGGAGGCCGCTGGTAGGGAGTCCGTACATAGAAGAGAAGTGTCCCAGTGCTCACCGTTATTGAGGGTAGCCATGAAGACTCGAGGAACACTGAATACATTTTTCTATTCTGGATAACGCATTGTAAGGAAAAAAAATCTCCTCCTAGCTGGGGAAAAGTGATCTCCAAAAAGTTGTATTATGATTACTTCAAAGTCCTCTCCTGTTGTAAATTCCCCTTGCCCATCCAACATTTGATACTTATTCATGAATCTTCATTGGTCTGGACAACCTCTGTAAGCGGAGCTCTGCTGGCGGTTACTCACAAGACCAAATTATCCTGTTTTGATGTAATGATATGATACTAGATCAAATTCATCGAGCTTGCTTTATACTGGGAGTCACAATGACCTGGCCAACACAGCAGGAGTTTTAAAACCAGACTAACAAGAAGATAATAGGAAAGTTACCAAAGCACAGGATCTAAACATACTTAAGTGGGTATTTTAAGTAGCTTGGGGTGCACAGTCAATTGTCAACTGAAGCCTCCTTGCTAAAGCTGCTCCTTTTTCCCCCCCGCAAGTGTTCCTGTTACTGCTTCTTTCCACTTTACTTATTACCAGAGCTGCTCCTTTTCCCCCCCCCGCAAGTGTTCCTGTTACTGCTTCTTTCCACTTTACTTAAATAGGGCTGGCAGCCTCTTTCCAGTTAACCGAGTGATTATAAACAAACAAACAAATAGGAGTGTCTCAGCATACCTGGAAGCAATTTAGTCTAACATTCATACCCAATTGCCTTCACAAGAAGTGTTCACAGTCACATCCTACCTTCTGCCTTTGGAAACAAACTGTGATTTAGCACTGTGCAGTGTTTCCAAGTGTGTTTCCACAGTCGTGTGCACCTCACCTGTTAGATGAACTGCACGATTCTTGGAGGCATGGTGGTACAATGCCCTGGACAACCTGAGCCCTGTAAAGAAACAGCGGTACCCACATTCCCAGGGCTCCAGTAACGAAGGCCATGGCAGTCAGACCCAGCGAGGACCAGACAAAACTCCGACTGAAAGTCAAAAGAAAGAAATGAGAGACAGTAGAAAGAATGGGGTGTGAGGACAAAGGGCAAGCCTACCTGCAATACCCAAGATTTCAAGCAATAACAAACCAATGCATTCAGACATCTTATAATCAAAATGCACTCCCTTGAAGATACGAAGTTTGGTGAGGCTTTATCTATGAACTTCAACAGTAAAGTACTAATTGGAGCGAAGAGTATGACCTACTGATTTTGTGTTAAATCCCAGTCCTGGTCTCTTGCAGATTGCATTGCCAACCTTTGCTAAAACAATTGCTGTGAACTTTTGGACAGCAGAACTACAACAATAGAGAGTGGGCAAGAATTTAATGGCTTAGTAGCTAAAGTGTTCTATGTGCAAGCCTAAATGCTCAGGATTTAGGTTTTAAGTTGATTGTGTAACCAGTATAAATGAGAGTAACATCTGGGTCTTCCAAACTGTTAAGATGCAGTGGCTGAAGCGCTCCTTAACTCTACCTGAGTAAGTAAAAATAGACTCGCGGTCTGCACGAGTTTTCATACAAAAGGAGAATAATTTTTAAAAACTGCCCAAATCTTGTCTCCTTCCTTCCCTACTCTAGGAGAAAATTAACTTTTTACTGGTCTCTTTCTAGTTAATAGTTTAGGAGAAAGTCCTCTTTGAGGTCAATAGGGAGGTATGAAACCTTAAGACTAAATAAAAGTGCTGCAAATGACCAGGTGACCACCAGACTAGAGGATTTGTTAAGATATGAACCTAATTCTTCATCTTCTAAAGAAAAAGGGCTCTTGGACTTGATTAAAAGTGGAACCACCTGTTTTCTGGCAGTACGTCCTTATGCTTTGGAAATCAATTGCTAAAGGAAAAGAAAATTAAAACCTATTTTTACAACATTGCTGGAGGTTGTAAGGCACATCTTCGTAGGAAAGCAACTTTGACGAGAGTCTGGTTGTTGGAATGCCGGAAAGGTTCATTGTTGATTGAGGAAAGTTCATTTTTTTATTCACTTCAGACCCTACCGCCCGCAAACTGTGATCCGACAAACCGGATCTCGAATGCACTTGCTGTTCTGGATGCAAACAGGACGCAAATCTAATTGTCAATTAGAAAACGCTGGATCCTCCAGAAGCAGGACACTCCGAAGACAGGCAAGGTCCCAGGAAGGCAGGCCTGTACACCCAGAGCGGCTGAGCGCGGCCCGGGGAAGCGGCCTGCCGGCAGGGGAAGCGGCGTGCCGGCGGGGGCGGCGCGGAGCCGGGCCTGCCGCGGAGCCGGGCCTGCCGCGGAGCCGGGCCTGGCGCAGGCGGACAGCGGCACCTGCTGTTCTCCCGCCGGATCCAGCCCTTCCTCCCCGCTCCGGCAAGGGCTTTCGCCGGTACTGCGGGGTAGCGGGAGCGAGAACCCTGCCGCAAGCGGTATTTTACTTCGTCCTGCCGGTCAGCTGGTGTTGACTTTAATTTTTGTGTGGTTAAAAACCGGCCAGCCACGGGCCAGCTGGTCGGAACGTGTACGGTGACTTTATAAACCGTACTGGGGTCCTGCGGAGTCTTGTATCAGAGGCACAGCAGGCTCATGCATACCATATAAAGAGACATGCTGATCCAGCCTTCCTCAGGCGCTGAGAATTAGAGGTGAAGTTACACCTGCAAAATATGCCGCCAATCTAGCTTACCCCACGTGTTAAAGCAAGAGGGAAGGGGAAACCGTAAAAAATAGCGTTGGATTTAAATAGGAGCACACTGCCATCATAACTTTGCCTCTTTCCCCCTCCTCAAAATGGGAGGATAGCAGAAGCAACGAAATTTTTGCTCTCTTGTGTAGCATTCCTGTAAGAGTGGAAGAAAGTTTTTTTAATAAATGGTGTTTCAATCATCCTGTATACAGCATGCGATACAAAGGAGCTGAGCGGGATTTGATGGCCGTATTTCTAATAATGGAATGGTCGTTCCTCAGTGGAGGGAACCTCTGTTACTAAAATCACTTACTTCTTGGCAAGTGATATGACATCTTGACACCAAGTAGTCTTGGCAGTTCTGTGTACATCTGGTCTCTCAGCTGCTACTCGTATTGTGCCGGAGATGCTCAGTGCTCTGTGTGCTGCTGTCCTTCTCTGGGTCCTGTGAGGGACCAGCAGAATCAGAAGAACCAGCGCTAGACCTCCCATGCAAGGAGTTATCTGTAGACACAAGGCCGGTTAGATCAAGGATACCTTTTTTCTTACAGTGACAACTCCACAGCAATTCAAATTCAGTGTTAGAATTACATATCGGAGAATTGCAGATATGTTCAGAAATAGATGTGACTTGCTGTTTGTAGGTCATATTTGTAAAGAAGAAGAGTGACTTCGGTGATTTATGGTGACATTAGAGGAAAGATAATAGATCCTCCCTTCCCACCATGCAAATACATGATCACTCCCTCTGACTTTGGAGAAAAACATGCGAAGAAAGAAAAATGTACCATAGTACTCTGGCCACAAATGCAAGAATCACTGATGCAGTCATCAGTGTTATCTGAATAACATCAGACTGTTATTCCAGTAAACGTTCTTCCCCACTCATCCTGTACTTGCTAATTAATTTTATAGATAAGTTAGGAGGATCTGACAAAGCACTAGGTGTTCAGCATGGAGAGATATCATGATGACATGACCAGAACAGAAGAGGGTTTTTTCCTTGAAACCCTCAAATAATAGAAGTTGTTCCCAGCAGCATTTCAGAAAACAATCTTTCTGTATTTTCCTGAAGAATTATACTGGTGCTACCAGTATAATGGTCGTTTTACTTTCAGGTTCCTCTGTTTGAGGAGGTCCTGGTGCACTGACAACCATTCCAAGTGTGTCCTTAGGTAAGAGGAACACCAGCACCTGCCCTGGCTGCTGTACAATTTCACTTATGCCTGCTTTCATTCTGCAAGAGCTAGGCATAAATCTTCCACTTGTCCTGCAGGAAGAGTTCTCTTAAACACCAAATTCATGACCAGTCAGACAGTAGAAAGTCCTTCCACCGCTCACCTCTTTTAACACAATGAACACCCCAGTGATGATTCTGACTGAACAGTGAATGGCTCAGCCCCATGCGTGAAAGTGATTAACTCACCCTGAAAGCCCAGTGCCAGTCACCTGTGACATCTGCCATGCCGGCTGCTAGGACATAAGCAAGACCACTGTAAGCAACAGAAAGGAATAATCAGTAGGCACCAATGAATTCTTGCTGGCTGAAATGACGTCTTGCCAGCTAAGGAGAGCACAGAGAAGTATTCTGTCATAGTTTTCAAAACAGATAAACAGAAACAACCCTCAAGGTCTATGTAGTCTACTTGCCAGCCAGTATTAAAAAGAGAGTCTAACCTCCTCAGAGCAGGCTTGAGATGGTAGCAATAATGTCCCAGATTCCCCTTGGAAAACATATTCTGTGGAGTGACACTGCAAACTCGGATCAGACAGCCCATAAAGCAGTTTATTATTTATTCTTTTCTGTGCCAGCCACATGAATTAAGCCCTGCAGGAATTCCTTTAGTTTTAATCTGCCTTCTGGGCTCAGCCTTGGCTGCCTGCTCTAATAAAAAGTATGCCTCTGAACCACTTAAAAAGCCCTTTTCCACCTCTTCTTCTGACACAATGTCAAGAGAGGGAAGTGCCAATTCTTCCTTGGGAGACATTTAATGGAGAGATCTTGAAAAATTTGTCAAGTAAACAAATGTCTGAAAGCTTTTGTCTTCCAAAACCCAGAAATAAATTACCTACCCCCATGCACGTATTTCTTTTAGAATTGATTCAATATTTTATTCAAAGGCTACCGGTTTTCAGAGTTTAGATTCTCCCTAAAAAATGTTGGGGGAAAAAAGCAAATTTTTCTTCAAGGTAAATACAGAAATAAGCCTCTATTTAAACATGCTAAGGAAGTGACAAATAGTTTTGCAAGAGCCAATGCAGATATACATCAAAATACGTCTGATCAAGGGTCAGGGTATATTGAATTGCAGGCATGGTCAGACAGAATTTCAAAAGGCGGGTCAGTTACTAGCAAGAAAACCAACCTTCCCACTGGAATGAAGATATAGAAGATAGATAACATTGTGGTCCTTTTTCCTTCCTCAAACAGGTCTGCAATGATGGTAGGTGCTATTGTGGAATAACTGGCCGTGCCAATGCCAACTAGTCCTCGTGAAAGAAAGAATGTCCAGTAATACTGCAGGCAAAAGACATAGTCCAAAAAAGCCCATGCAAGAAAGAAAGCATACTGTTAAAGAGGTGCATTTTAGCAGATCAAATGTACCAGAGGAAATAAGAATTCAACTGCCTTTTGCGCATGTCTCTATTCCCTCCACACACACCTGCTTCCCTCGCATCCCACTGGTGTGTTTTCTACTTTCTGCACAGTAGTGACTTCTTAGAGTGACACCCAGAGGGAATTACAGGATAGGGTCGGCGGACCGCAAGCTTGCCAAACAAGCTGCTACACTGTAAGGTCATAATCAACAAACATTCGGGACAAAAATAAGATCCCATCAATTGCAACAGCACTGTGTGGGTTCTCCATTGCCTGGGCTGGACTCCGCCATCCCATAAAGCATTCCTGCACAACGTCCATTTAGTCCAGGCTTGGGGAGCGAGTGCTCACTGACAGCTTTTCCATATGTGATCAGAGAAGGACTCTACCAACTCCTGCAAGACGTATGCAGATTATTTTCATAGTACCCTCTAAAAAAGCAACATACCGATTCACTGATGAATGAACTGCCTAATGTTACAACAGACCAGAAGAAAATCCCAGCTCCAAGGATGATTTTCCTATTGTACCGGTCACCGAGGTATCCAAAGATGGGGGCAGCCAGCATGTAACACAAGATGAAGACTGGAAATCCAAGAAGCAAAGACAATATTGGTCAAATTACTTTTACCGTACGTACTCTTCACCCCTCAGACAAACTCAGGTTATTTTTTAGGGCGGAGGTTAAAGGCAGGCTGAGTTTGTAGAACTAGTAGGTGGATTGATATTTAGAAAAAGATAAATGCAGATTCAAAAAAAACCTATACAAAAATAAAACGTGTGAATTGGTCAAGTTCTGTATTTCTTGAGAAATTCCTTCATCTTTTGTGATTCACATACTGCAGGATTTTTGAAGGACTCAACTCCAGTCTTCCCTGAACCAAAGACTTTCAGTTTTGCATTGTAGTCAGCCTGCCCACAAGTGGAAGTGAGCAATACCACACAGGGGTAGGAACTAGAAGCAATAAGTAACTAGACTGTGTTTTAGGAACAGACCACATAGATGCAAGGCAAAGTAAACTATCTGAACTTAAGAGGTTTTATTACCTGTTTGCAGTAGACCTGTGTCCCCATCGCTAAGCTCGAAGTATTTCTGTATATCTATCAGGGTCCCTGCAACAGAGTCAAACACTGAATGACAGCAGAGTACCCTGCTCATTCCTTGTAATTCTATTCATTTGCCAACTCAGAGATATATTTTAAGAACAGGGCTTGCAAGAACTGCAGCACATTTAGCTTGCTAGTTTACATGTAAACCATTACTCTACCACAAGCACAGATACACAGAGAATTAAAAATTCTTATCACAATAGATAAAATTCATGATCTTCCACTATAGAGGTCTTACAAGAGTCAGTTTACCCACTATTTCAATCATGACTGTTCTGTTTCTTTTGCACCATTAGTACCTAAGCACATAAACAGTTTACAGTTCAAACTTCAACGGACAAAGCGTGGAACAGAACAGTGGCAGAGTTTTGCAGCCAGGAGGTTGCTATCTTCATACAGCTAATCCTAAAATTTTCTTAATGACCTTAAAATGTTAAGATGAGTTAAATTCCTTCTGTTAAGAATAACTGTTAATATTTTCAGTATATACAGTATTCAAATTAGCGCATGTTGGATTTTTCAGGATGCAAATGGCTACAGTCTTCATTAGCCAATGGTGGCTAAATCAGCCCATAGCCAGGGAAATACTACTGTAATTCAGATCATGGTTCCGGTCGTGTAATTCTGTTCATATTTCCATGACAATTTTGCAGAGATCAGATGAGATCTAGAAAACTGTGGATTTACGAATTAACATTCTTAGTGGTGGCAATGACAGACAATCTTCACCAGAAGTGATCATTTCTATTCGTGATAAACGGCTGACAGAAATTCCATCTTGATTTCTAACCATTCAATAGCTATGGAAAAAGGTTAGAAGAGTTGTCAAAAAGTGTGGAAGGAAGTCACACAAGCAACAACCTGAGGGAGGATCCATGGATCTGGCACCTCATGGATGCATGAATGCTGTTGAGACAAAAAGGTCATTTTCAGCTCTACGTCATGCAGATCTACCATCTCACCTGTCTTGCATTTCTGCATTATATTCCTGAAAAAAAAAATTAAAATAGCAGAAGATATGGCCTTGAATAAGCGTACCTTTACTCTGATATTGAAAGATATCAATTAAAAAAGAAATTTCTTCTCATGCAGCTTTAGTTTTGCCAAAATAGTCAAAATCAAAACACTATTAAGAGGATGAAGCCACCACCTAAGAAAACAAGTTCTGTGTAAATTGTCTGCGATGTTCACAGAAGCTGATCTGCAGCAGAATGTTGCTCAGGGTGAGGTTAGCAAGAGGTACCTGTTCTGCTCCTACAGTGTATTTTACATGTTATGCCATGTACTGTGCTGCTGCAGCCCCTTAAAAGCATTCTTGAGCCAGCTAGTTTAAAGCTAAATCCATGCTCTCCCACAGTCCCCGTGGCTGCGGCATAATCAGTCTCCTCACTAGTTACTGATGGGACTTGAAGTCAGTGTAGATCAAGGTCTAGCCTAACAGCAGCACCGGAGGTTTTGTAGCTGTTTCTCAATGACTCTTGAACATATTCTGCATTTAGGGTTTTCCTAATGGTCTCAGAAGTTTAAGTCAGTGACTTCATTCAAACGTTTTGCAACATTAAAACAGGACAATCAATTGTATCTATTCTTTCTGGTGGCAGATTATCAACACAGAGAAATACTGTATTACAGGAACTTCAGTTTTGGGCTAATAGAGTATTGAGAACAAATCACAGCTAACACAAGACTTGAACTGAACCACAACTTCATCTCTAACTTTCACACTGAGCACCATGAAAATGTTATCCCCTCCACATAACTGAAATAACTGGCCTGACCAGTTATTGGCAAATTACAAAGCATTGATCCGAACAGCTTGGAACAGGGTAACAGATCAGAGCGGAAAAAGTCTGCATGATCACCATTTTTAACAAACTGAAGACTCAATTCCAGCAGACAGTTAAGTGGAAGAGCTTGTTTTCTGTGTGAATATTGATGCAAACTCTGTGGAAGCCTGTGAGCAAAACTGCCCAGAAACCACAACTTCATAACTGCCACCAGCTTACTTTTAAACAAATACTCAAGCCTCTCCTCCTTCACTTTCCTGTTAACTTATATTTAACAATACATTCATACATATGGACAGCCAAACTCAAAAGTACTGATGCAAGAATTCTGCAGTGCAGCTGAATTCTAGCAGATGAACAGTATATTGCAGTATAAACTGCAATTTACAGATTTGCCCCATGGCCCAAGAGGTCATAGAGTTAACTAAAAAGTGGTTTAGTCACATACTGTAATTAAAGTAGATGTTTGATATTTCAAAGGCCTGGACACTATCCCCACCCCTGCTCTTGAATTCTTACGTGTCCCTGAAGGTACCTCACTCACAAGAAACTGAGCTTGTTAACAAGTAGGCAAGCTTTACTTCACGGGCCTTCTTGAAAATTTTAAGCTCTTAGCATGTACAGGAGCCAAAGAATAGTTCAACGCCTGGAATGAGCCAAGTGGCTGCTTGCACTTAATACTTCCAAGTGCATACCCTCCTAGCATCCCAGTTCTTGCTCGAAGATGTTTTCATCCTCTCCTGTGCCCTGCCCTTCTCCAGGGAAAATTACTTGACCATAGAACTCATACATTGAAGTTTTTCACTAGCAGTCTTGCAGTATCATTCGGCGTGCACTCCTGCTTGTTTCCTTCCCTCTTATATGTGGTTAGTATCATTCGGCGTGCACTCCTACTTGTTTCCTTCCCTCTTATATGTGGTTAAGAAGTCTTCAAAAGAAAAAAGCTTAAACTCCTAAACCCGCTAGCCTCTCAATTTTTAAAGATACTGGCCAAATGTCTTAAATTTCTGAATGGTCTAAGTAGTAAAAGTAATTAGTTTGTGTACTGTCGCTAGATATTAATTCCAAATTTAACAGTCTATCCTTTGGGTTTTTGCAAGGTTTTAAAACATTTACGATTTCCAGGCCACTCAGAAGTAAAATATAGCAAGCTCACAACAAGCGTTTCCTCCTAATTTATAAATCAGACCCCTGGAAGCATGGTAGATGCTTAGGAGTGATGCTAAACAGAAGAATTTACACAGACCACAGTTTACATGGGAGGAAAAAACATAGATTTCCCACCAGTTTACTAGAAGCAATGCTTTGCTGTTCACAGCTAGGTAAAAAAAAAAAAA
>NW_008795034.1:4056420-4059145 GCF_000699145.1 Aptenodytes forsteri
GTAAAAAAAAAAAAATTAAAAATCCTGTTTTGGAAGGAGGATATTATTTATTAGAAAACAATTTGTAAATTTGGTAGGCAGTGCGTAAGGAAGTGCGTCTCCATTCTCTTTACACAGTCATGTTACACTCTTCATTGTAGAAATCACACAGTTTCCAGCAGGGCATGAGGAAGTTAAGCCTCCCCTAAACAAACTTGCACAAAAATAACGTAATTTTTGTACTTTTAATGGGGGGAATGGCATCACTATTCTTCAGAAAAAGGCAAGTCAGATCTATCTACCAGATCCAAAGAAGGCCTGGTAAGCTGCTGTATACAACAAAGGGAAGCTTAGTCAAATCTCTGTAGAATCCAGACACAAAAATAGACTAGTTGCTCTGTATGCTAAACTCTGTTTATAAGAGACTTGCATTTAAAAATATGAATCTCAAGCATTTAACAGATGTGATTTTTATAAGCATTCTACTAACCATTACTAACTAATACATCATTTATTGGTCTTTCAAGGTACATAATTGGAAGTTTCATTAAGAGTATGACCAACAGGCTAAAGCAGGTAAGTGAGAAAGATTAAAAAGACATAAAGCATATCCTTACTTTAGAAAACATTTGCAACTACAGAGTAAGTAGAGCTGTTGAGAGCTTAAATTTCTTTTCCCTTAGGAGGAGAAAATAGGCTCTCACCTGGCACAATGAACCAATCCATGAAATTAATTAAATTCGCATAGCACAGCACGGCAGCTATCAGGTAATCTCTCTTTGCTGGACCGTTCCTTGACACAGACACGAATGGACCTTGTCTCACGTGTGCTGCAGCAGGTCCATAATTCTGCTCCTCAGGAGGCGGCTGGGACTGCAAGCCTCTGTTTTCATGTGCACCCGGGTTTTGCATATTTCCCAGTGCAGAAAGTCACCATAGATTATGAAGTGTTTCCTTCGCGCACCAAGCTACAAGTCAATTTTGTGCTCGGGCTATGAGGAACTTCAATCACTACGGTCATTTCCGGCAGCGAAGCCCAGCCACTAAAAACTGAAATTAAATGGTCCTTGCAGTAGGAGGAACTTTGCAAAGAAGCTGCAGTCCTGTGTTTTTGCAAAAGCAAAAGTGCTGAAGCGCTATACCTTGAAGACAAGGAAAAGTAAATGTAAACAAAAGCAAAATAATCCATTGTGCATCCAAGAAATCAAAGTGCACAACTTTGCAATGATCTCACAGAAATTGCATGTGCAAAATTAATAGTAATCTTCACTAAGGCCTCAGTGAGTTGCCAGAGCTAAAAATAGCCTTTCTAGAGAAGAGAGGGAAAGAAAAAAAGAGGTGCTTGTTTGCTAGACCAGGTACCTATCTTTGACTCGAGCCCTCCTTTACCACAGGCTTCTTGTGCAACTCTGGACAAATAATTTGCTTTCTCTGCACCTCAGATCTTTATTCCTGCCACACACATCCCCCGGCCTTTAAAACACGGCTGCCTAGCCTTGTCCCTGCCACCTGACCAGTCACTTCTCCTTACCGCCCATCTGCTTTGCACTGGCCAGATCTACCCCCCGAACAAAACCCTTTCCGATAAGGTCCTGAGTTTTTAGGTCAAATCAGCAATTTAAGCAGAAGACTCGTACACCAGACTACTTGCTGGTTTGGGGGTTTTTTAGGGGAGGAATACCAAACAAACAAACAAACAAAAACTCAACCCAGACTGCTACAGCAAGCAGAGAAAGGGAGATGGAAATAAAACCACTCTTCTTCACCCCGGCTGGAACTGTGCACATTCCACAGTTTTGAATTGTGCAACAGGATTTCTTCTCCTTTCTCCCCCAAAAAGGGGTCTGAAAGGGGAAGAAAGGAGGACACAGGAAGGCGTTCTTGTTCTTTCAGGGTGTGTAGATACCTTTCTTCCCTGTCTTTCTTCTGGCCACTCAGATTTGAAACAGTATCCTTACTTAATTCTTCCAGCATCAGTTTTCCTATTATATTCATTATTTTTTAGACACATAGTCACATCTTTTGAGCCATTTTGTAGATTACCAACTTCAGAAGGGAATTTATTTTTTGCACTCTGTTAAGAAAGTTTAAAGTGAAAATTATCAGTAAACTGGAAGAGTTTGAGTCAGGCAGCTAACTGGAATGAGTACTGATTAGTTTATGACTCATGCATGAAGACAGGAGTCTATATTTGTTTTTTTTTAAGAACTGTGTGTTTCACACTTCAGACTAAACTGAAAACAAAATAGCACCTAGTATTCATGGACATTTTGTAAAATCCGGACTCCTTTACTTTTGTGTGCTCAACACTGTAGTATTTCATTCTATCTTCACTTCATGAAGATCTGGTCCTTCATGAACCAGAAGGCATGTTTAATTTAATCATGCGTGAGTCTATATTAATTTTATTTCAAGAGGGGTGGGTTTTTTGGTAACATCTTCGCTCTCAACTTTCTAAGGGAGGATTTAGATATAGATGATGGGCATCTCTCCCCACTCCGGCTCAAGGGAGCCCCACATAGGTCAGCTTGTGTCTGAAAACACTTCAGAGCGTGTCAACTTACTATCAGGAAGCAATTTTTGCTCTGTATTCAGTATTATCACCACTACCTTTTTCTCTGCTATAGACTATAGAACCTTCACTGAGTATATGCCACATTGTCTATGCATCCCACTGCTTTATTGAACCAATGAAGTCAAGAGCTGACTGTACTTGGGAGCAATAAAGAACCAGCACAATTTTGTA
>NW_008795034.1:4059398-4061110 GCF_000699145.1 Aptenodytes forsteri
CCCCCGCGCGCGGCTCCGGTTGCCGAGCGGGAGGACGGCCCTTCAGCCGCGCCGCGCCGCGCCTGCCGCCGGCTGGCTACGTACTTCGAACCAGAACAAAACCCAACAGCAACAGGCAGAGGTAGAGCCTGAACAGCCTGTTGGAGACGCCGGCCGATGAACCTTACCTGCGTGCGGCAGAGAGGTTCATTAGCAACAGGACGTGAAACGGTCCGTGCCGTGCTCCTTTTTTTTTGGTCATCTTTGTTCTCTTCAAAAGCAGGGCAGCAGCGGGTCTGGGCTCTATATCCTTTAGTACGAATATTTTCCATATTTGATGCCCAGCCACATCTCAAACCTTGTAAGGGTGGCCCCACAGGGCAGCGCGTCGGGATTTAACTCTCACTCTGGATAGCTTAAATGTCTCTTGATCCACATGTCCTTTGGGTTTCTGGGGCACATCCTGTATTGCTCTCAATTCCTGACAACTACTGCTAGGCTTGATGGTTATAGGCAGCTAAAAGCAGATTTTTAACTCACACTGTTATGGCAAGAACTCAGTTCTGCTTTCCTAAAATGGAATTTCCAAATTCCATATTTTCCAAAGATAGAGTCTGTTTAAATAGAAAATGTTCCTCACAAACACCAAACCACCAGTTCTAAACTCTTCTTAAACTTTTGATTCCCCTTTTGCCCTTCATTAAAGCTTCCAGACATCACTTCCACTTTATGCTTTTTGGTGCTATATACTAGCTGGCCATTTTTCTGCCTGCAGCACCAAAGCTGTGGGCCGGGCTGGCATGTGGGACCTCGATGCCGAATATACCGCAACTCTGCCGCCGTTCCTGGCACCAGACATCACCCTGCCCTTGCATCGCCCCCCTCCCTCCCTGACCTCAGTGTCACAAGCCATACCCTTCCATCCATGCCGTTTTTCACTGCTGGGCACAAGTCTGCAGTCGCTTCTAAAAGGCCCGCTGCGACTTAAGCCTTCCTCTGTCAGCTTTTCTAGACATCACTCCTTGGTAGCTACCCTGCCTTTAACTGCCTCTTTGTCCTTTCCTCCCATTACGATTTTCATGTTCTTGCAGACAACGCCATGCCAAAAAATTCCCGTGAAACTTTGTCGCGATCCGCTTTTGCTGTGTGGGCTACAGAATGTCACTATACAGTACAAGTCAACTTTTGTTAGGCAAGATTACAGCTCATTTCTTTATAGCCAAATGTTTTTTTTCCCCTTATTTGTTCATTTCAGTCAGTCAGGATATGGACTGACTGTCTTGGAACAAAGTGCAGTGTTTGCCCACATAGCTTACACTAGGGGTGCCAGGTGCCAATGCAGTATAGAAAGTAGCTTTTTATCCCTATCATACTCCTTTCACCAGCTCTGTTCTCTTGATGGCTCATTTAAGCATGAGACCTCATAGCTGTGTCACCCAAGAAGTCGCCAGCAGTTAAATCCTTCTATGGTAGCAGCAAGTCAGAACCTGTTCATTCTAGGCATTTGGCACGAGTCCACACACACAGCAACATGTTTTCTTACCCCATTCTCAATCTGGCTGTGGTACCAAAAGTTGTTTTGATGGCTGAACCTGACAAAAAGGAAGACAAGGGAAAATGTGGGCCCTCTCCGAAACGAAACGGGAGACCTGGTTACCCAGGACATGGAGAAGGTGGAGGTACTCGATGACTTTTTTGCCTCGGTCTTCACTGGCAAGTGCTCGAGCCTCACC
>NW_008795034.1:4062473-4075240 GCF_000699145.1 Aptenodytes forsteri
GACTAGATGAGCTTTAGAGGTCCCTTCCAACCCAAACTATTCTATGATTCTGTGAAATGCAACTGAAACTCCCCAGATGAACATGCACATTTGGTGATAGCTAGAACTGGTTGGCTGATCCTCAGCAGGCCAAGCCATGGAAGTCTTATGCGCTTAGGAAGCTGGCTTGTTTCGACTAACCATTCAAATAAGTTCTCCTTGGCTATTACTCACCTAGACTGTCCTGTCTGTCTAGGCACAACTGAAACTCCCCAGATGAACATGCACATTTGGTGATAGCTAGAACTGGTTGGCTGATACTCAGCAGGCCAAGCCATGGAAGTCTTATGCGCTTAGGAAGCTGGCTTGTTTCGACTAACCATTCAAATAAGTTCTCCTTGGCTATTACTCACCTAGACTGTCCTGTCTGTCTAGGCACCCACGCAGCATCTGGGCAGCAGTCCTGTTGGGTCTTCACTCTGTGCTATGTGTGCCGCCTGAGAGACAGAGGAGCTACCCTTTCTTGGCCACAACCCTACCCTGTGCTGCCATTCCTATTGGCAAGAAACAAGCCAGCGGTGTGGGTGGGAGGCAGCAAATGAAGAGGTGCCTGGTGCGCTCAAAGGCAGGGCTACGTTCACCCACTAAGACTCGTGGAAGCAGCACGCGTAACAGCCGCTGGTGTATTCCTGTCAGTTTAACTAAACCCAGGTGAGACGCTGCCAGCAAACGTGCCATGCCTGCAATCCAGACGGGACTGTTTACAGACAACTGATGTGAGAGCTTCCAGTTTTCCCTGGAAGGATTTCCAAGTATTTACTACAAAATGCCTGTGAATGCATTTATTTATCCAAATACCCTTTAATGGGGGATGCTGCCGCATCCATGAACAGCTTTGGAGGTTTTGCCAGAGCTTTCCCAGAAAGCTACATCAGAAGAGGCATTAATAGTGAACCAAGATGTCAGAAAGATATAAATCAAAAAATATTTTATTATCCTGATTAACTCGAAACCATTTCTATACATGTAACAAAAAGAAGCTTATTAACCCACTGAATAGCAAACAGCAACAAAGTCTGTGAAAGAATTGAATACAGAAATAATATTAATTGTTGACTAGATCTACCAACACTGATTTTAGGAAGAAAGAAATAAGCTGCTTTTGGTATCTTACGTCTCTCATGCATCACCCAGACAGAGAACATAAAGTAACCAAAAGAAAATACATGCTTGTTTGCATTTGCAAGCATATATGGGAACGGTCTGCATTTTGAGATGTACATATTTTAAACTATTGTGATAGAAGCAAATTCATAAGTCATGAAATTCTGCAAATAACTGAAATATGGATTTCTGCAAGACTTAGTAATTTTAGTGTCTGACAAGATCAGAAAAATGAAATTCAACATTCTGGTAGGCAGACAGCTTAATAAATGCATGCCTGGACCTACCTGAAATATTCCACTCCAAGGAGATTCAAAGACAATGATAATGACTACAAAAAAGCTGCAGAGTGACAGAGATTTAGGTAGGAGGGCGTGGGCCTTTTAAGGTTTGTCACTGTGGTCTCTATTCAAACCAAGGCTGCGCAACAAATTACTTTTGGTTTTGAACCCAGTCTGCAATGGTAAAACGTAAAGACAAACTTGGACCTAGACGTTAATATCTGGGTTGCATGTCTGGAGGGATGGCAGTTTGACCTACAGTTTAAACCAAACAGTGACCGACCTGACATGAGAGCAAGCTACTCAAGTAATGTAATCATGCGTAAAATTCAGCACGATTTTCGGTTTCAGATATATTATAGAATCAATAGTCTATCCTGTTCTTGTAAAAGACCATATTGCAAAACTCCAGGGATGACTCATCTACTAACGTGTATATTTTTCTTGCATTTTCTTGCACATTTGCCAAATTGTTATTCCTTTGGAATATACAGCCTGTACTAGCCGGAAGGGAGGGAACCTGAGTGCTCTCCTTCGATGGAAGTTTGAGAAATTCTGCACCTGTAGTTTGTTGAATCTGCTGTATCTCAGTGTATTGCTTGTGGCCACATTTAGTCATGGTTAACATTCAGGTAGCAACTACTAATGAGTTAAAATACTGTTATGAAATACTTACTTAGTATATTAGAATAAAATTCAGTAGCTAAATAATCAAGACTTGATTGCCAACAGTTTTTCTTCAGACCTTTGCAGGCAGAACTAACAGTATGAGCCATTACTCAATTCACGTGTCTTTTGCCTTTGCATGCATCTTGTGGAACAAATACGTAGCAAGGGACTGACCCATCCAGACTAACAATCTCTGTGAGTCCAGTGCACTTTATGAGCAGTCTTCTGTTACCAAAAAACTTCAAGAAAACCAGCTGGACCACCTGTTTCACTATACACTTAATTGGAAAATATCTGCTTGAAAGATTCTTATTCTGTGGGTTTCAATAAATGCTACGTTTTTAGTTACCGCATCCTTGTTACCTCCTCTGCCTGAATTTCCTTTTAAAATGCTTTCTTTCACATTGCCTGGCTGAAAGCACAAAACACAGTGCGGATCCAGCATAAGCATAGTTTAGCCTTGTGATAGCAGCAAATAAAATGTACACACTCTATACTGTAAAATCCACTTTTTTCATTATTACTGACAAATATGCTATATATAACTAAACTTCCTGGAATGCAGATCGTGCTTTTGGTTGGACAGGGAGGCTAGTTCAGACTCTTCTCCTACACCATTTTAATTAGGAAACAAACTGCAACTTTATGAAAAATTTCTTGGGGTGCTTACCTAAATAACTAATTTCACAGGTAACATTCTCCTCGATTGTATCCATATAATTCTGACTCAAAAGTTACAGCAGAAGAAATTACAGTTCCAGCCCATAATCACAAAGCAGTAAAAGATGAATGCGCTCCAATTCTATTAACTGTTCCCCCCTTCTTCTCTGGGAAAGAAAAGAAAAAAAAGAGAAGAGAAGAGAAGAGAAGAGAAGAGAAGAGAAGAGAAGAGAAGAGAAGAGAAGAGAAGAGAAGAGAAGAGAAGAGAAGAGAAGAGAAGAGAAGTGAAGAGAAGAGAAAAAAAAAAGAAGAAACCTTCTTTGCAAGTGAGAACATTTTGCATTAACATCAGACACAGGAGGAAGCTGCACGTCACTGGAACAGAGCTTCCTCTTCTAGCTGAGATTTATTCAAGCACAGAACAGCTCGTGGAGGTCAAGAGAAGTGAGGCATTAGAGTTACTGTGCACCAAAGATACTATATTTTGCTAACCAATTTAACTGCTTTTGCCTTTACCTTTTTTTTAGCTCAAGCTCACTTTTACTGGTGTTACCTGATAACTGGATTTCTTGCATTTTAGGATTCTGTATGCTTGTGCCACAATTATAGCAGAAAAGGGCTGTGAAACCTGCATGGATTTGGGAAGAAAACTATGGAATCAAATGTCTGTTTAACCTATGTTTTGACCTTTCTACCACAGGGAAACATTCATCCCCAGAAGAACCAACATTCAACCCAGAAGACCGCTGCAGTCTTCACTTTTATACGCCAGAGTCCTCTTAATTAAGAAGACAGCATAACAGATAAGGAGCCATTTATTATGAGTAATGACAAACAGACAAGCATTGACAGAACAAAAAAGGGGGCCTTTCCCTATGAGGCCTTTTTCTTCCTAGCCTCACTACCTCCAGACTGAGAGAGAACACTATTCTGCAAGTGAACGCAGTATTTTAATCACTACAGAGAATGTTAAGGTTAGGGTTAACTAAAAACTTGAATAAACATAGATTTAAATTAAGAATAATCTAAATTAGTATTGAGAATGTCTTTACTTCTCAGAAGAGTGTCCTGCACAAACAAAATTTACTGTCACTTAAATGCTTCCAGTAAGGCAAAGTGCAAGCTGTATTCACCCTTTTGGTGAGGGTGAGTACATGAACTCCCTATAGCCAGGCATAAATGTTAGCACTAGGAAACAAATTCTGCCAGCAGCAAGAAAAAACTTTTGTCATTTCGAAGCTCTTAGTTATACTAACCCCAGGATGCTGATGTTTATGACAGTTACTGTGCAAATATTTAGAAGCACTTAAAGTTATGAAGCAATTTAGATAGGGAATTGGGATTAAAATATATCTATACTATCACTGATAGGTACCCACCTTAGGCAGAGGGTAGCTTCCACTCCAACAACAAGAGAACAAATGCAGAAAGTGGCCAGAGTCACTCTTTTCCTGGGCATCTTCTGTTTCATTGTAATCAGCTAGTGATAAAGAGCTAAAAACCTTGGCCAATCAAATGTCTGCTTTTAATGAAACAAACCCCAAAAAATCCATGAACAAGGAGCAAAAAAATGTAAAGTGTGGGAAGGATAGTCTATCAGTTATATTGGCAATCTGGGAGATGAAGAGTTGGGAAGAATTCCCTGCTCTGCTACTAGTTTCCTTTGCTAAAGCAAAGGGACCTCAAGTCCCTACCTCTAAAGCAAATGGTACGATCGATCCTTAGAAGGGAGAAAGAAAACAATAAACATTAAAACTTTGAAACACACAGTTCTACTTAACATCTGATTTTTGTTAATGAATGCACAAGATGTTTTCAGGCTTCAGCACTTGGTTCTTCAGGCTCTGTTTTGCATAGAATATTCTTTACAAAATTTGCAACCACAGTAATAAAACCACAATATGAATCATTTATATTTAGCAATTACTTAGCAATACTAAACGAAAAAGTTGACATATTCATATCTTACACTTCTATTCTATCTATTTATTCCACTCATAATCTCCTTCCATCCACTCTTTATACTACCAGTAATTTTACCTGGTCTGAAGATGGTCTCAAAAGGTCTTCCATACAAAATTAAAAGGTATATGAGCCAAATCTGGCCTTTCTTTCTTGCCTGGAATCATGCTGGCATTTGCACACTTTACACACTTTGATACAGCATAATAATACAGAATCTCAGGCTGCTAATAAAAGGATTTTATTCTCATGGCTTTAGTGGCTACTTTTGCTTAAGACAAGTTCAGCACCAGTGAAAGAACTATTATCTCCTTGTTCTTATGAGCCAGCAACCAGCAAAGTCTGTACTTCAAAGTAGCTTTTCAGATGCTTTTCATTAATAGTCGATACTTAGTTTTTAATCATGTTCCCTTGTTATGTAACACTGTTGTCTTAAGCTAAAAATAACACATAGCAGAGAGTAATACATAATGCTATGACTCTTATCAATAAAAGCATTAATATCAACTTCAGCTGGTGTATTTACTTGAAAAAAAGTGTTACAAGAATTTATAATTGTAAATCCTGAAGTTAAATGAAGCTAAGAAGAACCTTTGTTTCCAAGTCTAGAACAGTTGCAGGAGTTTAACTAGCTTCATCAAAGCCATGGAAGAACTGCAGTCCCTCAATTTTATAAACTGTAAAAAAAAGATTTTCTTTACCTCACAAGAAGGCTGATGTCAATAGAATGTTTTCTGGCATAGTTCATTAAGATGCTTCCTTAAGAAAGAATTAAAAAGTACAGAATAAGGACGGTGTAAATCAGCAAAGTGATTAATCTATCCAAAAAAGCCAAATATAACTCAAGCCACCTGTGTTTTCACTGCCTCCAGTCCCCCTCCACCCTTTTCTCCTCTGAGAAGTTCACAGTGTAGTCCTAACAGAAAAACAAACCAGTCATACGCAGCAAATTAAGATCAGAAAAATCCAGCACTGTAGCAAGATCGCAGCAAGAAGTTACCAGACTCCACAGGTCAGAGGCATTCATCCCTTTCGTCTACCCACCTGTTTCCAGCAACAGGCCTGCTTGGTATTTCCTTGTCTGCTTCAAAGCCCAGTTTTTCCTTGGGCTTCTGTAGAAATTAAATTGAATGCTAGAGTACCTGTGTGTATTACAAGAATTATGGGAGTATAATTTTCCAGTAAAGGCAAATACTGTATTATGTGATAAAACCACAGCCCACAGATGTCTGTAGTTACACTGTCTTAACCTATTTTGCTTCCCATATAGGACTAATCTTCACATATTGTATAACTGCATTCACATGAAGGGATTTGCCACTTGAACCATACCAGCATAGGTCGTGTTGCTTATGCTCACGTACAGCCCTTCTGCAGGTTACAATTATATCCATTGCTCCGTTCATCTCTATGGCAATTTCCTATGAAATACCTACCCATCATGCATAGATATTTTCTTCCTTTTTGTGCACTGTACTAATTTTGTACTAGCAAAGGCGCTCAAACGCGTCACGTACAAATATGAGTATATCTCAAAGAACTGCAAGTTTACTGTTCCAGACGATTCCAGGAAAAATTAACTTCTTTGCAGAGTACTTTGTATACCTCCTAACCAACAATTATCAGCCACAATTTGAGGTAAGTGGTATCAACTATGATACATTTTGCAAAATGTGAGCAAAAGCAAAGAATTTACCTGTTTAAAAGGCAAAACAATTTTTAAAACGTCATTCTTTATTTTAAACCAAGTATGTCTGTCCTTCTAAAAACAGCCCTATTTAAAATAAAATGTGAAATAAGGGCAGCCTACACTACAGTGAAATCTAGAATCACTAAGTACAAAATATACAAGCAGTCCAGGCTTGCTGCGGAAATTTCAGAGAAAGTCAAAACACCAAACTGGTGGGTGTTACTGAGTAAGTGGCTAGAAATAGCATGTTGAGTGCTGAACCAGCTTTTTACAACACTAGCTTCATCTGCAGGTGCAGAAAGAAAGTGAATTCTTCATTTTGGTTTATTCAACAAGTTCATTTTGATTTCTGGTTTATTCGGAGATGAGAACTAAACTGGGATTTGAAAAAGGAAGCCAGCTTGTTTTTCCCTTTTCCAAACTATGAGCAAAATCAAGATGCAGGATGATTAGCTCTAACTTGTGGGAGAGCAAGATCTGGTAGTATTAATATCTTGGAAGTTGAGGGAGCTAAAAACAAATTTTCATCTCTCGTTAATGATTCCTTTGTGCATTATAACTGAATCCCATCTAAATGTAACTTAATAGAAATAATCAGTTAAAACCTCACAGCATCTAATAAACAAAAGATCTCAAATAGTACTTAACGACTTAAAAAAACAAAATCAAAAGTTTGAATAGATATGTACTGGCATATCTTAAATCAATGACTACTCCTGTCCTTCTGACTGACAAAAAGTAACGTCCTGCCAAGCACAAGGAATCTGCTTTTATTTAAGAAAAGAATTAAGAATTATAAATGTAAAATAAGATTAAAATAAATAAAGTAAATTAAGATTTCCTGCTTGCAATTTTAAATAATGAATCAATTATTTAAATCTCTGCTTTAAGCCAGCAATAGAAAAAGGAAGTAGTGAAAACAGTATTTTAACTTCTGGCATCAAATTTATATACAAATAACCATTCTCAAATAGAAATCCTTGTTTTCTTCAAGTAAGAATACTGATGTTTATTTTCTTCCAGTAACATGCCAGCATTTCAGAAAAGGCAAATCAATTACTACCTGCCTCATATTTCACATCCTTGTATTTGTTCCAAGGAATGAAAACTGACACAGCGGTGGATCTCATGACTGCTTTCCATCAGGTATATTAAACTGATTGTCAATTAGGTCAGGCTTTCAGGTAGCAAAGCAAAAATTTCCCACACTTAGTTCTTTAGAAATACGAGCTAGAAAATTGCAATTTTCATTTTAGTTTAACCCTTCCCATAACTATTTTGGCATTCAAGCCAGTCTTTAATCATTAATTTCTGCTGCTTTCGTTTGCTGTCTTATTTTGAAGTCAACTGTTCCTCACTAATAATGAGGGAAGAAATCCAATGTATTCTGAAGAAATTATGTCCATGTTGTGTAAAGTGAACACCTCTCAGGTGAGCATTTTACCCTGATTCTAACATTAATGACTAGGCAAAGTCTCAGTTTCCCAGCTGAGAATGCTCTCTGTTTAAGTAATAGTTTAAGCTTATACAAATAAAATTTAGAACAAGGTCATTCTGGTTTACCCAGGTCTTAAACAGTGACTTCCTGCCAAAAGTCTGAGCCAACACCACCATAAGAATCCATAAGGATTTCCTGCAGTTCCAGAGACTGTTTTACCATGACCATTCCTGTCAAGGTTGATTCATACCAGAAATCTTATCCAAAAGTCATGTTAAAGCACTTTCTTTAGGTGTCACCCTTCAGTGAACAACTTAGTCTACATCTACATACCTTCTCCCTGGCTCAAGCAATCATTTTCCACACTTCACACCACAACCGAAACCTTTATCTGTTCTACATACCTCTCCCTGGCTCAAGCAATCATTTTCCACACTTCACACCACAACCGAAACCTTTATCTGTGGTCAGTGACCTAGGTGGAATACTGCTGGATTTATTAAGGAATGACAGACAGACACATGGCGAGGTTTGAACATTAAAGCCATTGTGGTTTCATGTATCAGGGAATGGAAGTCGGGACCAGCTCCTATTTCTGGCTCCAGTACAGGCTTGCTCTGGCATCTTGGGCAAGACATTTTAGCACCATGGACTGCCACACATGTCCATCCTAACTATTTGGACTCTTACGGAAGAATGGAGATTCTTACCTCTACAGGAGATCATCAAGGATTAGTGTTAACCCAGCGGGACTCTGATCTTAGTTGGAGAATCTAAACATTGCTACAATACAAGTAAATATAAACATTTTCATCATACTCTGCAGGGAGGTATGTTCTGAAGAGATGTGTTGTAGCAGCTGCAGCAGTTCCTGTACCAGGTTTCTCTCTGTTTGCCGTGCTACTGATTCACTGGTCCATTTTTTCCAGGAAACCCCACTTCTTCACACACACACCCACTTCCCAGTGAAACATGAGCCCAGCAACATTTAAGTAACAGTTAAACTTTTGAACTTGTTATGTAGGAATAGCCTTGAACTTAGGCAAAATACTTCTGGCCAGACTGATGTGTTCAGCCCAGGTTTAGTCCCCTGCTTTATTTATAGGTCATACCTAATTGGAAACAAAACAGCTTTTAGTCCTTGTTACGCTCTTATTCAAGCCAGCAGGGAGCTATGGATCGAAGACGAAATACAGTGAATCGCTGTCTCCTTTTTCCCAGATTCTCTCTTAACAAGGAATTTTCAGAGCGTTTGCCTTTATGATGCACATCCACGGCAGTAGCCAAATGTTACCTTTGCATACAATAGATGAAGAAGTAATCTGGATTTTACTACTCACAAGCAAACTCAGTCAAGGCTCATTCAAAGAGAGACTCCTTAGAGCAAACTACTTCTGTATCAGCGAATGCACAGCAAAAACAAGTGTAAGGGGGTAGGCCGGCACACCACAGCTCAGCAAACTGATACTTTTTCCTGGTGACAAT
Organism: Aptenodytes forsteri; assembly: GCF_000699145.1. Classification (NCBI taxonomy): domain Eukaryota; kingdom Metazoa; phylum Chordata; class Aves; order Sphenisciformes; family Spheniscidae; genus Aptenodytes; species Aptenodytes forsteri. Next base: position 4,071,802 of record NW_008795034.1, read on the forward strand.
TTGGATCCAGAATATAAGCCCTTAAAAATACTTAGCCTTTACTGTTAAGAAAACAACTTGTTTGCTAGATATAAACTGCAAGAAACTCAAGCCTGCAAACGTTATAATGGACGTATAAATGGTCCCTGTTTGCCTAACGGGGACTTTTTTTAAGCCTAAAAACTGATACCTCACATTGCTCCCATTTAAAACGTCTCTTCACTGACTCTAGCACGTAAAATTAAGATTAACATTGCAGAACATGTTACAGGGAGCTATGTCTATCTTACCATCAGCTTTTTGTTTTTGCCAAGAAGCTGAAGTAGGGGAGCAGATGTTGCTAACAACGTGAATCCAGTGGGAGGACTCTCTACTGAACAGAAACTATCTATCTACTAGTGGAGTCTGTGATTTGTGTTGTGAATGGGGAATTGGGGGGGAAAGTCAAACAGAAGACATCATATTCAAGCAAAGTAAGATGCTAACGGTGAAACCTTGATCCTTTTTAAGGTGACAGAAAAACTTCCAGGATTTCCTATTCTAGCCACAGGATGAATGATTATGATAATATACCCTTGCCAAGGGAAAAGATTAATGCAGTAAGGACCACAGCAAATGGCTGTAAGATCTGAACAGTCATTATACAAGAAATGGTCTCAGGAAAGAGAAAGTAATCTAAATTCTTATGGCCCTTCCATTTAATGCAGAAATGGGAGAGACGGTTGCAGAGAGGCTGCATGCCAGAGACAGTAAAACAAATTTAAGAAAACAATCTCTTCTATCTTGAGATCTTTTCCTAAAATGTACTGCATGTTGCCTCAGCAAACAGTAGGATAAGGTGTTTGTGCATAGGGAGTACAGAAAGTAGATATTAACAGAACAGAAGATCACTTCATCTAGCCAGGGGAAAGGCTTTTACCTCTTTTCAGATAGCCTGTTGTGTTTAAGGACGGGCAACGTGAACTGTAAGCCAACAGAGTTCCCACTCTGCTGCGGCATGACGGCTTCATGTTGATGATGGGATTCCACCGGAGTCTTTATTGGTGTAAGGAGACACTAAACTAGTTTATGTCTCAGTCACACACCTGCCCTCACCAGCAGTAGCCATGTTCTACATTTTGCAGCGGCACACAAGGTGATTTGACAGAGCAAGGTTAGAGTACTTTAAGTTGCCAATGCTTCCTGTAATGAAACACACGTTACTTTTAGAAACTAGGGTTGAATCTGCTGCCAGAATAAAGGAATGCAGGTCATCTGTGCCAGCTTAAACCATATCCTTTCTCTCCCAGCACACAGCCTCCTATGTTCCTTACAAGGAAAATCATACACAAGCCATAGGAGACCATAGAAAACTTCCCTTCTTAAGTAAGATAACTGCCAGCGAGCGACCTAATGGTGAACAATTCAGGATTTTGATTAATAGAATGTAATAGAAATAGAGTTGTTTCGTATAACCTTTCAGTCTTCAATGCTGTAGTTAGGTCCTCTATTAATAGAACTGTCAGAAATGTGTACTCATGCCTGAATCAGGTACAGAAAGTTGAGTGAGTGAATTTAGTGCTGGCTTAACTGACATTGTGAACAAAGCCTACTTTTTATTCCTGAAAGAGAAATACCATCCACAATAGTGTCACTTCCCATCACCACGCTTGAATTCCAATCTGGGTGACTGTCTCTTAGCATAATAAGTTTACAAAATGCACATGATAGCCTTCTGTGTTTAAATGGATAGATTGTTTTTTAAGATTGAATTAACCTGACTGAAGCAATACAAAATACAAATACAAAATACATTTAGGAATTAGAGTCAACCTACAAAGGAGAAAGACTTTCACAAAGGCTTTCTTTGGCTAAGAACACCATTTATGAGATGAATTTCAGTAATAGTAGCATACACTGTGGGATGTCTTGTATCATCCTAGTTTAATCATCGAAGAGGACACAGATTTAATCAGAACTGCAAGAATACCTGGGAATAGTATTCTGATTAATTGTACTAGCACAGTAATGAAACTCTCAGACTATACTAGGCCTTCCAAATTGCAGCATGGGAAATGACTTTAGCATTGCCAACTAAAAACATCTCTCTTATAGGCTAGTTCTCTTTCCTTCATTGCAAGCCAAGTTTGGTGTTCACAAACAAAATAAACCCCTTGTAGTACAAAGAGAGCTGTTTTTCTAAAGGATTTGAACATTTTTGCAAATCGATACAGGATAAATCGCTTTGTAGTAACTTCTTTCTGCAATAGTGCAGTGAGTTTCCTACTTTCTGTCACTGGTAATAACGGTTCATACAATTAGCCAGAAACTGCATTTCCTTGAGAATTAAAATGTAGTCTCAGAGAACCCAACAGGATGCTCAAAGCCTATGGCAGAGGAGCAGAGCAGCCCATACCTTTTATTTTAGTCTCTCACACGCCTGTTTATCACAGTATATTTTTCACAGTCAACACATGAACATACAGACAATTTGTATTTTTGTCAGTCCTTCCCTGGCCATTTACTTAACCCTTTGGGGTAAACTATCCTCATTTTTAGCTCTTCCTCTCAGCAGTGCCTGTCCTCAGACTTGCAGTCATCTTCCAAAAGCTCCTTTTCTGAAGGCTTTTGCTGGAGATCCAAAATCAAGCCTACATCCTTCAGGGATAAACTAACGCAGGAGAGCCCCTTTACCTCACAAGCACAACATGGGGTTTGACTTAGGCCTTTTATACCTCTTTCTCTTTCCTGGGCACGTCTTCAGCGCAGCAGCGCGCTCCCCCTCACACAAGCATCCCCATCACACCCACAGACAAAAATCTCCTACATTTTGCAGCAATCCTGCATGAGTGACTTTCATCCAGCAGCTGCTAACTCTTTTTAGCCTGTTCTGTTTAGCTGCTCTTTTTAGCTCCTCCTCAAAAACTCGTGTATTTTACTGGGTTGCGGAGATGGCTGCAGTCTAAGGGCAAGCAGGGCTTTGAGGAGGGACAAAATGCCCACAGAGCTTTTGTTACTTACTGCCCTGTATCTGAATAGTCTTGTGCAGTGTGGTAACTGAGGGAAGACGTGTCTCTCAGAGCGAGCAGCCAGCTGTCCCTCAGGAGAAGCCCCTCTGCCCTCACTGAGGTGCCAAACAGAGGCAGCCAGGAAAGCAGCCAGCAGCACAACCACCGTGCTGTGGAGGGACGGCGCGCTACGCCCCTCCAGAGGAAAGTCCTCCTCAGCAGTAGCTCTCTGCCTCCCCCCCTGCAGGCTAGGGCTTTAAAAGAGAGGGGGGGAAAAAGAGGACCTTCTCAACATGGCGGCCGAAAGACGGCTCGCCCCGCCTCCCCGCCCCACAACCCCTCTCAAGATGGCGGCACGGAAGGGCCGGCGGCCGGGCCGGAGTGCGCCTGCGCGCCGCGGCCCGGAGTGCAGTGAAATTCCTGGCGGGCGGGGGGAGGAGGAGGTGGCGGCGGTGAGGAGGAGGAGGAGGAGG
>NW_008795034.1:4075345-4075605 GCF_000699145.1 Aptenodytes forsteri
TCAGCTGTCCCTCGGGAGAAGCCCCTCTGCCCTCACTGAGGTGCCAAACAGAGGCAGCCAGGAAAGCAGCCAGCAGCACAACCACCGTGCTGTGGAGGGACGGCGCGCTACGCCCCTCCAGAGGAAAGTCCTCCTCAGCAGTAGCTCTCTGCCTCCCCCCCTGCCAGGCTAGGGTTAAAAAGAGAGGGGGGGGAAAAGAGGACCTTCTCAACATGGCGGCCGAAAGACGGCTCCTCCCCGCCCCACAACCCCTAACCCCT
>NW_008795034.1:4075907-4076166 GCF_000699145.1 Aptenodytes forsteri
GCCCCGCGCAGCCCCCCCGTTCTCCCGTCCGGCCCTGTCTCTCCAGGGCGGGGGGGAGAAGGTAGCCGGAGCTTTTCTCCCCGCAGCGAGGGGGATGTGAGCGGGGAAGGCTCCGTGGTGTGAGGAGATGTTTGTCAGGCACCGAAGAGGAGGGAGGTTTCCCCCCTGGAAACGGTACTTCAGACCCGGAGTGAATCGCCCCACTACGCACACCTTCCTGTGGGGACCTGAGGTGCCCCCGTCCCCGCTCCCACCCTCA
>NW_008795034.1:4076451-4106074 GCF_000699145.1 Aptenodytes forsteri
CGCCCGGGCGGCGGGGCGCACAATGCAGCTCCATGTGTCGCTCGCTGCCAGATTTAAAGAGAAACGAGCCGGCAGCCGGGTGCGGCGAGGAGCCTGCCGCCACTCCCTCCCCCACTCGCACATGTTCCCCCGCATCCTCTGCCTTCTGGGTTTCTGCGGCCGGGATAAAGTAATCCCCTCGAGAAAACGCGCAGGTCTGCCTGGCACCTTGGGCGAATCCGATTGCCTTTTTCGTCCCTTACGTAAAAATTGCTTCATACCCAGATAAGGAAATGTGTGCTAGGTGTACCTAAACTCAGGCAAATACAGGGCTGGCTGAAGTTTGCTGAGTAGCCGTACAAAGGGACGGGGTCACCGAATGGTACAGGAGTTCCTGGAGGAGGATTTTGGCCTGGGATTTCAGTAATGTCTTTGAAAGCATAAGGGTGGAAAACAACGTTGTTAGCAGTAAGGAGGTGAAGTTGTGTAACCAGGTATAGTAAGCTAGATGATGTGTTTGTTGCATCTCCAGCACTATCTTCTGGTTTTAGTTGATAAGTTTGAGAAACTTCAACGTAGTTAACTATTAGCACAGGATTTTTTTTTTACCCCTTTAAGGTGACATTCTTTAAAAAAACCAACCCAAAAACCCTCATACATACTGCGGCTGCAGTCCTGAACATCAGCATGCACCTCTTAATGCCTTAGTAACTACTGAAGCTGCTACTGACATTCAGTGAGGTGTGTCTGCATGTTTGGATATGCTAATAACACTAGGTATAGGCTTACTACAGGAGCTCCAGACTGGATTTGATGCGAAGCCTCTCTTTCCTATAAATGATCCCCCTAGGGAAGCAATAGTGTAGGATAGTTGCTCTCTAACTTGTTGAAAATGAGCATTTGGTAACCTAATATAGTTCTTCGGCTGTCTGGAATTTCTCTTTTAACCGACTAATTGTGCTCCATGAAAGAAAGTTTGACACTTAGCTGAAGCCTCTCGATAATAAGTATTAGCTGTCAGCTTCTGTTGTGTAGTTTTTTTTTTCTTGTCTTGTAAGGTCTTAAGACCTTCTGTAAGCACAGGCTGGTTGGATATGTAAGTAGACTTGTAGACTGTTAGATTTGGGGGTTAACTTCCGTTTACCTTTCTGCTCACTCTTTTCTGAAGGCTTCATGTGTAATGGTGAAAACTGGTAAGCTTTTCCAGTTGCCCCTATTACTGCTACTGATTCAGTTGTGCTGATTCAAGTACTGCAACCATTTGCATGTAACATGCAAGTCTCTTGTGGGGTTTTTGTGTTTTAAGTAATATTAGTGCCTTTGATATCCTTTTACATGTATTAATATGGTTTCAATTTTTTTTTTAAAGTGATTGTGCGTGTGCATACTTAAGTGTGGGGTGAGTACTGAAGAAGAGTCTTGAACTCTTCAAAAGTCCTATCTGGAGTAACTGACCTGAGAAAGAAAATAGTTTCTTCCATATGTGATAACCTAAGCAACATTTGAACTGAGCTGAAACTAGACTCTGACACTGCTTTTTCTGATGGCAGGCTACTTGAAGTCGCAATGCAGAGACTGAGCTTCATGATGTCTGAACTTCCTTCCCTACTGCTGACTGTCTTCTTCCAAGTCTCAGCTGCTCCAATGTGTTCCTTTGTTTACACCCACACTACTTGTTCTACCTCAAAACAAAAATCAACATTGTGGTATTCTATCCCCTGGTGGGGCTGATACTTCAGTCCTTCTGCTACATGCAGCTTTTGCGTTATATTGTGTGGTGAGTCATTGGGTTGTACCTAGTAGTTGGGTTTTGGAGGACAGCGAACAGGCAGTGGATACGAGTTATGTGATCTGAACTAGTTTAAATTTCTCTAGATCACTTACTTGTCAAATTAGCATTATACAAGCACAAGAGATCGGAAGTCGGAGCTGTTAGACTTGGAGTAAGACATCCAGAAGTAGAGGGAGGTTGAAGGGGGAATCTGAAACCCATATAATGGTGTAGCAGTTGAGGAATGTAGAAATTCTTTAATGGGCGAGACCTTGGATAGCTCTCTTCAATGCCAAGAGGAAAAAAACCAATGACAGGAGGAGAATGGAATGTAAAACAGTAGTTCTCAGAATGATTACCTGTTTTGTCTCCCATATGCTTTGGATCTTAATAAAGACATTATGGGGAAAATAGGTGTCTATGGCATGTAGCACTTCAATGAGTTGTTTTGATTCTTGAAGACTTTGTTAAAGTGAAGGTCAGCTGGTAAGTCATCTTTGTTGTCAGTGAGACTTAAAACCAAGGGTCTTATCAAAACACAGGATGAAACTTGACAACGTAATCCCAGGTTGCTCTAATAAGTGTATGAAGACAGACTTCTATTTTTTTTTTCTGGAGCAAGCTGGCTTGCATTGATCTTGAGCAGGTAACTAGTACCACAGCACCATATATACAACATGCTTGTCAACTTAAGTGGTGTGTTCTGGATGCTGATAGTGCTCTAAGAGAAGGGATATTCAATGACAGTCATAAAATATAGCTTCAAGTTAGATGTGGCTTGGTTTTTTGGTTTTCTCCCCCTCCCCCCCAATACTAAGTAGCTTCACAGTGCCTTTGCTAATGAAATATTGAGCTATATCACCAGGGAATTAGTACAGTAGCTGGTTTTATATTGACATGTGCTTGCCACCATTTAGGCACAAGAACAGTTCAAATCAAGATAGTAGTAGTTAGATAGTTAGGTAGTTTTTATTCATTTTCTTTCCTTTTTTTACGTGTTTAAAGGAACTGCTGAGTGGGGATCTCTGACTATCAAAGCCAGTTAGAGCACTAGTCTAATTAGCTCGAGCTGAAGGGAGGTTCTCCTCTATGGATATCTGTGAAGCTAAATGGCTGTTTCTTCGCAAATCAACTTAATTGTAAGCTCTAGCAGCTTTTGGAATTCTCTTAAAATTCAATAAACATATTTGTTCTTATAGATGTTCCCTTTTTCTTTGAAGGAGAAGGGCACTTTGTGGATTGGTAATAATGTGAAAAAGAAGCCATGACCTGTCTGTTTCCTTTTCTGGGTAAGGTGCAGGAAAAACTAAAAGAATGAAGTGCTTCTGAACTTCAAAAAAAAAAAAGTCAACATCAAGTACGTAGATTGGTATAGCACTAGATTAGCAGAGTTCACACACACCCCTCCCCCCCCACCCCCACGGGAGGTGGGTGTACAGCCCCAAAATTTTATGCTCTTTAAAAGGAGGCAGGAGACAACTGAGAATGTAAAGCTACTCTTCCAGTCTCCAGAAGCCCAAGGGTTTTGCAGACTGAGGCATTTCTCTGAATGCTTTTATTTCATCTTTCTGCCAAATCGTTGCTGACACAGACTTGTTAGAGTAGGCAGACTTGTCTAGTTCATCCAGCAAAATCACGTAGGGAGGATGCAGTTAAATCAGTAGCGCACAGTGGAACCAGAAGTGCGAGTCCTCTTTAACATAAACATGGATCACTGAAAACAGGGGGATAACCATGCCCTTGTTGGCTGAAGTTCTATTGTGTTGTAAATATTCTCCAACTTAGGATACAAAAAAACCACACTAATATCTTTCTCAAACATGAGAAATACGGCATTATTTCAATTTAAAGTGTATACAGCTCCTATTTCAAAGTAAAAATGTCTAATTAAAAACCCCCACGGGAGGTGGGGGGAGGATAAACTGTGTTCTCTGTACAGCCCCAAAATTTTATGCTCTTTAAAAGGAGGCAGGAGACAACTGAGAATGTAAAGCTACTCTTCCAGTCTCCAGAAGCCCAAGGGTTTTGCAGACTGAGGCATTTCTCTGAATGCTTTTATTTCATCTTTCTGCCAAATCGTTGCTGACACAGACTTGTTAGAGTAGGCAGACTTGTCTAGTTCATCCAGCAAAATCACGTAGGGAGGATGCAGTTAAATCAGTAGCGCACAGTGGAACCAGAAGTGCGAGTCCTCTTTAACATAAACATGGATCACTGAAAACAGGGGGATAACCATGCCCTTGTTGGCTGAAGTTCTATTGTGTTGTAAATATTCTCCAACTTAGGATACAAAAAAACCACACTAATATCTTTCTCAAACATGAGAAATACGGCATTATTTCAATTTAAAGTGTATACAGCTCCTATTTCAAAGTAAAAATGTCTAATTAAAAAATAACAAGTTGAGAAACTGTATTAAATACTTAATGTGACAGTTCAACAACTTTTACTTCCTTGTGTGGAAAATTCTTGTAGTGGAATGTTGAGCTAGCTGAATTTCTGGCAGTTACATAAGATTTACTTTTAAAATATTTGAGTAGTGAATGCTGAGGGAATTACAGAATTAAGATCACTTTATAGATCGAAGCTGAGATAGCATATCTCTTGAGTGGCTGGTGGTATAAGAAGCCTTTGTTTACAGTTTAGTACTGGCTATTTACTGGCTTACAGTAGGTTTATCTACAAGATAATCATTTGAGTGGCACTGACCTGAAGTATTAAGTTGATGCTAGCCTGCCTATTAGCTTTCTTGGAGAGGTTTGTTTGTATGACCAGTAATATTCTGTATTATCCTGAATAGTTAAGACTCCAAGGTCCTGCACATGTCAAACAACTTTAGCGTCACTTAAAATGCTGTAACCCCCCTTGCATTTTTTTTTTTAAAAGGACTCTTTCATATTTTTAGATAACCATCAATCTTCGTTGCTCTGATGCTTTTTGGGATGCTTAGATACAGCATGTGTGTACCACTCACCTTAACACTCTTGCAGTGTAGGGCCCCATTATGGCAGATAAGACAATCCTGTTTCTTGTGAGGATGTGTTGACAGAAGCATCAAAGCTACCTTGCTCATGCTGACTTTATAGATAATATCGTTGCTAAAACACATGCCTTGTTACAGTGACTAGAGTCTGAGCAGTACAAGCAGTTTGAATTTCTGTTGCACTGCAAATAACATAATGGATGTGACTTCTGGCAAACTTTACTAGCCGCACATGTTAGTTTTTCAAATGTTCCTCTTGCAGAAATAAGCTGAACTCTGCCTCTTCAAAGAAAAGAGTATTTATGAAAGCAGTCACAAGAGCAAAAATTCAGGGATGCTGGCAGTTCTGGAAAGTGAGGTTTAGCTAAACCTCAGAATGGAGGGGCTTGATGACTCAACCACTTGCTTGAACAGGATGAAGCAGTAACAACCTGCTTCATAAGCTTACCCCTTGATGGGTCAGCTATAGTCACAGCCAGTTGGCTCTGGCTAGGTCACTTACTAATCTTTCAGGGAAAGAACCAAGCTTACCATAAATGATGAGTTTTCCTTCTCTACTCCCCCAAAGAAGGCATTGTAAGTTACACTGAGGTGTGGACATATCTGGATCTGGCAGTAAAGTGACTTTGTTCTATTCTGTTAGAGAATGGTGGAATGGGAGAATGCTGCTGGAGATCCTGTGAAATAAGGAGCAAATTAATACCTATTGAGAAAATACTTTCATTAGAAGAATTCCTGCTTTATTGATAAGATCTTTATTCGGAGATGTTAAATCACCCAAATCCCACTAAAATGTCTTGCCTTGTGTGACTGTTAGTGATTCCAACTTTAGTATTAAAGAGCTTTCTGCTGTAGAAATGTAAACTGTAAGGATTTGTTGATTTGCTATAAATGTCTTTTTTGGTTTAGAGAAACTGATCTGGGATAAATCAAGTAGAGTGAGTAGTCCTCAAATAAAAAACACATGTTGTAATTACAACTGATTCTGCCTTGACTCTTCTGTATCTCCAACTTTTATTTTTTTTAATGCAAGGAAGACTTGGAACAGTATATGCATATTCAACTAAGATAGGATTACTTGATCCCTTTTGTGGTTGGTATTGGTACAAATTGTCTCTTTTTTTTTCCTTCCCCCAAAGCCCTATTCTAAACAGTTTGAAAATAAGTGAACTCTGTAGGTAAAACTTGTTTGCCTCAAATAGGCATTCTGCTAAATTTTCTTCTAATGTGTTTAATGCAACTTCTGTTTTGATCTAGAAGTTCTTGTTTGCCACCTGTAAGGCTGGGGTTTTTGAAAGTTTTTAAGCATGTGGGGTATTCTGCAGAAGTAAGCTTCAAGTATTGGTGTAGAATAGGGTGGAAGCATTACAAAAAAACAAACAAACCAACAGCATTTTGTTTCCAGCACAAAGATTGGGTTTTAATGAAGTGGAAGTGAACTGAAAGGTGGCTGCTGTTCTGAAAGTATAAACTAACCAAATACTAAAATGAGCGTGCAAAGTTAGGTGCCTGGAGAAAGAAGAGCAGGTGGCTTGGGTGAGGAAGAGGGCATGTGACTCTTGAAACTCGCACTGTCTGCTCTTTGTCCCAACATATGGGAACAGAATCTGGGTAACACTTCACATGCAGGCCTGTGCTATCACCACGTTGCACCTGCTCTGTGCTTCAGTTTTCAGTGGTGTGTGGATATCTGTCAGTAGACTGGTCTTGGCAACATCTTTCACTTACGGAATCTAGTAGGTCTGAGTTTTAGGCCGCCCTGCAAGTGTAAATGTTCATATTTGCTTCTCCTTCCTGCTCTCAGGTCCAAGGCATATCAGCTGGAACAGAGATCAGATATCCAGACCAGTAAGAACACTAAGTATAGCAATCTAAATGAAATAGGATTCCATAAAAATAACTGCTCTCCTGGGCATGAATGTTAACAGTGCTTGTACAGGTTTAGAATGATAGTAAAGACTTTTTGATAGAAACCCTTTGTAAAGGCTTTCCCATGCAGTCTTTCTTTATGTGAATTGTTAGTTAAGGGAAACCTATTTCCATGCAGTCATCGCAATACCTAGTATGTCAAACTGCCTGGTTTTTTAGTTGGCTCGCACTTGGTGCTGATCTAAAAGATGATGCTGTCAGGAGTCACTTAGAGAAATGTCTTAAAACAATTCTGAATAACAATGTAGCTCAAATTAGGATATGCAAACATGTTATTCATATTATAAGCAAAAGAGAAAACAAGCTGGAAAAGTGTCCTTGACTTGCACAACAACTTATGCATATGATGAAGAAAGCTTCTGATGAACTCTTCAGATGTTAACGTCTCCCTATGGCATAGTCTTGTGATACAGACTTTCCAGTGGATTTCCTAGAATCGTGTTCTATTCTTGTATGTAAACCACACACATCCTAGAACTCTTAGCTCTGTTCAACAGTGCTGTTTCATGACTGATGTGTATATGACTGCTCAGAAGATAGTTGGATGGAATTTTTTTGTAGCTTTAGTCTCTTGGTAATTTGCAAACAGCTGTTAAGAAGTTAATTAACTTTTCCTGCTGTCCATGCGAAACTCAACTACGTGAATACGACTGGCACCTAGGATGACACTTGTCTTGCCAAATTCTAGCAGTTATATGCAGTAGACATGTGAAGCTCTTGTGGGCACCTTTGTAGGTGAGAAAAAAAAAAGTACATGTAAAGTGTGAGTCATCTGACCTGTTTTTGACATCTGCTTTGGGATGAGGCAATCATGGAGTCTCAGGAACTACTAAGATTTCTATTGAACGCTGCTGAGGGTGACAGTCTCAAATACAGGCAGATGCATGTACCCACCTGATGCTTGTCTGACTCTTAAGAGTGGAAACATGCATTGGACGCTGAGGACAGAATGAAGGTGAGGTTTCTATTATACCGAGTGTGATAGATGAATGTGGCCCTGTGCTGCAGTTGACTCTTCATGGGCAAACCACTGAATGTTTCCTGGTGAGATACTTGCTTCCTTTCAGGTGTGGACTTCAGAATCGGGGTTCTTCCAATCCTTTTGACTATCCTTGTTCTTTCCTTCCTAATACCACTTCCCTCAAAATTCAGACCTTAGTAGGAATTTTATTTAACGGACCCGTTCAATCTCCATTTTAACCTGGGTGATGTAACTGTACTAGATTCTGAAGTGATGAGATACACAGCATGCTTCAAGCAGTCTAGCCAAAGAGGGCTCTTCAGGAAACAGTTTATCTCAATTTCTACCAAAAATACATGATTGATATTAATTTGAACATATGTTCTAAACTTACTGCTGAGAATCTTAATTCTGGAAGCATAACCATTTCAAAATGTTAAACGATACTATAGAATTCGAAGGTTTTCATCAGTATGTTTTGTATTTCCAGTGTTCTGTGGAAGCTGCTTTGGACAGGGAAGTAACACCACTGTCATCTTGAGAGAAAAGATGTGTGGGCTTAGTAGGCACACTGCGCTCTGCAGTTACTTAAGTTACTGAGTTGCAGCCATTTGCTTAATGGCAAACACATCAGGGGGAGGGGGAAAGAGACCTCCTTTCTGTGTATGTGGGATGTTGGAAAAGGACTGGTTTGAATGTGTGTACACAGAAGGCTTCTGTGTATGAAGAGTGCTACAGAAAGAAAATGTCTCAGAACAGGTCATCTCTGTTCTTGCCTGTTTACTGGTAAAATGGTGCATGGGAATAGATCATGGGCTGAGTAAACTGGGTTGCCAGGTCAGATCGGTAGCTGGATATCTGTGGTCTAATTGAGACTGTGTGAGAGAGCTGGCTTTGAGACCTTTAAGTTGAGATCGATGTCTAAAGGAGCATTGACAGTGTCTGTCAGTGGCCACCTCAATGGACTTAAGGGACTATGGGGAACTCCTTTAGAACCAAGACAGTACCAAAGACCTGCAAGCTTCTGACTAGTGTGTTAAGAGTCAGGTTAGCTATTTAGTTGAAAACCGAACTTTTAATTGTCTGTCTTCAGGTATGCCTCAACTCATGTGAACGTGGAGCTACAGAATGTACAAAACAAATAAACTTGATTCTTAGCTTATGTCTAGAATAATGTGACACCTTACTAGTAAAAGAATTCCAGACTCTATCTAGTCAAGTATCTCTGGTACTATAACCTTAATCCACAGACCCATAGTGGCAGTTGTAGGAGCTTCTGCCTCTTTACTTTGGGCTAGTGCTGCTGTTCTCTTGTTTGCTGAACTGAGCTGTGGCTCTGGCTAGGAAGTTGGTTGGGAGTAAAAACAAAAATCAAATAAGAAACCCCCAACCTTGTCCTCCATCCTTCCAAAACCTGCTTCACTGTGCAAATCCTTGGAAAGCTCTACAGGTATAGCTGAGGAGATGGCAAGCAAAGCATCTTGATGCAGCAGTGCGCAAAGCAGCATAGCACTGCACTGAGATGACTTGTATGAGCAACTTGCCTGTTAATGCTAACTATACAACCTTGCCTACAAATTCTCTGAACTGAGAGGAGAATTAGATTTGTAGAAGTCTGTAATACTGCCCTTATGAACAGGGGGTGATGCATGGAGCACTGGAAATTAGTTAGTTGCCAGGCTAGAGTCAAATCTAGAGCTGCTACTGAACTGGTTGGTAGAGATCTCTCTTTAAGACAGGTTTGTCTTTACTGCTTCAGTCTCACTCCAAAATAATTACTATGTCCTTCTGAGACTAAAACTGTTCTATCTTAATTGCTATCTTATTTGTCACTGCCAGACTGGCTACCAGGAGTGTGTGTGTATCTCATGCTATGTTTTGTCTGAACTCTTTGGATGAGCTTGTGGAGCAAGACAGAACATGATGAAAGGGGATAATATGGAGAGCTCTGGGAATACATCTTTGCAAAGAGATCATGTTATTTTATCTCAGCCCTAATCTTCTAGAATCAGAGACTTACAGCTGGGTATGCAGGCAGAAAGGAAAGTCTTGGAAGTCATAACTGACCTCAGTTAAATAATATAACTGGAAGTCACGGCTTGGGGTATGGAGAAGAAGAGTCTAGAATGAGGATTTTCAGTCTGTACAGTTGTTAGAAGCTCCTGGACTAGTGCTGAGACTCACAAAAAGCAATCAAGAAAAAGCAAGCCTAATGTGTAGCAAATGTAAACCTCTGATAGGGCCTGCTTGTTCTGGGAACTGTGTGTAAGTCAGCTAGATGATTTCTCCAGAAGCCTTAGCTGTAACTTGGGCTGTCTGGTCTCTGTTTTTGTGCTGGACTCAATCCACTGGTTGCACAAAACTCAACCACTGTGTAACTTGCTAAAGAGGCTGCTATTAAAAATAATGTAGAAGCTTTTATTTTTGAAAGCTTTGTTCTGTAGTGTAGCTTAAAATACTCTGAAGTGTTCATGTGCAGCGGCTGGCTGGGTGAAACGTCAGGCTGAAAAGTTTAGATGCCATACATAGCTGCTACATGTAGCCATAGGGCTGTTTCTGCTTAGTCATTTTTGTTGATGCTGTTTTGCTTTTGGATTGGTGAAAGTCTCTTGGCTTATATGAAGGCAGTTTTAGTGAGTGTGGGAACATCGGTAGCTTGGTGTCAACTAAACACTGAAACTGGAAGCACAGCTTATGGTACTGTACAGGCTCAAGTTTAAGGCAATGGTAAGTTAGTTCTGCTTTAGTAAGTGCTAAACCGCTAAAGGAGCACTGAGTTGTGTTGGCAGATCATGTAGAAGACTAGGCATTGGACATTAAAGTCTGTTCTGGACTTAAACAACTTTGTTGGATTATGGGCCTGTAGTCTTCCTCATCTCCCAAATCAGGTATTGATTCAGGACTGGGATTAAAGGGACTGAATATTTAATTTATAAGCAGCCACAGGATTCTTTTCCCGGTATGTGGCTGCTTGGCAGCTGTCCAGGTGTGTGCTGTTCTGGCTGTCAGCTGCTGCTTAAGCTGTGAAGGACTCTACCTGAAACTGCTTCTAGAGTGAACGTAAGATTTTTTTTTTTTTCCTCTGGGAAGAAAAATTTCTATTATATATTTCTATCAGAAATGCAGAAAATATTGGCAGAAATACTAAACCATAGTGTGTAATATAGTAGCAAGTAAATTGCACTTATTTAGGCATGGACATGATGGAAATGTGTTAATATACTCATTTATGTTTAAAAAGTACAGGATATCTTTAGCTAGACAAGAAATTGCAAAGGAAAACTAAGTGTTGAAAAAATAACATGGAGGGATTCAGTTCTTCATGGGTGTCTGACTTACCTGCTTTTCCAGGCCTTGTAGGCTAGCTCTTCAACAGGGCTTTGTAGAGGACCTGCATCAAGGGCTTCTTCCCTCTCCCTGGCTGGGGGAAGGAATTGAATCCTTTGCTTTATGAAGCATTCTCACCATCCATGTGTTCATCTAGGAAAACTCTGGTTCAGGCTGCAAGTAGTTAACTACTGTAGTTGGTAGGAAATGACAGACGCAGAGAACAGGTGTCTCATTTTCTGGAGCGCAGTGTCACCAGGGGCTCTGGTTGGTGGGCAGAAGTCCCTCTGCCTAGCAGCTGACTCCTGTGACTGTGAGCATGGGGTGTGCGTGCTCCTTTCTTGCCATAGCGGCATCGCTATTCGTTTGGGATTTTGGCGCATGGATTTCACTGCTGTGTGAGTCTCAACTCATGAAGAGGTAGGTGGTACTACGAGTTAACTTTTCTGATGTGCAGCATTGGCTATATCCAGGGGAAAAAACCAAAACCAAACAAACCCTAGGCTTCAGTGTTTGCAAATTTTAACGAGTAGCAGCTCTTATCTATCCACGGTAAAGCAACCAAGGATGTTCTTAATGTCCCAGTGCAAAACTTTCCTGAGATTTCCTTTTTTGTCTGCCAACCAGCCATTAGTTGATGTTCAGTTTAGCATACATAATCTGGATGGAAAAGCTCATTTTAACTTGCCTATGGTAATTCCACATACCTCTAGTGGGGAAGGTGCCTGAGCTTATATCTGTTTTACCTCAAGTTAAAGTATTTGTGCAAGCAGTAGCTATTTGAACTATGCTTCAGTATTGCTACCATGGAAGGAAAATGAGAACCTTTTACAAGCAGAGACTGATGCCACCTCCTGTAAAAGAAGTAACATCATAATTTGCTTTATAGGCAGCATCCACTAAGCAAATTTCCATAACTGCTGTAACTGAAGACTTTTGTCAATGGCTGTCCCTTTTATACAGTTCAGATTTTCTGCCTTACAAGAGTTGGCATCCAGCAATCTTACTCCTTCTCACAAGATCTCTTGCAATATAGTGCTGCAAGGTCTTAGGTGTGAGTCAGAGTCGAAGAGCTGGCTTTCATTGGGAACAAGTACATGAAAAATGTTTCAAAGGACTTAAGGATAAAAAAAGTTATTTGGAGGCTGAGGCAGATCTAAAAAGAAATTGCAATAGCATGAATCAAGAAATAGAGAAGAAAATGTATATGTTGGACTTGAAAATAGTGTGGCATATTTAGATAGAGAAGCATGCTGAGTTTTCCAGAGTCTTAACTTCTGGCAGGCTTGTTTACTGTAACTAGCAAACAATAAGGAAGCTAAATGTGAGCAGCTTGAGTTACAGCAGTTTACACAGAACTCGGCACAAACCCTTTTCTCCCTGTGGAAATGCAGAAATGAGGGGACTTGTGTTTTGGAGGCTTAAATTCAGGTATTAAAGTCTTAAGGTGGGATACTCTAATATTTGCACTCTTACTGTTGACTTCTGTAGTTGTTATGCTGGATATTCCATATTACAATACTAATAAAATATTCAAAAGGATGACTTATGTATCCTGAACAGAGGTGGCTTTTTTTGCACAAGCAATAGACAATTTTTTTATAAGATCCTGCATGAAAAAGCAGGTTATATTCAACTACTAATGTGGTGGAACTCTTAATATCTGATGCTGGAGGAATGTCTGTAGTAGGGAGGTAGTAAGTCACTGGTGAAGTCCTCACTTCATGTGAGACACTTAGCTAGTCTCTCTGCCCCTTTCACCTAAAGTTAAATAGAACTGTTACTCAAGCTCATGCAGCTGTTTCCACAAAGTTTCATAGATACCAGAGGGTGAAAGCTGGTCTGCTTAGTGGAGGTGTGGCCATGCTATAGTTTTTGGTTTTGAAGCTTGCATCTTGGTTAAATAGCCTGTGATGTTACCTGTTGTTTCAGGCATTGTCTTGAGAAAACATAATTTGGTTCAATACCTAAGTCTTTGTTCTGCAACTTGGAGAGTGAATGGTTGACCTCATCTGTTGACTAAACCCCTGCTGGGTAGCTTCTAAGAAAAGCCTTTCCAATATACTTCTTGGGATTTTAGCATTGAGTCATCTATGTGGATAGATTTGACTCTGAATTACTAATGGTCAAAGTCGGTATTCCTGCTATCTACCTCTTCAGGACCTTGGTCCTTCATGTGAGCTGAGCGCTTTCTTTTTCCCATGTGGATTTGGATTCTTCTGTGTAGCGCTTGAATTGATTCTTCTTGCATTTTTTAACCATGCTTTAGATAGTTAAGAACTTAACTGGCAAACAGTGACTGCAAGCTTATGGGCAAATCAGTTTGGACTTAGTGGTAGCCTTTTCTCCATAAAGGTATGAGGTTCTCACTTAAAGTTCTTCTGCATGTACCTGAGGGCATTATAAGGACCTCTGAATTTAAGCCTGTAATGCCTAGAAATCAACACAAAATACAGCTATTGGGTTTACAAAGAGGGACTATGTAGACTAACTGTACTGTGGAATATAATAATGAGGGCTATATAATGTCTGACAGGATTTAAAATAAGTGCAGTAGTAATTGTAAAACAAAATAAAAAAAATCCCTAATTTAATCTGGAAATTACTGACCAGTTGAAAGAATAACTTTTTGTCCCCATCCCCTATCCTAAATACCCAAGATCCATCAGGACTTTGTATGTAGTGTTGGAAGTGCTGGATCAAGAATTTCAATTTGGCATCAATATGGCATTTAAATTAGTTTTTGACCTGAAGCTATTGGTTAAGAGACGTTCTCTCCCCCGCAACCCCAAGTTGAAATTTAGGCAGAACTCATTTGAGGTGTTTATTTCCAAATCTTACGCTTTTTCCTGGAGCAGGCTGAAAACAGAAACTCAGTGTAGTCTGCATCTAGGTCTGACTTCTGCATAGCTATTTCCAGATAAGCCTTCTATCTGGCAGTAACTATATGAAGTAGCCTAGAAACTTAGAATCCTGTATTGCTTATCGCTAGTGGATAAAACTGAAACAAAGGAAAAAAGAAAAACCCAAAACCTAAACAGCATAACAGCTTATCTTCTATGCTTTCTTCTAGTAGTTCAGAAGGTAGTAAATCATTATCTCCAGAATGCACTGGGCACAGGTCTCAAATGCTTTCAGATTCTGAAAAAAAATCATTTAAGGGAAATAGGATGTTAGTTTTAAATAAAAACATGTTGTGACTTTGTTCTTCTGTTAACATTTTCTAGAGTTAAAGATAGACTTTAGTTTAATCTGGCTCCTCAGCGTTCTTATAAAGCAGTATGGCTTTTTTTATTAGTAGAAAATCTGTTTTCTGACTTGCACACACAGCTGTTGGTATCTAGTTTAGGAGACCATTTCCCACAGTTCTGAGTTATTTTGGCCCTTCTGCTCATGATGTACTTAGTTTTAGAGTCAGACTATGGGTCTCGGCTCTGGCAGCATGCTGTTGTGTGTGGTAGGGAGTTGAGGATACTCACCCAGGCCATAAGTCCATCAGTAGTCGCCAAATCACTGAAAGTCATGGGGTTTTTTGGTCACATATAGAGGCATGAGCAAAACCAGCAAATGCGTATCATAGACACCTAAAGTCACTCTTTAAATTCTTTTTCCTACACAGAGCTCAACAAAAATCCAGTGGAAGGCTTTTCAGCGGGCTTAATAGATGACAATGATCTTTATCGATGGGAAGTCCTTATTATTGGTCCTCCAGATACACTATAGTAAGTACTGATGCTTATACAGAAACTTAAGTGAACTCGGATTTACTAGTTCTAGTTTGGTCTAAGTGAGTAGAAGTTAACCTAAATCTTCATACTGACGTAAGTTAGGTAATACTGTTCTGTTGCTAGTGAAATACCTTTAAATAGCTGAATTTGCTATATGGAAGTTCTAAACTGCTTTGCTCCCCTAGGAAAATGCAACACTGATCCCATTGCACTTGTGTAGAAATGAGAAAGAATAGCCTATACTTAGAGGCAGCTTCTGTTTTCTTACGCATTTAAGTAAGGCAGGTAATCCCCTATTTGCTGTTATTGCTGTGAGGCTCTAGTTTAGCTGATAGTACTATTTTAAACCATTACAACTTCATGCTGGTGATTGTAGGAAAATATTCAAGAGGGATGTAGTCGGGGAAACTGCAGCAGACCATAGAATTAGCCTCAAGTCCTGTCAGTTTGAGATGGGAGAACTTCCAAGTGTGACCTAGAGTACCTCAGTGTTGATCAAATTTGAATTGTTGGCAAACCTTGCACAGAGGGCTTCAAAAAGCTTATATCTTTATCCTAAGGGCTGTGTTCTTTAATTGACATTTGAACACAAAACTCTGCAGTTCATACAGTAACTTCTTTTCTTGGAATTTAAGTTCACTGTGTTTTTTGCATTGCTATATACCTGAAGCACTCTGGCACATGCAGTGTGGTTGGCTGTGGGTTTTTTTTTTTTTTAAAAAAAAGCTCTGGCTAATTGAGAGAATGATTTCTCTTTCTCATAGAGGTTACATATGATCATCTACTCTAGCTCCTGGGAAAAGGCTTTATGCCCAGAAGAGGTCAGTTTAAAGCATAGCTCTTGAAGATGAACTCTGTTCTCCTTCATTAAGCTGTTCCAGTGGTAAATTACTGATACATAAGCCTAGTGACATTTACTTGAGGTCAGTTTTAGTTCCAACATGAAGTTGTTGTATACCTCTGTCTGCAGACTTCTGAATAAGTACTTAAGCACAGTAATTGAATTGCTTTGCTTCTCCACAAGCTCACTACATTGTGATTCTCAAGTCTTGCATGAGATGAATTCTCCAACTTCTGTTGACCTCTTTTGAACAGTCTTGTAGTGGCTCCATTATATTCTCATGGCCATTTTATAAATAGTTATTTATATAAAAAAAAGTAAAGAAACTACTGCTTTAGTTGAACCTCCTCTTAGATGTTAGAAATTGCAATAGCATTTTTTCCCCCTGCTTCAATAAGGTGCTGAGCTTGTTTTGAGGCTTTTTGGATAAGAAGCTCTCTTCCATTCCAGTCCCTAGTTGCTGCTTTTCAAGGTGGCATTATACTGAATCCTTCCTGTCATCGTCAAACAGACTAGGGAGTAGAACATAATAGTTTAAGTTAACCAGGCGGTTCAAAGTTTTCAAACTTTAGTCTCATTCCTGGTCCCACTTTATTTATTCCGAGTTTACCTAAAAAGACTTTAGACTCAGTGCATGGCTCTACTGACAGAGACCCCTTTATCAGGAATAGTGCTAAAAATAGCACTGATGTCCCTTAATTGACAGATGTACTTCATGAGCTGGTTTCTAATGTGTATCCAATTATAAGAGCTGTATTTATATGTAGTTGATGAGGGGCAACTGGGGATGCCATACAGCCTAGTAGCTTTAGGATCTGCTTCTTTAAAAAGGGGAAGAAAAACTTTTTCACCTCGAAAGACTTTAACAAATGTAATCTAACTCTCCTTTATCTTGACTAGTATGGATGTTAAAACAAACAGTGTTTCTGGAATTCTTACCCTTCCCAGGATGAAGGATTCTTTGGAAACTGCCTGCCTCTTCTAAAACTTGTGGAAAATGAATGCTGTGGGTTCAGATCCCCTCAGCTGCTTTATTTTAAGAGCCAAGTCACTTAGATCTAGTGCTTTTCGGGTTTGGGTTTTTTTTGGAGACACTTGCTAGAATTGCACATCTTTGGTTAGTGGTGGTAAAACTTGTTATTTTCTCAGTAGCCTGTGGGCTTTGGATACTGGCTCCTACTCCTTTACAAATACAGGGGAAAAAAACTGCACTGAACAGCTTTGTCTCTTCTACATCAATTCTTTTGTCTGCATGGCTACTGAGGAGTAGCTTGTCATACTGCACATCTCGTGCCACCTTCTTTGGAGATTATGTTCCAGTTTTTGTAATCTCTGCCTTTGTAATTTCAAATTTTGTTACAAACTTTGATTACAAGAAATGACAGTAACAGGGCAAATGTTATAGTACTTACATTAGTGAAATAGTCCATCTATAAGGCTTTCTAATTAATATAGGCCTTTGCATCTTTTCAAAAGGGACTATTCCTGGGTATTGAAACCTAGTTATTTAAAAAAAAAAGAAACAAACAAACCCAAACTGTTATCTTAGTTAAATATGGGCCTGTAACTCCACATAAAAACTGGATGTCTCTTGTTTATTATTGTTTTGCAGTTTAGTGGGTAACTAATGCACAACACCTCACTGTCATGTCTGAGTCCTTTTAGCTTAGTGTTGAAAAGGTAGAACTGGAAGTCTTTTTACAAAGTAATGCTGTAGACACAACTATAAAGCTTTCTGTAACTTTTCACTGAGGCTCACTGCTGCAGACTGATACCAAGAAATTAGGACTGAGGTGTCTAAAAGGAGGAAAATAAACAGTATCTACTGGGCTGTACTTGAGAAGGGGAGTTATTGGCAATATTTTTTTTTTTTTGCTGTTAATAAATGTACTGGGAGGAAAAATGTAAGTTGTAATTCCAGATGGTGAATTCCTTGGCAGTTTTTTGATATTTTTTTTGTGTGTGTGGTTTTTTCCCCTCTGGAACATCATCCCTATTCTAAAAAAGATACAGTGTTGGGGAACTGGCAGTATCTTGTAAAAGGATCTTCTCAATCTAGAAACTCTTTGCATTGCATATGGAAATGATGGTACTGTTAATTACTAACATGATGTGAAGCTGTGTAAGGGGTAGACTTGGAGCTTTTGATACATCAGTAAGTTCCAATCTTCAGCTTAAGCTTACAAGAAACTCTACTAAGATATTTTTGATTCCCCAGTGAAGGTGGTGTTTTCAAGGCTCATCTTACTTTTCCAAAAGACTATCCACTGAGGCCGCCAAAAATGAAATTCATCACAGAAATCTGGCATCCAAATGGTAAGAAATGTCAAAGTTTCAATTTCTTTTTGCAATTAAGAACTAAAATGCGGTGAAGACAAATGGATACATTTCTATTCATGTTAGAAATATGAAACTCTGTGTTTACTTTGCCATCTTCACTTCATAAAGAAGTAATAACCATGGCAAGAGTTTTTAATAGTGCTGCTCTGAGAGACTGCTCCTAAAGTATTTTCAGAAGCTACTGAAAGTAGCTTCTTGAATTCTTGGTAACTGTTCAGGGATTTTTTTTTAATCTTTTTTTTTCCCCCTAAGTGCATAATTCTGGTCTGAGGAGAAACTTGACTTCTATAGCTGCCTTTTGTTATACCTTCAAATATTTCATCTTAGTACTATTAACTTGGCAGTTCAATATAGAAGGCCCAAGGTTGTCCTCCTCCAGTGAAGCATGAAAGGAAATAACAGCATCTTTTAGTCCCTCCAAAGAAGACTTCCTCCTAATGTTTCACTTACTTATGGACTGCTGGACATAGATGGGAAGGTAAAATAAAGTGGAAGAAGGTTTTTACTGGGAAGGAGGAATGCTCTTCAGTTTCTAAAGTCATTATTGAAGTTGTAGATGTCGAAAGCTGGGAGGAGACAGGCACAGTGCTCCCATCATAAGGGACAGAGAGACTATTTTGATGCTGTGTCAGTTTCAGCTCTGGAAATATCAGAGTACTTGTCAGGCAGTTTCTAATTCCAGCAGCTTAAATCATATTCCAATATACTGCAGTAATATCCAGCTGTTGCTGTGGAAAAAAAGTCAGTGTCTAGTTTGCTGAACTTAACAGAAAAAGCTTTAGTGGAAGCCTATCTAGTCTCAGAAGTTGCAACATGATGTTAGAATTAAGTTCTTCCTCCCCATGTACCCTCTCTGCCAGAGGTCCAGGCATAATAACAGACTTCCACCAAGCCCTATTTATTACAGATTGAGTTCTGTAATAGTTAATTACTTTCCTCTTTTGTAAAGCGTCTTCACCATCGTGTTTTCAGACTAGCTGGAGTGAAGACTAACAGTTCCATAACTATCCTGAAGAAATGCCAGCATGTTGGTCATTACTGAAATATGCCTCGTTCTATTTTGTAGTTGACAAGAATGGCGATGTCTGCATTTCAATTCTTCATGAGCCTGGAGAAGACAAATATGGCTATGAAAAACCTGAGGAACGCTGGCTTCCCATTCACACAGTGGAAACTATAATGATTAGTGTTATTTCTATGCTGGCAGATCCCAATGGTGATTCTCCTGCTAACGTTGATGCAGCGGTAAGATTTTTCTTGGTCTGCCAACTGTCTTCCATGTAGAAACCTAAACTTGCAATGGAGTTTTGCTTCTAGTTTGACAAAACAGTGCAGTAACTTTTGGAAGAACCTTTTCTGTCACAGGCTAAGGCTACCTTTTTGTTGGGAAAAGCAGTCATGTTTTGAAACAGAATTACTAGTTAGCCCTGGGAGATTTCTTACAAACTGCAAGGGAAAGATGCTGTCAAATTTCATAGGCAGTGGTTTAATTTCTCCTGTGCAATAATGCATTTATTTATAGTAAATAACTTGTGCACAGAGGTACTTAATGGATAAACTTCAGCTCCTTTAGTCTTAAAAAATTCAAGGAAGCTGGCTGTAAAATCCTGCGTGGCTATATACATGTAGCAGTTAACTTCTGCAGCTAAACTTGTAACATATTCTAGAAACTTTTTTGGTTCCTAGTATGTTATTAGTATAATGCAGCAAAATTTTTGTCCTAGAAATTACATAAGCTGTTAACAGATTTATTCATTTGAATGGAAGGAGAAAACGTGGTGGGGTCCCTCAGTATAATTATGTTGTGACTTTTTGCATCCACCTCTCTACAGCAGTCTTCCTGGGTCATGGATTAAAGCAGTAGGTTTGACTGTGTAGGTCTGCTTTGAGAATGTACTTGAAAGCTTCACTGGGCATCTGGCCTTCAACTCTGGAGGAAGTGTTGTCCCAGACTAGAATGACTGGCTAAGAAGTGAGGAAGAATGGCCTGGTTTATAGTCAAAGACCAGGGTGAATCTGCAGTAAGGATTCTGTCTTAAGTGAGATGCAAGTGTTTCATGCAGCATAGTGTCTCTGGAGCATGGCCTGTTCTGTGTGCGTGTATAAACACAGCTATCGGCTCTCTAGAAGAGCTGTGTTTATAGCAGAATAGCAATTAGACTAATAACTATTTGTGGCGGGGAGGGAAAAAATTCTCATTTCTGAGGGGAGCTGGGGAACAGACTTCAGGTCCCATTCATCTGAGATACGCCAACATACTTTCCTTTGAATTACTCTTGAATTGCAGTTCAGCAGTGACTAATACATGATACCCTCTCACAAAAGAGAAGTTCTAGGTCTTTTAACTGGGGTAATGAGAAAAAGGGTAATCAGAAGATGCGAAGTCTTCTAGAAGCATGTTAACCTGCTCTGTCAAGCTAGCTATACGTTCCCAAAGTGGGTGGGAGTTCAGTTTCCTGAAGCCTTTGTTCTACTATGCTGGCAGTATTTCCAAAGGTGGTTGAGCTCTGCTGAAAAATCATCATGGGAATAGTCTCGTGCGGAACAAACTTAATGGGAAGAAAACCAAACACAAACACAAAAAGCTGTAGTGAAGAATTCCCTCATTTAACATTCTTTTGAGTGTCGGACCTCCCCTTCTTGTGTCACATTACTGGTGGAAACAAATACCCAGGACACATGGACCTTTTCTGCTGGCAAACCTGAGATCACTGGAAGGAGCAAGTTATTAATGAAATGCTAAAAGTACAATTACAATTCCTCAGTTTAGACTGATGTATGTTGAATGGAGCTGACCTAACACTGGAGAAAGCTTACACTTTTAGCTATGCTTGTCACCTTCTTAGCATCTCGCGAGCTTTTTGATCTTCCTGTAGTGTGCCCTACTCTCTGCCAGCCATGTCGGGAGCTACTTTTTTTCTTTTTTTTCTCTTCCTCAGAGAGATGTGAGATAGGAAACCTTAGGGTAAAGGTTGAAAATGTCTTAAGGAAACACGGCATTTTCTAGCCCAGCTTGAAAGAACGAAAACTTAAATCCAAGTACAACTGTAAAGACAGTACTGAGGCATCACTGGTGTAACCTTTGGATGCTAGTAACTATTTTTCTGACTGTGGTATTAGATGTTCCAAGTAGCGTTTAAACTTAATGTGCTGCTTGAGCAGCTTAGCATCTCCTGCTGCATTGTAGATTGCATCCTCTTCATATTAACCAGAACATACTCATCGGGATAATGAAGAATCAGCAGCTCATCTGCTTTATTCTGGGCTGCTATCAAGATGTCTTCTACTTTGTTTACAAAGTACGAGTTTACTGTGGCAACATTATTTGGCAGTTATTAAAAGATACTTTCATTAATTTCTAGTTTTAAGTGAGTCTAGAGAATAAGGTGTTACAGACAGGTCACAGCATTATAGGAGCAGGGGATGTACCCACTTCCTAGAAAAATGAACTATGCATGTTGGAGTACTGTCTCTTGGAGTGGGAGAAAAATGAGGGACAGGAGCCTGAATAGTTATTGTGAGAAGCAAATAGAACAGTTCATGACCTAAAATAAGAGTTTTGGAGAGATTGCTGTCAAATTGGAAACTTTGCTATTTGATTCTGAACACTTGCTTCATAGAACTACAAATATAAAAGGTAGAAACAAAAACTAAGAATCTGAAGCTAGGAGGGCACAAATTCAATGCTTTTCTTGGCCTTAAGCCATCTTGTGTAAGCTGTCCTATGTCCCAGTCCAAGGAACCAAATGCTTGCTGTATTAATTGCTGAAAAAGAACAAATTAATTAGTAGCCAAAGGTGTTGCGTGCTAGGTTGCTTCAGGTAAAACAGTGTGGGGTTTTTTTTAACCCCTTCCCCCACCCCTGCAATAAGAGTATATTGCTTATATCAAAAACTAAGAATTGTAGAACTTATTTCATTAAATAAGGGGTTCTTCATATTTTCCCACCACTTCCTTGCCAGTACCCAACACGTCAACCTTAGTCACAGTGTATGATGCTCCTATGCTTTCATCTGAGCTCATCATGAGGCTGGCACAAAAAAACTTAAAACTGGCTGTGCTTTTTCCTGTGGGTTTTGGTGATACCATGGTGTGCACATCTCTGGGTTCAGACTTACCTCTTGCCTATCCTCCTGTTCATCTTTGTTCTTCATCTATGCGGTTCTGAAATCAGATACGTGTCACAGAGACCATCCCCATAGGTGTGCTGAGTATTCTGTTAAAGTCTTCCTCACGGAGCCAATATCTTGCAGCCGTATCTAACTAGGAGGTGTTTTCTTTCTAAGGACACTGCTGTGCCTCTTCTGAATACTGTGACTTCTGTATTTCTATCCTGGAATGTCCCGGCTAGATTGAGAGGGAGTTGAAACTGTCCTAAAAATTGCAGAATAGCTACTGGCTCCACAGTAGCTGTGTACCTTTTTTCATTACTGCAGTTAAAGACCTCTTCTCTAACCTGTAACAATAGCTTGTGGTCTACAGTTTGAGTTTGCTGCTACTTTGCAGGCTGAAGTAAATAGATTTTGTCCTAGACATTGTGAAATATTGGTAGCCACCAGGTTAGTCTTGGAGAATGCCTAAAATCCAAGGGGGAAAGGCTGTGTCCTCACTGTCTTGTGAGCAGCTTGCATAGAAACCCAGAGCAAGCTTTCAAAAGTCCTGAATGTCACAGGTTTTCAGTGACTAGCTCAATGACTGTAAACAAATTTACGTGTTGACTAGATGGCTAATGTCTAAAAACACCAAGAGTCTTCCTAGAACCTGCACATTGTTATAGGACTGACATCTGAAAGCTGTCTATTCAATTACAGAAAGAATGGAGAGAAGACAGAAATGGAGAATTTAAAAGAAAAGTTGCCCGCTGTGTAAGAAAAAGCCAAGAAACTGCTTTTGAGTGACACTTATTCAGCAGCTAGTAGCTTCACTTTTTTCAGGGTAAGTATCCTTCTAACGGCAAGCCAGTTACCTGAGTTGAGGATTTCCTGCCTAAGTGTTGCTGGACTAATTTTTTTCTAAACACCCCCCCCCCCCCCAAAAAAAACAAACCAAAAAACAAAAACCCAAAACCAAACCCCCAACTAACCAACCTTTCTTCTCAGCTGCATGGTCTCAGTGGAGTTCTTTGGCTGTATATGATACTGCATTCGAAAATTCTTTTAGTTTTCAGTAACAGCCCCTTCTGCCAAGACTGGGGAACTTCTCTAGTACTCTTGCATTTATGCTGTTCAGAAGTTGAAATTCTCTTTATCACTATTCATCCTGCTTTATTAATAGTGCTTAGGGGTTACTAGAGCTGTAATAGAAGGGAATAATCATTTTTTCATGTTCATTATTGTGAAGAACACTTGTTTGAATCTTAAAAGCATCCTGTCTTGCTATCTCAAGTTCATATATGTGTGTGTATATAGAGAGAGTTTATCTTGCAGATGTTGGTGGCATGTTGCATGTAGGTTTTAAATAAGACTTCAGTGAGGTTGTTAGGAACCATTTGGAAAGGATTGCTTCAGGTATCTATGGGAATTTTAATAGAAAGTCTACTAGCATATCAGGAAGGATCAAGTTGAGATACTACCCATCAATAATACCAAGAAAGGTGGTGTTCTCTTCAGCAGCCCAAAAAACTTTTTTACTGGGGAAGGCTGAGAAACAGCTTCAGAAAAACAGCTATGTTTTGCTTGGAAACTGAACTGTAGCATATCTGAGAGCCTGGACAAGTTTTGACCTGAGAGTAGCTGATGTGATACTTACACTTTATGCCACCCTGTTAAAAATGAGCTTCTGACTCAAGATACTTAATATAATTTGAACAACCCCATCCTAGTTTTAATGGGACACTTTTTTTTTTTTTTACACAGTAAGCTCTTGTAGAAAGCTCTGTAGTAAAACATGGCCCTTAAATGCCTGGCCTTTGGTCACCTTAATCTTGGTATGCCAAGGAAAAACTTCCTCAACTAGCTAATAATTTCCCACTCTTGCTTTTCAAAGTAAAACAAGAGCTTTGTGTTGAAGCTGCCCTTTCTTAATGGTTGGTTTGGCAAATAAACTACTCTGACCCGTTTGGCTGGAGAAGCCCAAAACCATATGTACTAGTTAGCTTCAGCATACAGAACTTGTGGGGGTGAAATACGGCACTGTATGTAGTTTAAAGGGGTTGTACTGTCTAAACAACTAGAGCAGCTTACTAAATGCTCCTGCTAGGTAGTTTTTCTTCACCAAGGTTGTACAGGAGAGAATTCCTTTCTTACACTTCTGTAAGAACTGTGGGGGTGGGGGAAGGCTCCATCTGTGACAAGCTAGTACTGCAGTATCTCTTCTCTGCAGAAATGCTTTGATTGAACGGAACTTTCTCCAGGATAGAGAAAGCATGAAAATGCTTAATATTGATCAAAAGACTAAGCAAAAGAACTGAATGTCTTATATAACTGCCTATAACTAGAGTGTAAGAATTGTTAATGCAGCTGACAATTTTTTCTGTCTTAGAGAAAGGGAGTAACTGTGAGTAATGCTCCAGAGTATCCTTAACTAACCTCAGCTCTGTTGCCATGTTAAACTTGGCCATAGTGAAACAATGCTCGTGACAAATATTTAAGTAATTGGCTGTGTTGCCTTTTTGGAAGGCAAAAGCTTTTCTAAGTCCTGGTGACTCCTCCTAAGTAAGTGATGGGCAATGAATTCAATGAGAAGGGGCCATACAGTTGGTTTCAAACAAGCACAGTCTGACTAGGTAGCTGTGGTGTTACTGCTTAATGAAGCACTGCTATGCCATTTTGTACTGCACTTTGCTGTTGAAGCAGCATCCATCATTCACAGTAAGTGATGCACGGAAGTTTCAATGATAAATTTACAAGTGTTTAGCCCTATGTGTGAATAATCGAACGTTTACACACTATGCACGTGACAAGCAACATGAGTAACAGGAGCCTGAAAGTCTGATAGTTGAGCTTGGATACACAGTATGCTGAACTAACTCAAGTCTTTCTCAGGTGATGATTTTGGATTTATGCATCTTCTGTTTAGAGGTATGTAAAGTTCTTGTTCAAGTAATGATTATCTTCCTTGAGCTTGAAACGCTATTTAACATCTTTTAAAATAATTGAGGATGATGAGGGGTTTTATTTTAATAACTGTGATTTCTTTGTAGGTCTCCAATTGAGAAACATGGCACTGTTTTTTTTCCTGCACTCTACCCACCTATTGCTGGACTTCTGTTGTTACAAGTTGGCAAACACTGGCTGGAACTGGGCTGCAATAAAACATGCCAGTTATCAATGCTGACAAGAGCCTAACAAGTGCCAACACAAGATGATTACGCATTTTGAAATCTAATGAACTGCTTTAACCTTCAGGAAGAATTGTAAAGATGTGTACATAGCACAACATGATCCGGATAATATATATACTGTTCATGTACATCCACAAATACACATTGTACCAAATAATGCTGTCTGTAGTTAGGAATAGAATCGTGTAAATTCTAAAGATTTTAGCAGGTTTTTCTCTCCCTATTCATTGTTTCCTATCAGTTTAAAAAAAAAAAACCAACAAAAAACAAAAACAACAACTTGTGAAGCATGTCAAACTAAAACCAATTAGGATAAAGTTGTGGGTTTTTTTCCCCACTTTAATTTTCCTTTGACCCACTGAGGCTTAATTAAAATCTCTTGCTTATTAAAGTTTAGTATCTCTTTTGGTTTTTGGAAATGTGCTCCCTTTTATTTCCCCCAACAGAACTTAAAATTTTCCTAATTAAACCCTGAAAGGATTTGCTATTAATTACTTGCGTCTTCTTTTATGATGACCTTTGTAATCTCAAAGGTGCTTTTTTTTTCCTTCCCACCCCTTTTTTTTTTAAACCCAATTGCACATCTTGAATTGGGTATAGCAATAAAACTGGCCGTGGAGCACCCTTGAGCAGCCTGCTGGATTTTTAACTTCCAAGGGACTTGAGCGCTTTCATTTGGAAGTTCAGTTGACTAAGTTAGTCCAAGATAGAAATGAGCTGCTTTTTATGGGTGATTTTTTTTTTTGCCTTTTTCATTGCCTGTTTGTGGGGCGGGGTGTGTGTGGGGGAGGCTTGTTTTTTCTCAAGGTTGAGTTCAAGCATGCACATCTGTAGGCTTTCAGCTGACTAACTTCTGGGTTTGGTATCAAAAATAGTTTCCCTCCTTTTTCCCTTTTCTCTCTTCTGTGGCCCTTCATATTCTTTGCCTTCTACTTCAGAGTTTTCCTCACCTAATGTACAAAGAAAATTGCGATGTATATTTTCATGTAATTTGATTTTTGGAATTCTGTCACCTTCTGTAGTGAGTTCTTCCAAAATATAATTTTTTCCAATAATAATGTGGCAAACTGGCTGTCTTGAGTATCTAAATAGGAAGGGTAACTGCAGTTGGAGCAGAACTTACCTGAACATCTTCAACAACATAACATCAGCAAACATTTGTTGAATTTGACATACTGTATTTAATCTCAAAATAATTAAAAAGCAAACAAAACACACACCTTTCTTCCTATTGTAACCATCCTTGACCCTCCAGTGAGCAAATACTAATCTTGGAGTACCTGGTAACAAGAGTTTTCCAAGCCTACCTGAAATAGCTTTCTACCAAAGAAACTTTATAAAGGAGCTTGCAACTACTTGACTGTTCTCTGCTCTGTCACAGGTTTACAACAGCTTTTCACAGCACAGAGTAACCCACTAATAAATCAAAAGTTCCAGCGTTAGAGAGTCATCTTGTAAAAAGCTTTCAGTACTAATTTGCTAGCTGGCTGCACTTCGTTTCAGGTTGCTGTGCCACATGCATATACTAAAAGGCATATATTACAGGTTTCTTGAGGGGTGGAAGGAGATGAATGGTTATTTGTGGCAATACAGCCATATGGGACAAAAAAGCCATTTAGTACGTGTAAGATGACTTACAAGTAAAGGTATTGCTTCTTCCTGCAGGTGTTTTAGGTAAACATAGATGTGTTTAATGTCCATATTTACCTATTTGGTAACTAATTATTTTGAGAAATCATTAGTTAAATTTGCTTTTAATTGGATAGCCTGCTCATGGTAGGCAGGCAGATGTGTGCAGTACTTCAGAGCTATTAGTGCCCAGATACAACAGCTGATTTTAGTTCCCGTTTGAGTGCTGGTCTAAAATTGCTTGAGAGGAGGTTTCTTGCCCATCAGCTGGCTACCCTTTTTCACTTACCGAAGAGTTGGGATTGTGCAGAATCTCAGTGGCATGGTGCTATTCTTTCCATAAACAAAACATGGGGAAGAAGCTACTCTTCCTAAACCTAGCAGTGGACTTCTTCCCCCCCCCCCCCCGGGGCTGCCCTTCCTTTTCCCTTTCCACAGTGTTTCTAAAGAGCTGGCAGCAATTCAAGATAGTTGGTACTTGCTGCTTTCAGCAAGTTCAACAGTGTTCTCTGTTTTGTCTTCTTAAGTAACACATACAGTTCACAACTGACTCATCTGTAAACTTCACAAAATAGTTAAAGCTTTATTTTTCTCATTTGTTCTCCAGAAGAGCTGCTTGTTGTTCTTCAAGGGGTAGGCCTGGAAACATTGGTCTTGCATCAGTGGTATGGAAGAACTGTTAATTCCACAGCAGTGTTGGTTCCCCTCTTTCTAAATTATTCAAACATAAACCCACTTCTGTTTGGCTTGCGCAGATGGTTTGTGATTCCACATGACCCAGATATTCTAAAGGAAGGAGTGTTGCTGTGAGGTGCTGTTATGACGTACAAGCTGCAGGTATGGCTAATGCCCAAAGACTTAATGAAAGAGGCAGCTAAGGGTCTGGTGCCAAACGTCCAGGTTGTAGAATGCCTCTGGCAGGCATAGAAATGGCCTATTTAACTTATCTGTGATCGCAGTTGGCTTTTTGTTTGTTCTTGCCCCACATGTGAAAGGGATCTGGCTATGACGGTTACTAATAAAACCGGAAATTTCTGCTTAGCCTCAAGATAGGAACGCCGTTGAAGAGATGCAGTACATACGAGTAGTACTAGAATACTTGTTGAACAATCAACTAAACCAGCATTCTTACTCAGTTTCACTTGTACCAAGATCTTGTATCTAGTTTGGTTTATGCAGGCTGTCAGCGTACTGGATGATCAGTTACACTTTTTCTAGTTCTCTGGAGGCTTGTAATTATGGCTGAGTTTTTGTGCTGTTTTTTCCCCCAACACGTGGTGGCCTGCTTCCCAGATAACACTGCATCACTGAGGGAGAAGGAAAAGCAAAGCATGGAATTTTAATAAATATCAAAGTAGTATAGCCATCCTAATTCCTTTTTTGTATTTCTCCATGCTGCCCCTTATGCATCAGAGAAGATCTCTGTAAAAATCAGAAGGGTTCTTCAGCTGTCATGCTAAAATTCTTTCCAGCTGTGATGCTTAGAAAATGCTTATTGAAACTAGATGATCAATAAATGGAGAACATTAATTCTGAAGTGATTGTAAGTGTATTTTGGTTTTTTTGGTAGGCCGATGGGGGGTGGACATTTTATTGCGTCTGTACCATCTGGTGTGCTGCTCTTGGTACGCTGCCATCACAATGCAAACAGTGGAGCACCATGAGTCTTATAATTTCTGCGTATCTTCAGAAGCATGTACGAGTGATTTCAAACCAAACCAGAAGGTGCTTGGGTTTTAAAGAGAGGCTGTAATAAGACGGCTTCCTGCCCAGGCGGTTCCTCAAGAGAAGGCGAGATTGCTGATTTCCCAGGTGCAAAACATAGCAGATGTTTGAAATCTGATCTCCGTTGTTGCTCAGAAATTCAACTAAGACTAAATCTGATCAGGCAGCAATAACTGTTTCCTCGCAGTTACTCAAGATGATCAACAGCACACATAAAGCCGTGGTATACATTAGCTATGTAGCAAAGTCGTACACATTTGTCATTGAGCTGTAAAAAATGAGACGGGTCATGGTTCATGATATGTCTAGAAACTAGAGTCTGTGGCTCTCCTAGATCTAGGCCCAGTTCTGGTTTCACTGTTTTATCCAGCAGGCACAGAAAACTTAAGATACAAGGCAGAGCAACTTTTCAAAGATCACTTAATGGTGAAGTCAAGAGAAAATTATGTCTGTAGAACAATACTGTGCAAAAGCAAACAAAAAAATTGCTGTTGGATCAGTGTAGAATATTTTGGTATTTCTGTTGCATCTAGGCAGGAAGAATCACGAGCAATGAAGACAGCGCAGGGTCAGCTCTGTTGTACACATGGCTTGAGAAAATGATCTTTAATTACTGTTGCTTGGTCATTGCCTGTCTCGACTCAACCACGCTTTTTACCCACCGGGCACAGATCCAGTTGCCAGGACTGTTGACTCTGAAACAAAAGCTGTATGTGTGTGAACCAAAGTAATGATGATACAAGTAATAGCTGCGCGCTGCAGAAACCCTCTCAGATTGAACACCCGTGTTGGCACTTCCATTGGCTGTACTGGAACTGGACGAGTGGGAGAAGGCACGTGTTGCTTTTGGGGTGTGCTAAAGCCAGTGCACGACGGTGGCTTTCGATGCAGGTCGAACCGCAGGTGGAGCGAAGGCCGCCATCACGCCCCGGCTGCGTTTTCCCCTGCTGCGGGGTGGTTTTCTCCAGCGTTTCCCAGCCCTCCGGCTCTGACCGTCGGCCTTTTGCTGCAAACGCGGCCACGGCGCTACCCCAACCCACAGCGGTTAAAACCACCCGCCGGCTGCCTCCTGCCGCTCCCGGGCGAAACGCCTCGGGCGCGGAGGGCCGGTGGGCCCCGCCGCGCCGC
>NW_008795034.1:4108037-4108274 GCF_000699145.1 Aptenodytes forsteri
CCCTGCCTGGGGCCGAGGGCTAACACCCCCGGGGGTAGGGCGGGCCTGGCACGGGCGCCTTTGTGGTGCGGAGCTCGCTGGGACGTCTCGCCGGCCCCCTCCCCGCACTTCGCCGGTCAGGCGGGAGCTGCGGTGGGTGATGCCGCCTGTCCCGAGGCTGCCGGGCTGAGGAGAGCCCGGCGCGGTCTGTCGGAGTCGCTGCGGGCGGCGGCTTCTCTTGGAGTAAGGCGGGACGGC
>NW_008795034.1:4108310-4143455 GCF_000699145.1 Aptenodytes forsteri
AATGCTGTACTGCAGCCTCCTGGTCGCTTGCTGCTGGGAGTCCTTTTGTCATGTTTGGGCTCTGATGAGATCTGCAGATCTCCTAGAGTGCTTTTGTTTTGCTTGGAGGCTGTCAATTACACCGTTTCAAAATTAATTTAACTGAGGTAATAGGATTTGAAAAAACACTTGGATCTTTACAGTCCTACTCCTTTTTGCAAGACAGAAGCTTCCTCTTTTCCTCCCTGGAGGAAACTGAGTCGGCAAACAGAGCTAAAATACCCCAAGTTACAAAGGAAATGAAGGCTCTAACTTCCAGTCTTAAAAGCACAGCCTTCAACTCTGGAAGCGCAACTCCCAGACAGTGGTAGAATTTTAAAACCAGTTGTGGAAGATTAACTAGGATGTAGCAGATGCTGATCTCCTGGCATGCATCAGCCAAGAGGATGCTGCAGTCAAGCTGGTTTAATAAATCCTTAGAGCAACTCCTAACTTTGTGTGCTGAAATACCACTGTTTCATATTCAGCTGACCAGCCTCTTAGGCTTGCTTTTAAGCCTTGGTGACCCAGTTCTGGTGGGCATTAGATGTCAAAGATGCCTTCAGGTCGTGAAACTTTCCTCACTGAGATGCTCAAGGATCTGAGGCTCTGGTTCAGGGTCCTGCTCTGCAGAATGAACCTGTAGTTGATGCAAGTCCTGTTTCAGACACCTGTACTTCACAAAGATTCTTCCCTAATACAAGTAATTCTTTCATCTTTTGGATAAAGAAAGCACGTGATCAATGAGTGATCCTGCATAAACAGGAGTAATAAGCTGGAGTTGTAGCTCTCCCCACTCAATTCCTTATGATATCTAGGTGGAGGGGCTCATTTTGTCCCTTCAAACAAAGTACCTATCTGCAGCAACACTTTTCTAGTTAAGAACTGATGGTATTGGAGAGTCAGCTGAAAAGTGAAGGCTAATTAAGGAAGGGAGCTTGTCAAACTGTGGTCATCTGCTCAGAAGCCGAGTGCTTTTTCTTATGGCAGTGTTGCTTCTGCACACAGAAGCCCTGAATTAGATTTATTGCAATTACTAGCTACAAATTGATTGAACAGTGTATAAAGACAAGAGCTGAGCTTGCTTTTGTAATTTCTGTAAGAGTTCTGCACCACCAATACCGGAGGATACTAGGTTACATGCAGGCATGGATAAAAATTGTTGGATTAATGTTTTAGTCTAGAGCAGCAGGAAGTATGCTGTAGTACTTTGGAATGGTTGTCAGGGGAAAGATCATAAGCATGCAAAAATGAGGAACAAGAAAGCAGTAACTTGCACAGCCTTGGGGAGACAGGGGTCAGAGTGTGGAGCAGTGGACAAAGGACCTGACTTGAGGGGTTAAGGAAATAATGTATTTTTCTGAAATACATCACTCGGGTCCGCTTCATAAGTAAACAGAAGCTTATCAATATAGCTTCTGTGACTGCTCTTGATGGGTGGGATGGGCAGTGTAATGGGTTCCACTAGACCCTCCCCCTGGTTTTTTGTACATGCTACCTGTCATCCCATTGCTTGTTGCCTCCCTAATTGTCTCTTTAGAGTCAGCTATGTAGTTGCTCTCGTACTCTTGTGCCTTATCCTATAAGAAAAGGACAGTAGCCTTTCTGAAGTCCTCTTTAAAGGAGGACATAAACTTCTGCCAGTTTGTGAGATGCTAGTCTAGCTGCCAGAAATCCGTTAACAAACACTGCTTTTATTTTCTTGTCTAGCCATCTGCTAACTCTGTACCTGGACTATAAACTTCTGCCAGTTTGTGAGATGCTAGTCTAGCTGCCAGAAATCGTTAACAAACACTGCTTTTATTTTCTTGTCTAGCCATCTGCTAACTCTGTACCTGGACTATGAGCTCAGAAAAGGAGTCACTTTGTGTACACTTCTGCCAAACCCAGGCATCCTGTTCACTGATGCGTGTGAATTCATGTTTAGTCAGAGACTTAGTGGTATCTTCCAGTAAGGCTGTCTTTTCAGTGTCTTCATGCAGGGATCCTTCATTAGATGTGTGTATGCATGCAGTAATTGTGCATTGTACTTGGGAGACAGATGAATGGTCATACATAATGTGGGCTGGCCATAATATGCGTTCTGTCAAAATGATTGTCAGCCTAGAGATACAATGGTCATTTTACATTGATTTTAAAAAGTGATGACACCCCTCTACCCCCTTCCAAATTTGAGGACTGTAAATAGTAGCACCACAACTCCAGGTTTACTTGTTTAAACAGAGGTGATGCTTCTACCTGAGTTTGAGTGGGTTTCGCTTTTGAAGCAACAGCGCAATATGAACTCTTGAAATGAACTGTGTACAGGGAAAACTTGAGGCTTTGCTCTTTTGCAGTGAATGTTGATTAACTGGACATTGAGGACTGTCTTGAATGTGCACTTGAAATGTACCGTAAGATCAAATATTGCCTGCAAGTGTGCAGTAGTAGCTACTACTCAACTGGTGTGCATGTTGTTGCGTAGAATAAGAGAAACTCTTATTTTACAGCTCTTGTAATTCTTACAGTAAGCAAATACCTATCAGTCCCTCTCGCTGAGGTTACAGGAAGCATATGCTGTCAATCTGAAAACAAGATTTCTCAAAGCTTCAGTTCTTTGAGGTACTTTCACTGCCAGTAGTGATTGTCTTGGATTGCCCTGGAAGCAGCAGTAGGGAGCTTGATTGTCAGTTGTGCATAAACGTTAAGCTACTGCTGTTTGAGGGTTTATGTTAGTTCTGCATTGTGTCCTATTGACTTCAGAGTAATTTGGAGCCAGTGAGCTGACTTTGGTAAAATGACAGTATTTGAGATGTTACCTCCTGGTACTGATTCTTTATTCCCATCTTCACACTCTCATTACTTGATTGGAGGATGCAGTGTTTCTTTAAGATGATATATGCTATGAGGTTCAGCAGGCAACTTCTTATTCCTAGCATTTGACTTTGTATGGCACCTAAAAATCTCACTGTATGAACAGTGGTGGTGTTCATACACTAATTTTTGGCGCAGTTCTCAGTGTCTTTCAGTGATCACTCTTGGCTCCTATTAGACTTTTTCTCTCCCTGCTCTAACAGTAGGGCTTGCTTTGTGCCACCCTTGACACCTTACTTATGAATCAGTCGGGAAGGAGCCGTTGCTCAAGAGGCATATCCTTCTAGTTCTGGGAACACTGAAGCTGCATTTATCTTTAGATGGAAAGAAAGACCAGAGCAGAATTTCAAACCCTCTTTGAGGGTTGGTGTGGTATTGGTAGCACAATTCTGAAATCATAGTATATTTCAATAGAATGAGGAAAGTATCCCAAAGGAGATGGTATCTATTAACTTTTAAAGGATGAAACTAAATAAAAGACTGTTGAAGGAAGTACACTGCCAAACTTGCTTAAGTAGTATTAACTGAAGAGTAAAATAGGGTAAATTACCTTCTGTTTATCCATTACAGTAGTTGTTAAGTTAAAAGACTTATGAGGGAGCATTTGCTGCAGCAGTCCGTAGAGGAAAGACTAAATGAGGCATTCTCTCTGCAGCTGAGCTAGAGAAGGATGCTCTGCCCTGGGGACCTGTGTTGGAGCGAGGCCAAGGTCAGCTGTGCTGTTGAACTTTTCTTCAGAAGCAAGAAGAAAACACTGGTCAATAGAGCTCAGTTTCTCATTGTTTGTAGTAGTGACTTACATTCAGTAAATATTTGAGAAAAATTGAATGAGAGAATGAATCATTGGGAAAACAATGAATTCCTGGCTGGTAGGGAGTAATCTTGTAGGAACTTTCCCACTTAAAATAATTGGTTAGCTTCCAAATTTCTCCTCCCTGCCCCCTCTCATTTTAAGACTGGTTTTGGATTTGTACCTTATTTGGAAAATCAACTTAATGATGGGGGAAATAATCAATTAAGCACGTGATTGATTGCTACATATAGTTTGTGCAACTAATCCATAAATAAGTATTCTTAAGTTGGACTGTTTTTAAGCACCTGTACAGATGTTTCCTTCCAGCAGTGAAGTAGAGGTTTTTCATACGGGTGGCCTGGGTTGAGTTCAGTGAACTAGCTTACCACAACGCACTGTGGAGTGACCATTTAAGTGTGGTGGAAAAGCGGGTTCTGCAGTGGGATGGAAATACTTGATCAGGGATCAGATTCCCAGGTGCTGTTGCTGTGCTACTCCTGAATTGAAATAGCCACCACGGACCCGACTCTGCGTAGTGATGCCTTGTCAGTGCGGTGCCTCCAATGGAGGAATGCCTGTGTGCGCCACTAGTAAGTAGAGTTTTATATATTTTTTGACCGGCCTTTAAAACATAGATTCTGGGGAGAATCTGTTTTCCACTCTGGCCATTTCTTAAGGAGTTTCTTAGCTGAAATGTGAGGAGTTCTAAACAGGTCAGTTAAGTACTCTGAGGTAGATATGGTATGTCAGCAGCTGTTCTAATGCTCACTTGTGGTTGATGCCTCAGCTGTAACGTCAGACAGCATCTTAATTAAACTGAAAAAATGGGTAAGAACCAAAGGGTTAGTCCTAGTCTACCCCACCATAATTCCCACAGTCATGGACTCCCATGGTTTTAGAAAGCTTATGGCATTCCTGACTGGACAGGATTCAGGAACATTCTTTGTAAGTGGCTTCTATCACTGTGTTCTGATGACTTTTGATGTGTTTATGGCTAGCAATGATATAAAATAAAAGGTTTAATATTGGGGGTGAGATGCTCTAGTAGCGTGGAAGAGGAGAGACTCTTACTGGAGTTTTCCGTGATTAAACTAGATGTGTAATGTGCTTGTAGGGTTAAGCTACCCTCAGATGCAAAGCAAAGGTGTGCATGTTTCAACCTTGTAGCAACACTGTGTGCCTCTGCAGAGGAGGTGGCCAAGCTGGAAAAGCACCTGATGCTCCTCCGCCAGGAGTATGTAAAGCTGCAGAAGAAACTAGCTGATACAGAAAGGAGATGCAATCTTCTGGCTGCCCAGGCTAACCAAGACAATGCCAGTGACACCTTCATCAGTCGACTTCTTGCCATTGTAGCTGAACTCTATCAGCAGGAGCAGTACAGGTAAGAAATCCCCCTTTGGGGAAAGGGGAATTACAGGAACCTTTGACTTTATTGACTGCAGTAGGTACTAGTCTTAGACGAAGAAAATTCTTCTGCCTGGTATGAATAGGGTCCTCAGTTGCAATTGCAGTTGGAAGAGCATGCTAAGATCAGGTAGCATACTGAATCCAATTCTTGAATTAAGAGCTCTATAAGTAGAAGTTAATCTCCGAGATTGACATTTAAGACAAATTTAAAGAAAACTGACCATTTTCACTGTCAACAGCAAAGCTTCCTTCAAACAAAACTAATTTTAAACTGATCTATACCTAGTTGATGGATTAATTACACAATGTATCTTCTACCAACTGGAAAGCCCTCCGTTCTTGAAAGGATATGTCCTTGAAACCAGTTCTGTACTCCTGTTGTGTGTAAAGAAGCCTGATTAAATTGGTTTGTCTGGTTGTATGATTTAACAGGTCTTAGATAGTGATATATGTGACTTAGTGATATAAATGATATTGTATCTTTGAATCTCAACGCAAAATTAGGTTTAATGGTTTCTTTTCTATAAGCACATTAAGGATCACGTACTCTAGATCCCTTAACTGATTTAGTTCTGAGACTGCAATGACAACTATCAATTTCTTTGCTATTACTGAAAGCAATGCCAATTATAGTAAAGGAGTTCAGTTCTATAAGGGGAAAATATATAGTTTTGATTAAGATTTCCTTCCCCTAACATCTCTTCATGAGCTTCCCTGAGAAAAGGCTCTGTGCCTGGCAAGAACTTACTATAGCATGCTCGGTAAAAGATTCGTTAGGTAGCATATGTCAGAAGAGCTGGATCACTTCAATTCTGTTCAGCTTTTGAGTTTTAACGGCATAGAATAGTGGTCTAGTTTATAAAAGGAGAAAGGAAGCAAGTCCTAACGCAAGTTTTGTTAAGTAACATCTCTGTATTTTGCACTTCAGTTTATAGCAGTGCTTTTATTTAGAAAATGGTCTGGAAAATACACCTGTACAGTCAAAACATTCACAAGCTATGGGATTTTAAAATAACAGGGCAGGTACTTTCTAACTACAAAGGCTAACCTGGTAAAGGGGTCAGAATGAAATCAAAGTGTTCTTGACAGCTGGTCTCCTGGGAACTGGGGATTCTTGGAGTCTGCCTTGTACTCAGATTACTGTCAAACGTCGTTTGTTCTCTTGCTGGTCTTGCCTGAAACCATTGGTGTTTAGCTGACAGTATTGGTATGGACACAGCAACATAAATATTTAACCTCAAGATTGTTGGGTTTTCCTGTCTTCTACAATAGTTCCCTTGCAGTTTATTCTGAAATGGTTAAAAAAAAAACCCCAAAGCACTTTAAGTATTAATGCCTCATTGCATTTCTCCCTAGAAAAAGAAGAATTGTGTCATTTGGCAACATGTTCTACTTAACCAATTAAATGTATTTTGATGTCTCAAACAACTTGAGCCTAAATGTGGATACCAGGACATAGGTACTATGGAGATGCTGAATCCATATGTATCTAACTTTAAGTATTAATGCCTCATTGCATTTCTCCCTAGAAAAAGAAGAATTGTGTCATTTGGCAACATGTTCTACTTAACCAATTAAATGTATTTTGATGTCTCAAACAACTTGAGCCTAAATGTGGATACCAGGACATAGGTACTATGGAGATGCTGAATCCATATGTATCTAAGCACAGGGGAAGCCTGCATTATACATGCATATGCTTTTTCTTTTTCTCTTATCAGTGATCTGAAGATAAAGGTTGGGGACAAGCACATCAGTGCTCACAAATTTGTCTTGGCGGCACGCAGTGATACTTGGAGTCTTGCCAACCTTGCCTCAACAGAGGAGCTGGATCTGTCAGGTCAGTCACTGCTTAGTAGTATGATGCTTCAGTTGTCTTTAGGATGACTGATGAAAGGGCCTGTTGGGACAAGGTTCCTTATGTACCTTTCAGACTACTACTGTCCACAAGAAGTGGTGCTTACTCCATTAATTATGGAGCTCTGTTTCTGAAACACGGTAGTACACTTGTGAACTTGGTGCTAGTGCTAGTTAAATCAATAACCTACCTTCTTTCTCTTTAATGAACAGGGGTTGAGAATGGTGGCCTGTTTGTCTTTTCTAGAGTCAACTAAACGTAATGAAAAACAAATCTATATGGAGGAACTTGACTTCTTCCTTTCTAAGGACAGGGCTTTTTGAGGTAGTGTGCATAATTTGTCTGAAGTGTGTCATGGAAATACCTTGCTTCTTGTTAACATAGTGTGTGTGGGAAATGAATACAAATACTGATGTGTTATTAAAAAGTTACTCGCTTTGGCACTTTGACACCTTTGCAAAATAGGTGAAGAAGAGAAGTTTTCTAAAAGACAGTCTTCTACAAGACGGTGGGGTTGTTTTCTGCTGTAGCTGTTTGTTACACGTACTTACACTGGGCAGTGTTTCTGCAGATTGAACCTCTTGACAGGCTTTTCTGTATGTAACAGTATAGAAGAGTCTTACACAATTAATTTGTGAGCAATAAAAACAGGCATGAAGTTAAGCAGGTTTGCTGGCTGGCATATGGAATATTAAGCATTGGCTTCACTTTCTGCACTTAATCTTATCATGAATCCTAAGTGCAGACAAACTGGAAAGAAGCAAGTCACAGCAAGCTAGTTTTATTAGACAGCATAGGTTTTGTTGCAAAAGGATTTATGGATCTTTCTGCAGCCACAAGAAAACAGATGCCAAGGAGTTTTTAAATTGTGCTATGCTAACAGAAGATTATTACCAAAAAGCTCTTATGTTAATTGTAGTTTTGTTGCCAGTGGCAGTCCATATCTAGCTCCACTTTTAAGCTAGTCTGAGAATCCCAAATGTAACTGCAGTCTTGCATGTTTAACAGTGCAAACGCTTCCTATTATAGAATGACACTTAAAGTAAGTGCTAGTAAATGATACTTTCCACTGTGTAAAATTGAATTTTTTTGATAAAACTTGGTAAATGGCACAAAGATTAGGTTATGAAATAGTTCTAGCAAGCAACAAGCTGTTCCCGAAAAACTGTCACAGTTTTCTTAAGAGGTTCTCTTAAGAACTTGCAAGCTACGGTTGCCTGAATCCTAACTTCAAAACACAGGCAGCATTTAAAATTGAGTGTTTTTAGAGTTCATGTAATCTGCAGAATTTTCTACTCTTTAAGAAGAGTAGAAAGAGATTAACACGGGTTCTCTTGTTGGGATGAAGAAAATGAACTCTGATCTCTGCCAAGGTAGAGCTGATATTACAGCTCAAGTAGGTTTTCTGGTTACTTCCAAGTTCAGCAAAAGATACTTGCCTTACTAAAACCTCCTGTTTCTTAGGAGGCAGTCTACGTGCTATGCCAAGTACTGTCTGGTACTTTGCAAATGATCTGGGGCAACCCTCCGTGTAAAGGAGATGTTTTAGGATGAGTATTTCAGTGTCTTAAACATGTATGTTTTTGTTTTAAAGACAAACAAAACAGCTTAAGGGACTAATGTTTTTTTTCCTAAATGAATGGTATTTTTTGTTGTAATTGGTCTGATCTTATGCTGTAGAGTAATTCTCATCTACATACTTGTAAGTAGGATTGTCACAATACTTCTGACTAGGTGACAAAGGTCCCTGGGCATTGGGCTAGTATATCTCGTGTCCTGTGGTGTAGGTTTCTAGTTTTCTTTCTGTGTAAAAAACGTCAGGCTTGTGATCAGTGTTGTAAACACCTGAAATCTAACCGGCTTCTTAAACTGACTCTTTTGCACCTTTCCTAGAAATGGTTCCCAGCAGTTTTAAGTACTTTGTACCTTTATTGGAATGCAACAGTTCATAACATATGGCTATAATATAAAGGAGGGAGGATTC
The DNA here is from genome assembly GCF_000699145.1 of Aptenodytes forsteri. Classification (NCBI taxonomy): domain Eukaryota; kingdom Metazoa; phylum Chordata; class Aves; order Sphenisciformes; family Spheniscidae; genus Aptenodytes; species Aptenodytes forsteri. The sequence goes on from NW_008795034.1 coordinate 4,117,224, forward strand.
TTAAATCGAAAAGAGGATTTGTGCTTGTCAAATGTAGATGTGGGTTTAGCTATATGTGAGGCACCAAAGATTTTAAAGGGGCATCGCTGGTCCCAAAATATGCAATATTTGTGTAGCAGGTAGGAGATGTTACAGGGCTCCCTGCATGCTGCACAGTGTTCCAATGGAAAAAAGGTTTTCCTGCTTGGTGCCAGCATTGTTACTAGTTTCAACTTTTGACCAGTTTTGCCTCTGTTTTGACACTTTGATTGAACTAAAGCAGTACAGTTTCAGCGAGGCTATCTTTTTTTCATGGTAGCTGTGACTTTAACAGTCAGAGGAATAGCAACTACTTGAATAGACGATTGTTCTTTGGGTATTTTATTAATCCCTGCTGCTCCCTGTACCAGATGCTGACCCAGAGGTAACCATGGCAATGCTGCGATGGATCTACACAGATGAACTGGAGCTAAGAGAAGATGATATCTTCTTGACAGAGCTCATGAAACTAGCTAATAAATTTCAGCTCCAGCTGCTTAGGGAAAGGTGAGTCTTGGTAAATACAGTGAATCGTCTCAAACTCTTCAACCTTGTTTGACTAGAAATAAGATGATAGCTGCTGGCAATTGGATAAAATTTTGCTTTTTCAAAGTCTTGAGGTTTTCAGTAATACAGCATGACATTCAGTTGGTCACAGGAAACGAAGCCTTGTGCTACAGTTAAACTGTAGCCATTTTTCCTCGTAGCTTTTGTGTTTACTTTCCAGTTCCTCTCCCAGTCAAACTAATAACCCTAATTTTGGCATTAAGAGGAAGTAGAGATTGGTATATTAGTAACAAGCTCTGGAGAGTTGCAAGAAAGGAATTATTAAAGGGAATGCTAGGAGGAGTCAATGGCAAGTAGCTTGCAGTATTAAAATACCACAGGTGAAAGATTTTAACTTAAATAGCTGTTCTTCTGTGCATCTTGGTGGCAACTTTTCCTCATGAAGAAGGTTAATGTAACAGTACAGTGCTTTGCCATTTTGAGGAAATAATGATTAAACCATTCCAGTAGGAGCTAGGTTGTTATCTTTAATGTATAGAGTGCTCTAAATAACCATTTAGAGTTAGTGAGAAGCCTGAATGTACAAATTGAAACCTCTTCAAGTTTTGTACAACTTTGAAGCCTTGAATTTAGTCAAAGATAAAGTATCTTTTGATATAATAATCTTTTGCCCAAGGCGTGTCCGGGGCTGTAGCAGTACATGGTACTCATAATCTATGATTTAAGTGTGACTCGACATGAAGCAAACCAAATTGCTGTCAATTCTTCTGACCAAAGAAGTTGACATCTGTAAGGCCAATGCTAAAACTGCCTTCAAGCTTTGTCCCAGCTTAAAACTGTCTTCGTGTTGTACTACCTAAACATTCCTCAGATGTTGTCTTGTCATGGTAGTCTAGTGACAAGTCCACGTACAGTATGCTACTAGTAATTATTAGATGTCTTGGTAGGTATCTGCACCTGGAGACAAGTATTTCTGTTTTTTGGTCTTAATATCTGCTTGGAGATCACTGGCATGTTTAACTTCATCTTCATTTTGAGGTACTTGGATTTTCTTCCCATAAACTCAAACTTACAGCTTCGCACCTGTAAAGATTAGGTGGATCTGCTGTTAAAGCTTATCCCTTCTCTTTATTAAACAAATAGCTGTATTTGGCATGCCTTTTTCTAGCTTTGGCACAAAAGCTGCTTGTGATCACTGTGGTACTTGTAAAGATAGACATCTTCCCTACTTCATAACAGTGAATGAACTGCAGTTTGTTCCCTTGGGAGAACTAGGATGTCTGTCTCCACTTGCAGGCTCCTGCAGTGTGTGGTGTTATCATGGGACCTTAGCTTAGATGGACTGTAATAGGAGTCTGCTCTCACGGAAACTGTCTTACAGGGTTTCTGATTAAAGTATGTTTATGCTGCTTAGCCTTATAGTAAAGCAAGGCCAAGCCATTTTCTACTGGCATCTAGGAAGAGGAGTATATAGGACCTTGTTACGGCATGGGAGAGTGATTACAGTAAAGCTGTTTTCTGATTACTGAGCACTGGTTTTCCTATTTTGACAGATGTGAAAAAGGAGTTATGTCACTAGTTAATGTCAGGAACTGCATTCGTTTCTATCAGACTGCTGAGGAGCTGAATGCTAGCACTCTTCTGAACTATTGTGCTGAGATAATTGCTAGTCACTGGGTAAGTACTGTCAGAAGGAATTGCAGAGTATAGGAACTTAATCAGTAGAATTTTGCTTAACTTACTGCACTGTCTAACCTCAGGAGTATCTCTTGGGAGCAAGAGGAAGAATGTTTGTAGAGTATAGGAACTTAAGCAAAATTCTACTGATTAACTTACTGTACTGTCTAACCTCAGGAGTATCTCTTGGGATGCTAGTATTCAAGCATTCCAGGTGGGATGGGGATTACATGGATTCCTGGTAACTTTCAGTGACTAAGGTGACCTATTATGCTGACACTTACATGTTTGCAAGGAGCAACAGTGTTGATAAAAAGCTATCAAATCTGCCTGTCCTGCCCCTTGGTGTGAGTGAAGGGACTTCTTCTGAGGCAGGAGTGACTTTTCCCTTCCTGTCTCTCTCAGTTATCTTTAATATGTGCTTTTGATGCTGTGTGTTATTTGGTATTCTCTACAACACTAATTCATAATGATGTTTGAAACAAAGCACATTAAATGGCTCCTTCTCTAAGATTTTTGTGTTGTCTTTAGAGGTTATGTCCGTTGTCTGTCTTGGTGTGAATGTCTTGACTGGGGGGGAAGTAGTTTATAGCCTGAAGAGTTGCTCTGTTCATTGGAAATACTTCACTGTAGAAAGCGTCTTACTTTCCTAAACATGAGCTAAACCAAAGGGACTGTATTCTAATAAGCAGGAGAGTTGTTTATCAAATCTGGGCTCTGAACTGTTTAGAAGTTCATCCATAGTTGGTCTCTGTCTATGCAGATCACAAATCCCAGGCCTGTTTTCACTCCTAAAAATAATCCAGGGAAGCCAGGGAAGAGTTTATTTTCTGTAATGGAGGGAGTGGCAAGGAGTCTTGCAACTGACTTGGAAATTTCATTTGCTCTGATCTGTTATTTTGAGGAAAGTTTGATTAACTGTGTAATGGATTAGCCTTTAAAATAAGACTTGTCAACAGCAGACTAGTGTGTGAGGATTTAGGTTATTCTAAATCTAAAATGCATCATCCAGATGTGGACGCTTCTTTGTTTGGCTAATGTCAAAGCAGAGGGGAGTGCTTTGATATGTGAATATATAAAAAAAGATTCATGTATCTGAACCTGCAGGTCAACCATTTTAACTTTTTGCTGCTGCTGGCTCCTAACTTTTGACACTGACTATTCCATCTGGAAATGAGGTTGTTTCTGTTTAGGCAAATGAGCACTAACTCAAACATGAAGTCTTTATACTTCTAAGTTTCTGTTTACTTTTATGCAGAGTTTTTCAAAGTTCTGTGGAGTTGTCAGTATTCAATAGTTGTAGGCCTTTTTGTCAGAAAACTCTAATCTGTGACTTAAGTCCAGATAGGGAATTAGTTTAGAGACTAGATATTAATCTACTGTAATGTCTGGTAAAATACTAGTTTTCCATGTCTGTAGACAAAAGGAAAGAAAAATTTTACTAACTGATCTTGAAATTAAGATGTAAGATGTAAAACTTCTGAGTGTTTCTTCCTGGTCTTAAAAGGCTATCTTGAGTTGTTCCTGATTGTTGTGATGTTATCAAAATGGAGCTTTTAACTGAATTTGTTTTGTGAACTTCATAATTACATTGTGCAATGCCTTGTTTATAAATAAAATAGGAGTATTGCTTACCCTCTTCTTTTTTTTTTATTGCTTCTAGGATGATTTGCGTAAAGAAGACTTCAGTAGCATGAGTGCTCAGTTATTGTATAAAATGTTCAAGTCAAAGACAGAATATCCTTTGCATAAGGCTATTAAAGTTGAGAGAGAAGATGTAGTCTTTTTGTATCTTATTGAAATGGATTCACAGGTATAGTGAGACTGACTTGATCTGTCTTCTAGAATTTGGTGTTTCAAATAACTAGTTTCTAACAACCAGTCCGAACCTTGTTACTGATTTTTGTCACTAATTCTTATTTGCATGTTTATCGTTGCCATAGCTACTTCTGTGTATGTATTGGAGGTCTTGCGGTAAAGGCTCCATAAAGACATAATTTAGAAGTGATTCATAACACTTGTAAAACATCTTGCATGCAACAAATTGTATCTAATAAAACCCAATACCTGATATTTAAAGCTGAGTGGTATAATAGTCAATTTTCCTGCTTCATGACAGTTCAGTAAGCATCATTTCTTTGAACAAATGCTTTTCCTCTTCTATTGAATGTTTGAAGTAACAGGTATTTGTTCTGTTTGGATGAACACTTTAAACAACTAGCAATGAGGTTGTCTCCCAACCAGGGGGAAGGAAGAATTATTCAAGTATTAATTATCAAGAATTATTCAATTAGTCCTTTAAGATGCCTCAAATCCTAATTGGAAGCTGGGCCTGTAGCAGTACTTAGCACCCGTAGGTGCTAATCCAATTGGGATTTGAGGTATCTTAAAGGAGAAATTGAATAAATCTTCCTAGTACTAGGTTGAATATGCCTACACAGGCAGCATCTTTAAGAGTGTACCAGTCTTGCTTCCTGTGAGTTAAACAAGGCTTGCAAGCAGAACTCCTGTTTTCCCATTGAACTGCCCTCTGGGTAGACTTGCATGTGGTGATGCTAGTCTTCTGATTGTTTTCCTGTGTAAGATGCACTTACCTAAATGCGACACTAGCATTTTGCATTAGAGCTGAAGGTCTAACATTATGGTAGTTGGAATGGGCTGTTAAAATATTATGTTGGGCTGGTGAGCATAACTCTTAACTAATGTCAGTTGACTGAATTTGTGTTGTAGCTTCCTGGGAAGCTCAATGAATTGGATCAAAATGGAGATCTTGCTTTGGATCTAGCCCTCGCCCAAAGATTGGAGAGTATTGCAACTACACTGGTCAACTACAAGGCTGATGTGGATAGGGCAGACAAGAGAGGCTGGAGTCTATTACATAAAGCCATCCAAAGAGGTAAGTAAATAGGATATGAAGCCTTGTTAACTTGCAGTTTTTCCCAGTGTGGAATATATATTCCAAAGTTTATTCCTGTGTCACTTCGTAGTTGACACTTCAGTTAAAAAATTGTAGTCAAGGATGAACTTTGTCCTGTTTGTTTGGTTTTAAGTTTAAAAAAATAAACTCTTATTTGGGATCTGAAAGCTAGCCTGCTGGCTGGTGAATTAAACTTATACTACATGACATCCAGAACCAATCTAGTAGAGTATTGTCTGCTAAAGGAAGAAATGTAGGGAGATACTGGGAATATTCTAATTTGACAACACAATGTCTTTTTGACAAATAGTTGAATCAAGCGTGACAGCCTAGTGACAAATAAAGGTGAAGCCTTTTTCTAGACCTGGGTTGAATGCAGCATATGCTTCTTTGTCATTATGGTTAACAGCAAGGGTCCTTGCTACTGGACAGCAGTTTTAGGGGACGAAAAACTGACTGGAAGAAGGTGAGGAGCAGGTGGAGGTGCTTCTATGCCAGTCTGAATATCTTCAAAGCTCCGGTGAATAGTAGCATAGTTATCAGAGTGGAGTCTGAGTACAACTACATTATTATCTTGAGCTGTTCTCCACCTTAGAGTGGAAAATAAATCTTAGGAGAACTGGAGCACAATAGGACCTGGTTGCCACGGCCACAGTACTCTGAAGACTTTGGAGCAGCAGCATCTTGGCCTATGGCCAAAGTCTGGTAAAAATCTGTAGTGAGTGCCTCGTGCTACTAGTTGCCTGCAATGATATCTTTGGCAGCTCTGTCTGTTCCAGAAAGCCAAGCACAACAGGAACCTTACCTGTGACTGGACCTCATGGGTATTGTAGTGCTACAAATTAAAAGCATAAGTTTACTTTTAACAGCAAGTTCTTTTGGCCTCTTAAAAGTAGTTTAAGTTTTGTGAGCTCAAAATACAGCTCCCGACTTCTTCTTTTAATCTCCTACATATCTAAACAGGGTAATGCTGGTGTCTGATCCTGTGAATGAAACTTCAGCAGCAGGAGTAGGAGACCTTATAGGCATAGGTCAGTGTTGTGATGGCTGCAGCCCTATAAAGCACTAGACAGATTGCAGCAGGCTGCTCTTCATACTTAATACTAGCATTTGTCCTCTAGTTCTAATGTCCACTTTCAGTCTAAGCTCTGAGAATGAATGCTTGCTTTTCAGTAACCAAAGCTTCAGTGAATTAATCACTGTTAACAATCACGTGTTCTGGAAACGGAGCTAAAGCAAATTGTCTGAACTTGCCACATGATTCTTATTTCTTATGATCATTGGGGGGCGGGGGAAATGTCAGATATGGAAATCGGAAAATGGGATTTTGGTTTTTGCTGGCAGAGATAATACAGCAGTCCATATTGCTTATACAGGTGAACAGTCGTCTTTGTTCTCCAGTCTTGCATTCAGGACAAGCAACTTGTGAATATGTCTATTCAAAGTAGTCTTTGGAGTAAGGGGAATTAGTATTATCCTGAAGCCATTCTCTGCATCTTGGTGTTTCAAGTCCAAGGTTTCATGTAGTGAAGTGGGCCTAAGTTCTGACTTCTGAGAAGCTCTCAGGAGGGAGTTCTTAGGAGTGTCGTGCATGGTGGGTCCTAACTGTTGAAGCCCTTACCCTATATATAATGGGGCATAAACTTTCAAGAGCAAAGGCTGTGTTATTGCTTGTTTATGTAGCAAGACTGAACAGATGACGACTGACTTCAACTACACACTTCTGACTGATGCCCTGGAATAGTACCTTTTGTTCAAAAACTACTTGTATGTTTAGTCTCACAATTTGTCTAATTGTGCATTAAAGCAGCTATGGATTTATCTTGATACAGGAACTAGCAAACTTACTATCATCGTAACAAGTAAACTAGTGTGTGAACTTGAGTCACATGTAACCTCTGGGCAAAACATTTTTTCGAAGGGGTTGTTACGAAATATATTAATCCTGACTTTGCAGTGAGGTGTTCTTGAAGTTATCTATTTGCTAAGGCATTCCAAGAGCAGACACTTGTATTGGAATGGTTGTATGGTATAGAGGGAAATGATGTGTATCCATTTTCTGGACTTGTATGTAGGGTTCCGGTGTATCCATAAATAACCTTATTTTGTTTCACAAAAGGAGATAAATTTGCTGCAAACTTTCTCATTAAAAATGGTGCCCGTGTGAATGCTGCTACACTGGGAGACCAGGAGACTCCTCTGCACCTTGTGGCATCATACAGCCCCAAGAAGCATTTGCCAGATGTCATGGCAGAGATGGCACAGATAGCAGAGTCCCTCTTACAGGCAGGAGCCAATCCAAATATGCAAGACAACAAAGGAAGGTAAATACTGGGTGAAGTAAAGTCTGTTACCAGTTTAACAGATAGTACTGTAGTGATTAGATGCAGCCCACTAAGAACCTGCTCAGGTCTGTCAGCGAAGTACAGGTGATACTGGAAGCAGGAAAGGTGAATTCATTAATCCAGTTTGAGACCCGTGGGCAGCACTCGAAGTGGAAAGCTGTGCAGGCTGAATGGTACCCTGTCATGACTAAGCCCAGGTATAGAAAGCTGAGGTGAGTTGATTGCGTTGGAACACATGGTACACAATTAATTTGCCTTTATTGAATCACTGAAGAGTAAAGCAAGCAAACTAAGATGATAGATAGTATTCCTGAAAGGTACTTCTCTTTGAAGCTGTCAGTGTGTCATGGTTCAACTTCAGCTGGCAACTGAGCACCACACAGCCACTTGCTTGCTCACTCCCGCCGCCCTGGTGGGATGGGGGAGAGAATCGGAAGAGTAAAAGTGAGAAAACTCGTGGGTTGAGATAAGAACAGTTTAATAATTGAAATAAAATAAAGTAAAATACTCATCATAATAATAAAAGAACATACAAAGCAAGTGATGCACGATGCAATGGCCCACCACCCACTGACTGATGCCCAGCCAGTCCCTGAGCAGTGCTGTCCTGGCTGTGCCCCCTCCCAGCTTCTTGTGCACCTCCAGCCTTCTCAGTCGGTAGAGCATGGGAAGCGCTGAAAAGTTTGACTAGTGTAAGCACTGCTTAGCAACAACTAAAACATCAGTGTGTTATCGCATTATTCTCATACTAAATCCAAAACACAGCACTGTACCAGCTACTAGGAAGAAAATTAATTCTATCCCAGCTGAAACCAGGACACAGTGAAACTGAAGTTACCTCAAAGAGCCAGTATCTGCAGTGTGTTTATCTGAAATGTAGAGCCTGTAAACTGCTTTACAGGTTAGGTGGGCTGGCAAACAAGTACATAAAATGATATAGAAGACTTGGAATATATCAGCTACTCAATTCTGATAGGTCAAGCTCTTCTGCTTTTTCCTTGAAGGTTAGCTCTTACGTTAGTGTAAAGAGTTGCTTACTACTAAATTAACTGGAATAATGTCCACTAAAAGGGTGGATTGCTCTTTCTTTCAAGATGTGCTTGTACCCTTCTCCTGAAAGCAGAGACAAAAGTTAACCCCATAAATCTGTAGGGGCATGTGGGTGACCATGGACAAAATCGTAAGCGTCTCACTTACTACTAATGTAACTGTACTTTGCTCCAATTGCAGGACCCCATTACATGTCTCAATTGTGGTCAGAAATGAAGCTGTATTCAGTCAGCTCCTCCAGTGCAAACAGTAAGTCTCACTTAAATGTAAAATACACTGAGGTTACCTTGTACAGCGAACGTTTGAAAACTGGTTTAACAACTCTTCTATGCCTTTTTGCCTTATTATAAAGCTAGCAATAGGCTTGGGATGCAAAAGTGTAAACGCTTTGCATAACTTAAGATGCCAGAACAATGCCAGAAGCCAAGTAAGTTTTTGTCCTACTGTAAAGAGGAAGCAAACTGCATCTCGGTGTTTTTCAAAGAGGGCTAGGTGAAATAATGTAGCAATAACTTCATTTGTAGTGGAGCTAAAAGGAGTAATAAGACTTTTAAAATGTCTGAATGTGTTCTTGAGTTCAACTTGGGTGCTGCTTAAAGCTAACATAGGTGACTTAGGGTGATGAAGCAGAATACTTGATTTGATTCAGTTTCTTTGTAGTTGAATTTGCAGTTCTTGTATACGATTTACTCAAATACAAGAGGATTTGCCTCTTTGTTATGTTTAGTGGGAGCCTAAATCTACCAGGGCCATGGTTCTCCTAGGAGCAATGAGCTTAAATCTAGTAGTCACTAAAAAGTGTCTTGCTTGTTTCAGGGTATTCATAAATTCTCTGAAGTAACTGGAGCTACAGTAGGCTTCCTGGCAAGCAAAAGTTGTCAGTGAGGTATTAGATAAACTAGTACAGCTGTTCAGACACTTGAAACTTAAGCTGCATTGGGGAACCACTTTTTAAGGTATAAATTGGGGAACATTAACTCTTATTTTTAGACTAGACTTGGAGCTGAAGGATCATGAAGGAAGCACAGCTCTGTGGCTTGCAGTTCAGTATATCACTGTATCGTCTGATCAGTCTGTAAACCCTTTTGAGGATGCGCCTGTTGTAAATGGAACCTCATTTGATGAGAACAGTTTTGCAGCAAGGCTGATCCAACGAGGCAGCAATACGGATGCTCCAGACACAGTAACAGGTAAAACAGAGGTTTGTATTTCTGTGTAGGTGGAAGGCTTGTAAGTTAATTGCTTAATGCTGACTTCACTCTGTGGAGCTGAATGAGGTTTCAACAGCATTTTCTGCATAATAAATGGTAGGTGGCAGTAGCTTTACCCAGAGCCGGAATACTGACAGGTCCCAAGCTGAGCTTGACTTGCAGGAAGTGACAGAAAATCCGGACTCCTTACCAGGTCCTAACATCCTCTATACAGTTTCAAAATGTGTAATTGCTAAATGGTAGTGCACGTGACAGTCCAGCATTGCTGGACTGATTTTCCTCATTGGCTTCAAATTTTAATGTTGTAAGGTAGTGGAGAAGGTGCTAGCACACTTGTTAGTATCAAAGTGTGGTTGGAATAGCACTCTAACAGTGTTCATGGTTTTTCTTTAGGAAACTGCTTGCTTCAGAGGGCAGCTGGTGCAGGAAATGAGGCAGCTTCTCTCTTCCTAGCCACTCATGGAGCAAAAGTCAACCACCAAAACAAATGGGTAAAAGCAGAAACCTACAGACTGTAGTCTGAAAGTTTCCTTGGTCTCTCATTGCTAACCATAGCCTAAAGCAAGTTGGAACACCTGCTGAGCCTTTTGCATGTTTTCAGATATTTAGTAGTCATCAGACAACTGTTGCATTCTCGTGGCACTGTTCTTGCAGCATCACCACTTGTCAACATGCTTTTAACACTTCCCTCAGTGCCTGTTGTAATAAAGTCCTTAATATAGGCTAACTCATGTAGTTTGAAAGTCCTAAGGAGCTTCAACTACTAGGATTTGAGCTCTTCACACCAATTCTTGTGGGCATAGTCATTTAAAAGCTACTTCTCTTCTGGGTTTCATGTCTCAAGCTGTTAACCTAGTACGCTGTTTATTAAAGGGAGAAACACCACTGCATACAGCCTGTAGGCATGGCCTAGCAAACCTGACAGCAGAACTTCTGCAACAAGGAGCCAATCCAAACATCCAGACGGCAGAAGCAGTGCTTGCTCAGAAGGATGCATCTTCTCCAACAGCAGAGAATGTTTATCTGCAAACTCCCCTTCACATGGCTATTGCTTACAATCACCCAGATGTGGTGTCAGTCATCCTGGAACAAAAAGGTAGGTTTTTCCTGGTTCAGACTGTATTGAAGTTGTAGTGGATCGGCATGTCGAGATGGCATCTAAACTGTGTTTTGACAAACTACTAATAAAGCATGTCTTCCTGTGAACACTGTTTAAGTAGAGCAATTAAGATGACTGGCTAAACATAGTCTTAAATTCAAATCATCTGCTTGTTAAGACTAGAAGATTAATTTGCCCATAAATCTTTCTAAATTCTCTACTGTAGATAATGGACTTGAACGCTTAGCCCCAGGTTGTATTCTAGCTGTACAACTGAGGTCCCTTTTCTCTCCCTATCAAAGCATTTGGTTCAGGTAAATGCTGGAATCAAATATGGATAAAGGCATCTTTCTGTGGTGAGGCTTCTGCCTCCCTCAACTCTTTCAGTAAGGGGATTTTGTAGAGAGTAATGCTCGTAGTAGAGTTGAGACTTGAGTACTGAAATACTAGCAGATGACAGTTTATTAAATGCTACTAGTTCAGCTTCTCCTTTCTAGCAGTAGGAAGGGAGTTTGACAGCTGAAGCAAGGCCTATTTTGTCTCCTACCATAAGTGGGATTTAGAGACAGTAGGTGAATTGGGGAGAATATCCTCCATCCCAGGGAGCTGAGAAGGAAGGATGCTGCCACCATCTTGCAGTACGGCCTCCACTCTTCATTCTCAGAACTTTGTGTATGCCACTCTATTTGGAAATGGAGGTAGAAATGGGGCAGGTTAAGCCTTTTAGCTAGAAAGTTGAATGTTTTTTTTCGTATAATATTAAGATTAGGCAGTAGTGGCAATACTACCTGAATCCTAAGCAGTATCACATATGGGAAACTGACGGTATCTTGCTCAGATCTTTCAAACTGACTGCTAAAGTAACAGGCTACTTCAAAATGTGACATTGCTACTCCTGCAGCTTTCAGTGTGCAACTGCAGGTCAAGTACAAGAATGCCCTAATTCCTTATGCTTTTTTTTTTCTAGCTAATGCTCTTCATGCTACCAACAACTTGCAAATTATTCCTGACTTTAGTCTAAAGGACTCGAGAGACCAGACTGTGCTGGGATTGGCTCTTTGGACAGGTATGTGCCTTCAAAACAAGATGAGAATTTACAAAGATACGGAAGCTATGATGTGGATAAGATTTTTAAGACAAAACAGCAGGTGTGTGTTCATGTCTTGGCTTGTGCTGCTAGTGAGAAGCTGTCAAGGACAGCTTTAGATGATTCTTCAGCTTCTAATACTGAATGTTCACATCTGACTTACTGATAGATTTCTAGCCCTACAGCTGCCCTTGTTCACTAGCAGGTAGCCTAGAGCCTCTTGTCCACAACTGTATTTGCAGTTCTGTGGAATTGTTCCACTGTGAGCTCCCTGGTAGTTTTCGTATCAGATCACCATATTGTCTGTTCATGGTTAACTCTGTTCTAGATGCTGGGTAATACAGCAATGCTGACCTTTACAAAGGGAAGGTGAGCTACTTTAAGTAGCTATTAAGGGGAATGGATCTTGAAATACTGATTCAGAAGATGCTTTCTTGTCTGAAATGTGGAGGGGGAATGGTTTTGGGGAAAACTAGATATTTTTGTCTGCAGCCAAGTGACTTTTCAACTGTATCAGGACATCATCAAAAGAAAGAGGTGGCGTGGTTACTACTGAATCAATTTAAGTATGGTCCTACTGAGCTGGAAACAGCAGCTGTATGGGGGATGACTACTCATACTCTGGACTTAAGAGATGAGGCAGAATGCTTAGTGATGTTCCTCTGTGCAGGAGTGCTAGATGTCATCCATATGTAACAAATACCTTTACTGCCCAGGCTTTTAATTTTCCTCTCCAATGAAAGGAAACCAAAATGTAGCTTTCTCCCTACCATTGCCTTTATCTGCTTCTGAGATAAAGGAGGAGGAACTAAGCTAAACACCTAATAGAGTAATATTCAAAGGAATAGCTTATGAATGTAATACCAAAGCTAATATGTTTGTTGGACAAAAGTCTGAAGTGATACGAAGGATTAGGCTAGGTATGGTTAAAGAGGACTCTACTACATTTAGGTTGGCAGAACTAATGAGAAAGCTCTGCTGTATACCAGACCATATCTTGTGTATTTAAGCAAAACCAAAAGGACTCAGTAATCAATATTCAGTAAGTCTGTAAATGAATATTCAAGCTGGGTAGAGTCATGAGTTGGTTTAGCTCATGTATGTAGATTTTAATAGGCTCTAGCATTGATTCAGTGCATTGCTTACTGAATTACTGAAAATTGAAAGCTTGAAGCTTTGTTTATTAATCTTCAGTGTGTCTATTTTATAGAACTGAAGATAGAATACTAATGAGCTTTAACTCTTCAGGCATGCACACAATAGCAGCTCAGCTGCTTGGATCTGGGGCATCCATCAATGACACAATGTCAGATGGACAGACTCTACTACATATGGCAATACAGAGACAAGACAGTAAGAGTGCACTCTTTTTGCTGGAACATCAGGCAGATATAAATGTCAGGTAAGATCTTAGCTGATACAGCGCTCAACTGGATATGTATTTAGGAGTGGGTAGTGATGACTGTATATAACGGCTTGAAGTTGGTTTCAAATCATGATTTGTGCATACTTACGTGTTTGGTACTTTTTATGGCACTGGTTATGGCTGAGGGATTACATATGTGAACTTGGACCTACATATAGCTCCATTGGTCAGTACCTCCTCTTGAGGCTGCAGAGGGAGGTGCCTCTTAATTTTAGGTAGAACAGGATCCTCTGTAACACTCTCAAGTCCTAGAGACGTGGTACTGAACTTCTGTAGTCTCATTTATATGCCAGCTTGTTAGAGCTGCATGTTTTCTTAATTAGATGCAGCTCGCCATCCAAACTAATTAGATGTAGCTCCAGCAACAAGATTCTGATAGAGCTTGCCTCCTGAGTATCTTCTAGACAAGTTGATATTAGACTGAACAAAACATTTATCTGCTTACATGACTGACAGGCTGTCTTTGAAATTTGGTGAGCTACACTGTAATGAATGTCATGGGTATGAACTCCTGAATATTGCTGTTCTAACTTCAGTTTTTTAACAGTTGGCATTTCTGACTGTTGCTTGAAGTGTTACCACAGTGCAGACAAAGCTGTTCACTTCTGTGGCGGTAGGCTTGCTCTGAAGGAACTGTGTTCAAATAATGGCTGCACTTAAGGAAATGGCAGTGCCTCTGAGCTAAGAACGCTAACACGCTTTTCAAACTTCAGAAATCAATCACTTGCTACTAAAGTGTGGGGGAAAGAAAGGTAAACTACGTAGCTGTGATGAAAAACTACTATGGTGCACTTACTTGGCTGTAGGGATATGGTCTTACCACAGCAAAAATACACACATGAGGAGATAATTCTTGGCTTTGCCAATAAACTACTGTAACACAAGACCTAACTTTATAATGCAGTATTAACACACTTCAAACTGTACCTATTACAGAACACAGGATGGAGAGACTGCCTTACAGCTAGCTATAAAAAACCAGCTCCCTCTTGTGGTTGATGCTATTTGTACCAGGGGAGCAGACATGTCTGTGCCAGATGAGAAAGGAAATCCTCCTTTATGGCTTGCCTTAGAAAATAACCTGGAAGATATCGCGTCAACTCTGGTAAGACTGTCAGTTGACTTAATTTAGTGTCACTTCTGTGCATCTTGCTAGCAACAAAAAGGGCTCATTAGCAAAAACAAACTCAATGCATGAAAAGAACAGAGTAGTCCTATACCACTATAACTTCTAGAGGTTTTTCTTCACCAGAACTTCCTTTTTCTTGGGAAATCTTTTATAAACACTGTAGTCTGCATAGCCAAATATCTTGCAGTCACTGTAATAAAAGTATAGAATATGCTATCTGGATTCCTGATTCTGGAAAGAGTAAGGATCTACTAAAAATATCAGTCTGTAGCATACCAGACTTGTGTAATGATAGGCTTCCTGGATAAAACTGAATGCCCATATGTATGCTTTAGAGTATGTGCTGTTTTTTATTGCATCTTAAGGTTCCATCAAAAAGGCCTTTAAAGGCTTATATTTACTTTTAAGACTATTTACTTTCAGGCATAGGTGATCCAGCAGGAGACTTCTTAGGAGGCATAAGTAGGTCTCGTTTGTAAGGAAGTTACTCGAAAGCTTTGTCTCCGATATCCAGTTATTGTCTGCTAGAGACAACTATTTAAAAGCTGTGCTGACGAGCTGAGAAATACGTCTTGTAAGTGTACTTGACCATTTGTGCTGGTATTGGATAAGAATCTTTATGGAGTCAGCACTGAAACTACTCATGTATAAACCTTGTAAATAGTTTGTAAAGTGGAGTGGAACGAGTCTTATTTAAGTGCCACGTTGCTCGAGTAAGTAGTTCTGTAGTGAAAGGATACAAATATTAGAAATGCAGTTCCTGGAAAAAGCTATCTGTTTAGCTGAATGTATAGGAAAGCAAGTAAATGGGCCAGACCTTCAAAGGCAATGTCTGCTGATGCTACTTGACCCGCTTTAGGTGCTTGTTATTGCTGAAAGTGAGGTAACTGTTACCCAAACTGGCTTAAGATCTGTCTATTCGGAGTATGTGGGTGAATATCTGAATTGTTAGTAAACACTACCTAATTAAGTGTTACATAGTAGACCAATAAAATATTAGTCCAGAAGACGTTAAAGTAGCTTCTTGAAATTGAATGACTGTCACAGGAATAGATGAGGCATCTCAAATTCTGTCTCTAAGGGATAATGTTTCAGAAGCATTGATCAAGGACTATATAAAGTAGTAGGAGCCTGCTGGAGACATAAAAAAACCTTCACTGCCTCACTGTGCTTCTCCTTCCAGGTTAGGCATGGCTGTGATTCAACCTGTTGGGGGACAGGACCAAGTGGCTGCTTACAAACTCTTCTTCATAGAGCTATTGATGAAAACAGTGAACAAATAGCATGCTTTCTTATTCGCAGGTCAGACCCCCTCTAAAATACAAACCTTCTAATGTGCATGTATATATTTTCCTGGCATAAATTAATTGAGTGCTATTTTGAGCCAGTAACAGGTATGTGCTTCATTAGACTTCTGGTGGGTGGATGGCACTGATGGAAATCTGACTAATCTTAAAGACACATTCTGTTATCTATATTGGCATCATGTTCTCGATGACAAGAGTCAAACTAAAACCAGGAACTTGTGCTTATGTAGAATGTGTCAGCGGTTGCTGGATCAGCTCTTGCAAATTTTTTTCTGACCCTTGTTTGGAACAGTTTAAATCTGGATTAAACGTAATAAATTGACTGTATTGTGTTTGTTTTAGTGGTTGTGATGTGAATAGTCCCAGAAAGCCAGGCCCGAACGGAGAAGGAGAAGAGGAAGCTCATGATGGACAGACACCCTTACATTTGGCAGCCTGCTGGGGACTAGAAGAGGTGATCCAGTGCCTTTTGGAGTTTGGTGCCAATGTCAATGCTCAGGTACGTAAAGAAATTGTGCACAGTTTCCTTGAAGTTGATTCTTCGCCTCTAATATGGTGAAAAGAAAATTCCCTCTCAGCTGTGTATTTTGCTTGATAGGAAAAAGAACATTCTCCTATTATGGCTGAGCCAATGCGATGACTGGCTGCAGTTCTACTTTCTTTCCTGTCCCTTGTTACCAGATCTAGTGCTTATCTGCTCATATGCTGGGTTAATTCAGGAATCTATACTGAAGGAAAATAATGATACAGAAAACTTCTCACAGTGTTAGTTTTCTGATGTAATGATTGGAATTCAACAAATGATACAGAAAACTTCTCACAGTTTTCTGATGTAATGATTGGAATTCAACTCTTCTGTCCCTCGTGTGAATTAAAGGCAGGAGCAGGGCTGTATTCTGCTGCAATTAATCATTAGATCAGCTGTAGTGTAAAACTACAGAATACTCTACTTTGTTAGTATGTTTGGGAAGTGTCTTCTGTTACCGAGTAAACTGAGGTGCTGTAACTATGAGTTACACTTCATTTTTGATCACACGGTAATCCTTAAACAGAAGCGTAACAAATGACAACAAAAGAAATGAATGCATAGCACTTCTAGGTCCTGATGCTATTGAAAATGACATCAAAGTGAATGACAGAACACATAGTCTCAAAGCGGCCATGGCTGTAAACAGCTGCTTGATACAGACAAGTGATTAAACACCTTATTTGAATTTGCTAGACTAATATACTGTTTGCATAACAAACATGCATGATGCTGTTATGTTCTCGATGAAGGAACTTTTCAAGTGTTTAGCTTCCAGAAAACTTAGCACTAGTGCCCGAGAGTCAAGCTAGGGAAGTATCTGTAGTGCTGAATCTACGGAAACAATACTTCAGGTTGTGTAGTCTGTACATCGGTCTTTCAGATAAAAAATTGAATTCTACAAATTGTTAATACTATAAAGTATTAACATCAAATACCTCAAACTAATATTAGTTTGAAAGCATTGTCTTGGAATGTTTAGCTATGGTCTTGAATGCTCACCTCTGTCCCCAAAATGTCTGCCTACATGGGAAATGTTACTCTGAGCTACTTAAATGGCTATATAGCACAGCATTGAGGCCAATCTATTTGGAGAAACAAATACCAATTTGCTTCACTTACACTGTGGATTTGAGCTCCCACTGCAATGTTTGGTGTCCCAGCTGAAGGCAACTGGGTACATCACAGAACTAAACTAATAAGCTTCCTCTACTTTTCACATTTAGGGAAGGATTTGTGTATTCCTGAATCTTCATATAACAGACTTCCTGGTTTCCTTCTAGGATGCAGAAGGAAGAACTCCAATCCATGTTGCCATTAGCAACCAACATAGTGTTATCATTCAGCTTATGATTTCACATCCAGATATTAAGTTAAATGTACGTGACAGGCAAGGAATGACTCCCTTTGCATGTGCTATGACGTATAAAAATAACAAAGCAGCTGAAGCAATTTTGAAGAGGGAACCAGGAGCTGCTGAACAGGTAAGCTGGGAGTATTCAAAGCATGCTGGTGGTCTTTACTGCACTAGTCCGTGGTAACAGGTGTTCCACAAGCAAATTCTGCTTTATCCTTTTGTGGCTTTACATGCAATGACATTTGCCAGGTGTCAGTTTTCTGTAGCAGGATTTATTAGGAAACTGTAGGTGTGTACATGCTGTAAGTGAGTAAGAACATCAAGGGTTAGTGTCTCATCAAACCTTATCTCATTTCGTCAGTACTAAATTGAGGAACAGGCATATGTGTATATATAAGGAGAAAGTTCTAACTCTTGTCTTGTGCTGGACTAGTACGAAAATAATCTATTACCTAGCTTTCCTAAAGCTATCCAAAATAGAAGCCCTGACCTAAAATAACTGAATAATAGATGTTATGCTGCACTGCTGAACTACAAAACCTCCAACTGTATCTTCAGGCTTCTGGTGTGACACTTCAGGCAGCTGTTCAGGAGTTTCTTCCTACCCTATGTAAGTTTAATTACTAGTAAAGTATTTGAGTGTTTAGTGAGCTCTTGTAATATATCTAAAATGTGGTTACAAATACAGCTGGTTCTAAATATGCTTTAACATCAGCTTCAAGGCAAAGAACAACAACATGGACTTGGTATTAAGCCAAAAAAATGAATACACTTTGCATCAGTGTGGCAGGATTGCATGTTGCTTCCTTATCAGGTGTTAACCGCCAGATTGACTAAAGTTTGTTTCATTTAACTGAGTTTATCATTAACTGCTGCTCAGTACTTACTACAACAGCTGTTAACCTTTTGTCTGTCATAATACTCTCCAGTGTGTGGTCAAGAAATGACAAGGTTATAAAGTAGTCTGAAGCAGTCTAGAGGGAGCAGTTGCAGCTGATAATCTTTCAGCTGAGTTTATTTGATAGTCACATCTATCAAATAAGTCTCTAATGCCAAGCAGTGAAAGGAACAAGGCTCTACAGTTCACCTCGAGTAGAAGGAGCAAGTATCTCTTGGTGAAAATGTGTCCTGCTACATAACAATTTGCTGTTCTACAGAAATAATGGATTTCATTTCATGTGCCCTTTCTGCCACAGGTTGATAATAAAGGTCGGAATTTCCTACATGTAGCTGTTCAGAACTCGGACATTGAGAGTGTGCTGTTCCTGATAAGTGTACAGGCTAATGTAAACTCTCGGGTCCAGGATGCCTCCAAACTAACACCTCTCCACCTGGCTGTACAAGCTGGCTCAGAGATCATTGTGCGTAATCTGGTATGTACTGGAGAGTCATTTTTCCTCTAATTAAAAATGCACATTCTGCCTTAATGCACACTGCCTGTAGGCTGGAGGTGACACCACTTTTTCTGAAACAGAACTCAGACTTGCATAAAGTTCCTTCCCTTGGCTTGTACTGTTAGCTGAGCTGCACCAGTAGCCTTTGTATAAGCATGTTTGATCTGCAGCAATCACTAGGTAGTGTGGCTCACTTTAAAGGCAGAACCTTACCTTGCACTTTCTGCGGGTTTGAACATGAACACAAGTTGCAGCAGCTCAGTAATGATAGCATTTTATATACGATGGAGGCCTAGAAGTATCTCTGTACAGTGGAGTCTTGTGTGCTTCATTCACAGAAATAAACTCTTGGCTAATAGGCCTGAAAACATCTTTGAACATATTCCTTCTTGCATCTTGACAGCTGCTTGCAGGTGCCCAGGTGAATGAACTGACTAAGCATCGTCAGACTGCTCTTCACTTAGCAGCCCAGCAAGATTTGCCCACAATTTGTTCGGTCCTTCTGGAGAATGGAGTAGACTTTGCAGCTGTAGATGAAAATGGAAATAATGGTAAACTTCTGAAGTTCTACAAGTAGATGTAAACACTTCAGTAGGTCTGTTAATGATATCTCCTAGTGGTAGAGATAGTGGGCTCACTCTTCAAAGGTGAAAAAGAATGAAAGTCCAGAAAATCAAAGCTGGTGGAAGGAGTTTTGGAGAGGGAAGGTGGGGGAAGTGGAAGGGGAGTGCTTAATTTTATCAGTCTGTAATTATTGCTGACAGTACAGATTCTTGAAGCTTCTCTTTTACTTTTCAGCTCTTCATCTGGCAGTGATGCATGGCCGTCTAAACAATATCCGGGTCCTCCTCACAGAGTGCAATGTAGATGCAGAAGCCTTTAATATTAGGTAATTAGTATAGTCTTAACAGGCTAAAAGAACGACAATCTATTTTAAAATATGTGCTGGTATGACTAGATTAAAAAAACCCAAAGATTTGGCTTGGATTATAGTATTTCTACACTAATTTTACAGTGAAGCGTGCAGAGCATGCTGTCTTTAAATTGTGTGGAAATCATGTATACCAAGAAAAGGAAGTTAAAGTAGGCAGTTGTGTATAATGTACTGAGTTACTTAGGTGCAGCATTGTTCAAGTCTGAACCAAACGAACACAAGGAGAGTTGGATGAGTAACTGTAGTAGCAAGCAGACCTTGATCAGGATAACAAACTCTTTTCCCAGGGGCCAGTCACCAATGCATATTTTGGGACAATATGGGAAAGATAATGCAGCAGCCATCTGTGACCTCTTCTTGGAGTGTATGCCAGAATACCCTCTAGACAAACCTGATGCTGAAGGAAACACAGGTAGGTGGGATTGAACAGCTATTAAACTTGAAAGTCACTCAAGTTGTTTTAGTGGTATGTCACTTTTAAAGCTGGAATAATTGGCAGCAGTACGTTAAATATGGCAAGATGGAAGCATTACACGGAAACTTAAAAGAACTAAAGATCCTACTCTGGACTGAGTGTAACACAAGACCTACCACTCTGTTAGCAGGGAAGTGTCTGGCTTTTATCTTTCAGTGCTCCTGTTGGCTTACATGAAGGGAAATGCTAACTTGTGTCGTGCAATAGTGAGAGCTGGGGCTCGTCTTGGAGTTAACAATAATCAAGGAGTCAATATCTTCAACTACCAAGTTGCTACAAAACAGCTTCTCTTTAGACTGCTGGGTAAGTACTACTTGCTGCAGTTGGAAAGTGTTTTTAGCTTATGCTTCTGAAATACTTTGGTGGAGGAAGGAGCTCTGGACATCTGACTTAGATGACAGTAATTCCAGAGGGGCTGAACTTCCAAATATTCTACTACTTTAAATGGGGGGTAGAAATACTAATTTTTCTCATGATCAGCTGAAAAGTTGCACAATGCAGACCTGTCAAACTTAAATATTACTTTTTCTGAAAGACATGGAGACTCCTGGCTGGCGTTGTAGTCTAATGTAGCTTAAAACCTAGATGCTGCTTTTTAACTTCTGCTGTATAGTCGCTGTGGATAATGTGATGTTGATGAAAGCAACTATAGATTGTCTACAAACAAGACTGCAGCTACTGCAAGAGTAGTTAAATCAATTATACTGAATGCAACCTAAAACTGGAAAAAGCCTCCTTAATGTTACAGTGTACTCAAGAGGTGTCTGAGCCCGCTTTGCCTTGACATTTTTGCCTCTAACAGATATGCTGACAAAAGAACCTCCCTGGTGTGATGGCTCCAACTGCTATGAATGCACTGCCAAATTTGGAGTCACGACAAGAAAGCATCACTGGTAATATGACGCATCTTGCTGTGCTTACAAGGAAACGGATTCCTCTTCCAAACGTAGCTAGGCTTGTTCCTTTTGGTGGTTTAGGAAACCTCCATGTTAACGTAGGTGTATAACCAGTAATCCAGCTGAAACATTGCACCCTGTCCTAGATCAGTAACTTGTGGTCTGACTGAAATTAGATCTTTAGCAGTTTGTGCACTTAATATTCTGATTTGTTGGAAATGAGAAATCATGTCAAAGTTCCAGTAGTGAAACAGAGGGTTTAGATGCCCGCTTTCAGTAGTGGGGCTGACTTGCTCTGAAACAGGTGACAGATTTGGGTAGCCACTGCCAGCTTAGGTTAGGGGTGCTGTTTGTAATGTGGAAATGACTGAAGATGCTGACGTGAGTTGCTCTTGTGTAGACATGAGTTGCCTTTTCTTAACTAGTCTGAACTTCTACAAAAGATGCTGGGTTAGATGGATGTTAAGCTAAGATTTTTCTCTTGGCCCAGTATTCCAGAGAAACTACACATGCCTCAGTTGAAGGTAGTACTAGGTGACTGACTAGTATAGAAGCAGCATGTGTCTTTGGCATTAGTATCTTCTGATATCTCTCATTCAACAATATAATACAAGAAAAATGTAGCATTTCAGTTGCTACTGTACCTTTTTAGTGATACTATCACTGATAAAGAACATCAAACAGTAAAACCCTGGTGTTCACTATGAGTGAATTCACTTTTCTCCCACCCCTCTTCTATCAACAGCCGACACTGTGGACGCCTGCTCTGCCATAAGTGCTCAACAAAGGAGATTCCTATCATAAAATTTGATCTGAACAAGCCAGTTCGAGTTTGCAACATCTGCTTTGATGTCCTGACTCTGGGAGGAGTCTCCTAGTATGCTGTGGAAGTAAAGGGATTCCCAGTCAGTGCTCCTGACAGCAGCTCTGCTTACAAGCCCTCTGGATAGGGAAGAGGAGGCCTATACATGTCTTCTGCAATAGACTGAACTAATTAAGGACCCTGTTATGATATATTCTGGTATAAATGACTTTGTATGACTGTAAATGTATTGGGCTGTGATAGACTTCACTAGGAATTCGAGTGGATCGTTGAAACCAAGTGACAAAAGAATTTAGACCCTCTTCTAGTTGCAGTCGGGTATGGAAGCTAAAATTGTTAGGCTGATGTTTGAATTGACATAAAACAGGTCTGTCCTTGATATGGTGCTTTGCACTGAGCAACTCTATTAAGTCCTGTGGCTTTCAGGCTGCTTAGTAGAGATGGCATTAAGTTTCAGGGTAACCAGGTATCTTTCTTTGCTTTGTCTTAAAGATAAATGTTCCCTTTCTCTAGAGAAGACTTCTTGTGAAGCTAGACTGAGCTGTTGCAACCACTGTTCATTTCAAGAAACTCTTCAAAAATGGGGGTAGTTCTAAGCATAGCTCAAGAATTGTGGCCTTACAACAGAAAGCTTTACAGCATCTGATGCAAAGCAGTCAGAATTGCAGATCCACATCTTGATACCTCCTCAGTAAATGTCTCATTAGCTTTAGCATGTTCAAGAGAAGCGCAAGACTGTTTTAGCCAGTAAATACTCTTGCTCGTACCTGCTAGAGCTGTCAAAGTCTACTTTGTTGCACTTTCATATTTACGTTGCTAGTCCTTCCGATTCATGAAACTTGTATAAATGAACATAAGTGCGCTGAAAGGCCTAAGCATATGCTAAATGGAGAAACACTAAAACTGGTTAAGTAGTCTAACTTGCAATACAGCAATAAATGCTGAAGTGCATTATGAATCCCATGAGGGAGAGTAGCACTTTCCTTTGGTTTAAAGACCCTGGTTAACTGCTGCAGGAGAGTCAGTAACCCCACCAGTGTAGAATGTGCTGCACCTCTAGACATTAAATTTGGGTCCATTTTCAGCAGGATTGCTGGTGAGCGGGAGTGTATTTGGAGGCTTCCTGTTAACATTAAGCCTCTGGCCTTGAAGGAAGGATACTGAACTGGCAGTGCGGTGCCAGGAATTTGGATTAAGCTGCAGTATTTTAATCTAGGCTGGTCGTGCTCTCTTAAACATGCTGAATCTGTAAAAATCTAACGCCACATTGTCTAGGCAAACAGGAAAGTACTTTGCTGATAGACAAGGTTATGATTTGGTGGGTAAAGGCTTCAGTCAGAAAAAATGTGTACTTAAGCAGAACTACATGCCACGTTAAGGCTGTCTTCATCTCAAGAGAATGAACCCAGTTTAGACCCAACTCAGCATTCCTCATCTCTACTCCATGAATTGGTGTGCATTTATTTAATGACTGTTATCTCCAGTGTATACAATATAGACGAGTTGGTGACACATCGCCCTGTTTGGAATGGAGACTTGTCAGTCTTAAAGAGTAAGATGAGATGATAAACCAGACTGCTGCTTTTATGGGAGACTTGCCTGAGGTTTTTCTCAAACTTGTACAAAGAAAAGGATGGGAGAGGGTGTAATTGCTGACATTTGCACGATGAATTTCGCATCAAGTCTCACTTGATCTGCACTTTGATCTTCCAATATGCATTTATTATAACTGGAATCTCACCCTTGTAACACTAGAGAAGAATAATGGATGATAATACAAATTTGCCTCACTGTTTAATGTCTGCTGCTGTCATGTGGCAACAGAATGCCCTGGGTAACACAACTGGTTTCTAACACAGTTACTAATACAAATGGTGCATCTCTGGCATAATATTCTAGGTGAATGAGGTGGAAAATCGTGGTGTCTGAAGCATTTAACTGCAAGCTACAGTTTGGGGTTTTTTTGAGTGAAATAGATGATGGAAAACATTGTACTTCTAGTCCATTGTTTTCTGATGTTTCAGAATATCACTGGTTGCAAGTCTCTAGCAGTGAAAGATAACGATGATGGAGAGAAAGCACATTTGGTGAAAGAAGTCTGGACTATAGTGTATCCCATGATAACATGTTGACTTCCTTCTTGGTTTGGAGCTGCAGTGCTGTGGAGTGGTAAGCGTCTGCTCAGAATACTGAAAGATAGTGGTAGAAGAGTGTTCTTCCAAGGCCGCAGCCTGTAGCCTTCAACTTAATTGGAAAACTGCATGACATGTAATTGCTAAAGCATTTAAACATTGCTTTTTCAGTGACTTCTCTGATAGAAGGGGCAAGGGAACAGGGAGCTCAGTTCTAACAGAATAAGCAACCTTTTAAATGATGAAAAATGTAGATCATGTGAAAATTCAGCTGAACTGAATGGCAAGTTTAAGGCTGGCTAGTTGCTCTTTTAAAAAGTAGAATATTAATTATAACTGCCTGAAACTCTGGGAAAGATCTGGGAAACCATACGTAATGGTCCTCGTTTGCTTTTTACAGCCAATACTATACCAGCTTGCTTTCTCACTGAAGTATGAAAGGAAAGTTATTGATAAACTAATGTACAGCCTGAAGTGTTCATTAAATTTAAAGCAACTAAATTCAGCAAATTTGATCATTTTAAAGTGCCTTTGAGATAGTTTCCTTCCAGCCAACTCTAAATAGCTTTCTGCCAGAGTTAAAGGGGAAAAGCTCACAACTTGAACCAAAACCCAAGTTAGTTCTCTTCTAGTTCTTCAACTAAAGAGATTGACCCCACCAAACAACTGGTGGGGCTCGATCCTTCATGCACTCTGCCTAGTATTGGTCCGAGCTCTCAGACCTCTCAGATTTTTGTGGGAGTTTTGCTGGCAATGCTCCACTGCAGGGTACAAATGTGAATGGAGGCGCTTGGTAACGTAGTAGTGGTCAACACATTTCTAACTCCGTAAACAACTGCTCTTCCTTTTTGTAGCATACTACAGTTGTGACCAGAAACCCCCACCCCTTTTACCCCTGCTGTCTCTAAGTGAGCGGTATCTGTTAACTCGAGACTCAAGTCTGCCAAGCATTGAAGAAAAGGGTAAATGGAAAACAAACTAACTTCTGTCCCTGGGAAGTGATGCTGTCACACCAGGCTTCAGGCACTTCAGGGCTGCATGGGAAGTCTGTGGTGGTTCATACTGTAGCTTTTTGTTCTTAGACTGGATTCCTTTTGATTGCAGTCATCCAGTACTCTTACACAAGCACAAAATGTGGTCTGGCTTAAGTTTGTTTTAATTTGTGTCTCTGAAAAAGGTGTAGTCACTGTTTCTCACCACTAAGTGGAGTGAGAACGTTAGTGTTGAAGGTACTAACAGAGCGCAGCAGGTTGCTGGCTAAAAGCTGACAGATGCCTTAATGACTTCCTGTGCTGGAGATCAACAGCTTGTACAACTTCTCTCGTAGTGCTTATAAATTAACATGTAACAATATGGGAGGCCAGGGCTGGATTTTTTTTTTTGTAGATCAAATGTTAATAGGCGAGTCCTCTTTTTTCCTGTAACCAGCAGAGTTGGGTACTGCAGCAAACTCATCTCTAGAAAAATCAAAGCTTGTATGAGTGACAAAAATAACTCTGAACCTTCTAATACCCTCTGTGAAATAGAAAAGGAAGTCTTAGAACAATGGCATTTTATCTGCAATGTTTGTCTGGAGTCATTGTAAAAATGTATTTTTCCAATATGCATTACTTTGTTGTGTAATGATTCTACTTGTAATAAAATGCATAACTAGATAATGCATCGTGAGGTGGAAACCTTGTTAAGAAAGTATCTTCTCCTGTAGAGACAGCTGCCCTTCTGCAAGCTATCCTTTACAAGCCACAAGGAAAACTAGGGATATAACAACACTCAACTGGGCATGACAACTTTATTCTTTGTTCTGAAATTATTCCAGGTATTATTTTAATGTTGTGGAACTGCTACAGCTGTTCTTTTGGCTGACAAGGTCTGGTGTTCTACTTTATACCATATAGTCATCTTGAATGCCTTAAACTAGACTT